>NW_026000240.1:18603727-18622745 GCF_001458135.2 Marmota marmota marmota | reverse complement strand
GTTTCCGCGGGCTCCTAGCCCCGGTCTAGGGAAGTTCCGGGAGCCGGAACTCGGCCGCTCCGTGCTCGGTGTAAGCTCCTATATGTGTAAGCTCCAAGAAGCAGTCCCCGCGGGCTCAGTTCCGGGAGCCGGAATTCGGCTGCTTAGTGCTTGTTGTATGCTCTGATAGGCGCAGGGTCCAAGGAGCAGCCTCCGCAGGCTCCGCGGGACGGTTCCGGGAGCCGGAACTCGGCCGCCCCGCGCTCGGTGTTCGCTCAGGTTCTAAGAAGCACCCAGGCGCTGAACCCTAGCAATCTGTCTGCAAGCCGCAGGCGAATTGCAGCCTGAAATTACCTGATCTATGGTTGAATGAATCTTATTTATTTATTCTTCATTTATTCTTCATATTACTTCACAAGAAGTAAAATATTTTTTGTGCTTTAGAAGTCTTATTGAAGAATTGGGTTCCTAACCAACAGTATGGAGAGTTGGGCCTAATTTTTCTTCTAGTAGGTGCAGGGTTCTTGATCAAATGCCTAGGTCTTCGATCCACTTTGAGTTTTGTGTGGAGTGGGAGATACGGGTTCAATTACATACTACTACATGTGGATTTCCAGTTTTCCCAGCAACATTTGTTGAAGAGACTATTTTTTCTCCAATATATGTTTATGGTGCCGGGTCTAGACTGAGATGACTATATTTATGTGGGTTTGGCTCTGTGTCTTCTATTCCATTGATCTTCATGTTTATTTTATTATTGTTATTGTGTGTGTGTGTGTGTGTGTGTGTGTGAATACCATGCCATTTTTTATGCCTTCTGCATCAATTTTCTTGCTACATTTGCTTTGGCTATTCTGAGTCTCTTATGTTTCCAAGTGAATTTCATGACTGCATTTCCTATTTTTAGGAAAAACATCATTGGAACTTTAATAGGAATTGCATTAAATTTGTGTAGCTCTTTTGGTAGTATGGCCATTTCAACAGTATTAATTCTGCTTATCCAATAACATGGGAGATCTTTCCATTTTCTGAGGTCTTGTTCAATTTCTTTCTTTAGTGTTTTATAGTTTTCATCATAAAGGTCTTTCACCTCTTGTTAGATTGATTTCCAAGGTTTTTTTTTTTTTAGCTTATTGTGAATGAAATATTTTTCCCAATTTCTCTTTGAGCTGATTAATGGTGTATAGGAATACAATGGATTTATAGGTATTGATTTTATATCTTGCTACTTTGCTGAATTAATTTATGAGTTCTAGAAGCTTTCTGGTGTAGTTTTTTTTTTTTGTGGGGGGAGGGAGGTCTTCTAAGTAAATATAGAAACATGCTATTGGCAAGTAAGGATAGTTTGAGTTCTTATTTTCCTACTTATATCCCTTTAATTTCTTTCTTTTGTCTCATTGCTTTGGCTAGGGTTTTAAGGACTGTGTTCAATAGAAGTAGTGAAAGAGAGCATCCCTGTCTTGTTCCAGTTTTTAGAGGGAATGCTTTCAATTTTTCTCCATTTAAAATGATGTTGGACTTAAGTTTAGTGCATGCAGCTTTTACAATGGTGAGGTAAGGCTGTGCACAGAGACACTCTAGTTTATTTTCAGAGCTGGCATGGGATTTTAAAACTATAACATAAAAATAATAAAAAAAAAGCTAATATCTTTTCAGCATTTTACATTAGCTATATACTTTTGCTGATTTTTAAATATGTATGGTTATCTCAGTCCTCATAACCCCCTACTGTTGTAGGAATTACTGATATTTTATTATTTCAAGGGAGGATATATATAGGGCACACACATTCAGATGGTATTGCTGGTCTTGTCTGACTCCAAATCAAGGGGACCTAACATTTGCTGTTTATAAAGCCACAGAGAAAGTTAGAAATATCCAAACCTAATGGATACGGAGCATTTTCAAAAACTTATAAAACTATGTTACAAAATTCTCAGCTCCATTTGGCCTGTTTAGACAGGTGAGAAGAGTAGCCCACTGAACACCATGCAGCTTTCAACAGAGCAGTGCAGGAACCACTGTCTATTCTATCTTCTGCCAGAAGAATTCTGCAGGCCAAGAGTTACATTTTTAGCTCCAAAGCAGGCTCTCCCTTAAATATACAATTTTTTACAGAAAACACTTTACTCTGCCTATGATTTTCTTTCCATTTCCTGAGTACTTTGAAATGGTGAATTTTATTACATTTATTTGAATTTCTCACAAGATAGAAAGCAACCGAATGAATGTACTGTTTCCATCTCTCACATATGGAAACATCATGTTGGGTGCAATTTACTATTGTCCTATCGCTATCACCACCAATATTGGTAGACAGCCTCACCCAGTGCTTAAAGTATTATGTGCCATCCCTGTACTAAGAAGGGAACATCTGTGATCTCTTTTCAGGTTAAACTGCTGAGTGCTGGGCAGGGACTTTTCTGTTCTGAAATTATCTGTGTAAGGTACTTGTCCAGTGAACTATGTTTATGTTAGTTCTTAAAAAACCCTGAAGACAAAATGATCAGAAATTGATGTATTAAGTCAAGTGAAAATCAGATGTCCTCTTCTAAAAATTCTACTTCTTGTTTTTAGCTCAATGCACTCAGATGCAAAGACACTTTTAAGAGGTGGTTCTTCAAATATTCAAGACAATATTGCCATCCATTATCTTTCCTAAATCTTCACTTCTCTGTGTTAAGTATCCCAAACTTTAGCTCTTTTTCAAATGAAGCCCTGCCCAGATACTCTCTCATGCTGATGGCTCTTATTTAAGATATTCTCATCATCTACAGCTGAATATGAAATGAGACTCCAAGAACGGAATATGGCCTTCCAACCGTGTTTCCACAGTGCTGTATGATGATCTACTAATATCAATTATGTTGATACAAATTTTCTTGGCATGTGAGATTCCTGGCTCTTACTGATCATGGAGCTAGTTGGTTGTTTATATATATGTCAATTTATTTTGCAAGAAAATTTCAGTGTGCTATTTAATTTGCTTCTTTTCAATGAAGGTCATAAGATGTAATTTAAAAAGCGTTGGACTTACTTAAAATCAGAAAATTTAGATTGAATCTCTTGCAGCAACATTCATGTATTCATTCAAAAACATTAAAAAAGAATCTCTTACAGTTTTTTTTTTTTTTTTTGCCTTCTGTAACTTGGTCTTCATAAGAACTAAAGGTGATGTACTTAAAAAGAAATTTAAAAGATTTGTATGATCATTAACTACAACATACCTTAAAGATACTGTGAGTTGGGCTTGAGACACCACGATAAGTAAAATACAGTGAGTTACACAAACTTTTTGGTTTACTGATGTACATAAATAATGTGTTTACACTACACTGTAGTCTGGTAAGTATGCAATAGCATTATGTCTAAAATAAACATACACAGATATACACATACACACACAATGTATATACCTCACCTAAAAATACTGTATGGCTAAAAATGTTGATGATCATCAGTCTTCAATGACATACTTTTTTGCTGGTGGAGGATCTTGCATTGATATTGATAGCTGCACACTGATTAGGGTAGTGGTTGTTGAAAGGTAGAGTGGATGTGGGCAATTTATTAAAATAAGATAATGACGTGTGCTGTATTATTTACTCTCTGTATCGTTTGACTCTTCCATTCACAAAAACTTCCTCTATAGCATGCACTGCTGCTTAATAGCCTTTTATGTAAAGTTTCTTTCAAAATTGGAGTCAGTTCTCTTAACCGCTGCTGTTGCTTTATCAGTTAAATTTATGTAACATCCTAAATTCTTTGTTGTCATTCCAATGATGTTCAGAGAATTTTGCCAGGAGTAGCTTTCATCACAATAAACCAATTTCTTTACTCAATGATAAGAAAAAACTCTTAATCCTTTAAAATGTTATTATGCAATTGCAAGAACACATGCACATTTTCAGGTTCCACTTCTAATTCTAGTTCTCTTGCTATTTCTACTACACCTGCAATTACTTCCTCCACTGAAGTCTTGAACCCCCCAAAGTTATCCATGAGAGTTGGGATCAGTGTCTTCCAATCCTTTATTAATATTAACATTTGGATGTCCTCCCACAAATCATGGATATTCTTGGTGCTACCCAGAATGGTGAATCCTTTCCAGAAGATTTTCAATTTACTTTGCTCAGATCCAATGGTGAAATCACTGATCTATGCCAGGCACAACCTTTTAAAACATATTTCTCAAATCATATAGACTTGAAAGCTGAAATTATTTCTTTATCCATGGACTACACAATAGTTGTTGGGCAAGCAGGTATGAAAAAAAATACTAATCTCATTACAGCTTAATCTTCATTAGAGATCTTGCGTCACCAATTGCTTTGTTATTGACTGGTAATATTTTGTGTAAAAAAAACCCGGTCCTTTCTTTCTTCTTTTATGAGCAGTAGGTTTCAACATTGAACTTAAATATTTGGTCAACCATGTTGCAAACTGATATCCTTTATTGTTTTGTCCATGGAATGCAGGCAGAGCAGATTTTGTGTAACTCTGAGGGACCCTAGGACACTCAGAGTTGTAAATGAGCATTGGCTTTAACTTCAAGTCACTGGCTGCACTAGTGCCTTACAACAGAGTCAGCTTATCCTTCAAACTTTTGAAAGTAGTCATGAACTTGTCCTCTCTAGCTATGGTGACATCTTCTTCCAATGAGACTGTTTCCACTACATTGAAAATTTTTGTTTAATGTGTGCACCTCCATCAATTATTTTGGGTGATATGCTGCAGCTTCTATGTTAGAACTGATTGCTTCAGTTTGACCTTTTGTGTTATGAAGATGGCTTCTCCCCATAAACCTCATTCACCACACTCTGCGATCTTCAGAATTCCCTCATGCCTTTCTCACCTCTCTCAGCCATCATCAAGCTGAAGAGAGTCTTCACTCTTGCTCTGAATTAGGCTTTGGCTTAAGGAAACATTATGGCTGGTTTGACCTTCTCTCCAGACCACAAAAACTCTCTCCATATCAGCAATAAGGCTGTTTTGATTTCTTTTCGTTCATGGGCTCAGTGAAGCAGCACTTTTTATTTCCTTCAAGAACTTTTGTGTGAGGCCCTGGGTTCGTTCCTCAACACCACATATAAATAAATAAAGATATTGTGTCCAACTACAGCTAAAAAATAAATATTAAAAAAAAGAACTTTTCCCTTATGTTCATAGTTGGCTACCTGTTTGGCAAAACAGGTCTGAATTTGGGGCTCTCTTCCTGTTAATACTGGCATCTTGGGACTACACCACAACTTGACCACTGATAAGGAGATTCTTCTTGTCCTCTTCATCAATGCTGATGTGTGTGGCCCAGGGGTCACTATGGGTGGGCAGCTGGGGAAAAGTGCTCTTGAGCCAGCATGGAAGTTTCAGTAGTAGTGAAAGTAAGAGCATGGACTTAGAACTCAGACCATCTTGGTTTGAACTCCCCACTTCTCCACTCCATAACAGTACAGTGACTTTGGGATATCACCAAATTTCCTTTTGCCTTGGTATAAAACTACAAGGTACTAGAAAAGTCAAAACCTGATCTTGCCCTCTGGCCAGGGTTGACTTCATGGGCTTGCAAGCTGGTTAGTCATAAGGGCCTGGGGCTTGGATTAGTGTGCTGCTGTTGCCATTCTGAGATTTTAATAAAATTTGAACAGGAGTACTGCATTTTTAGTTTGCACTGATCCCAGAAAGGTATGCAACCTCTGCTGCTTCTGGAAGATACTTCAACCCTCCTTTCAACAACCTTTATGTATGTAATGAAGGTGATACAACCTGTCCTCATCAATAAGCAAGGTTGTTCCCACACAATCTTGGGACTGATCCATTTATTTTCATTTTTGGTAAAACACCTTCCCCTCTCAGACTTTAATTTCTCTTTCCTGGGAGGACTGGTACTTCATGTGTTCACTTGGTGCTGAGGTATTTTCCACCCACAAGGCTGCTTTGGGGAGTTCTCTAAAAAGACGCCCACTGGGGCCTCTTTAGCTGGCTAGAAATGTCTTCAACAGTCCTTGTCCCTGCGAGAGCTGCTGTTGGTTTAATTGTGTTCCTCCTCCCCAGGAGGCTCCTGAAGTATTCGAATGCAGCCTCGACTGTCTTTTATTTCTTTGACACCTAAAATTTGAATGGAACATTTATTGAAAAGACATGAAGTAAAACATCGAAGTTTCCCCTTTGTTGAGTGACTTTGGCAACTATAAATTTCAACCACAATTACAAGTTCTTCAGGTAAGTTACATAAAAACCTTCCCAAACTAAAACTTAATGAAGCCCCCAAACAGATACATTAGTGCTTCATTACCGTGAAGCAATGTTTCTTGTTAGTTTCTGCCTCTGAGCTTTATTTTCCCATTGTGATTTAGTTAATGTTTTTTCTAAAAGTTCACGTGACCCCCAATTTTCCTCCTATATAACAAGGTAGATAGTCTAGAGAAGAGACCAAAAGGCAAATTTGAGGAATGTCGACATTTAAGGGATGGGCACAGGATGAGCTTTATGTAATGTGGCCCAAAATGAGTGGCAAGAAATGGGAAATAAATTCCAGAGAATGGCTTGTATGTAAACACATTAGTTGGTCTTTCCAAGACTGTAATCAATACCTAAGGTAAATCAACTTACAAATAAAAAAGGTTTATTTGGCTTCACAGTTTTGGTGGTTTCAGTCCATGATGAATTGACCCCATGGCTTTGGGCCTCTGGAAAGGAAGCACATCATGATGGGAATGTGTGGCAGAGCAAAAAATCCTTCACCTCATGGCCCAGGAGCAAAGGTGAGAAAGGAGGGGGATGGAGGAGTTCTGCTGTCTCTTTCAAGGGATGCTCTCGGTGACCTGAAGGCCTCCCACCAGGCTCCATACTCTTACAGTTCCCACCACCTCCCAATTGCACGACCCTGGGGAACAAGTTACTAACACATAGGCCTTGGGATTTCAGGTCCTGACCACAGCATCAATGACAGAGCTCAGGAAGAAGTTGTCAATAATGCCAAATGCCGTAGGAAAGTCAGGTGAGGTAAACATTAAAAAGGATCTCTTGGTGAAAAGAAGGAAATGGTAAAAATGCAAGAGGACTGGTGGTGAACAGGAGGCGATGAAGAGGAGAAAGTTAAGCAAATTTCAGAAGCTTAGGCATGAAATAGCAACAACCAAAATGATGGCATATAGGAATTTGGGGTAAAGTCCATAGTCAAGAGTTCTGTAGTTTTCTGGAAGACAGAAGGTTCCACTTGTTCCTGTCCAAACCAAACACAGGGTTCTGTCTGTGGATGTCCCAGGCACAGAAGGCAGCAAACAACATCCTCAGCCATACTTGTGGGCTCATTTACCTCTGGATGTAGGAAGCGGGAGGAGGAAGAGATCTCTGTACCTGGCTACATGTGCCTTGTAGAGTCCCTCTTGCTTTGGGTGGTCTGTACTGATACCTTCAAATCTTTGATTCCATGTATTTCTAGAATGATCTCTAGGCCATTGCCTTTTGAGTTTTTGCAAACAAAAAAATCCATTGTCTTATTCTGCAGACTGAAATTGCTACCACCAGGAGAATTACTCAGGAATGAGATGGTAATTCTTGGATGACAAGCACTGCTATATTCTGACTTTTTTTTTTTAATAAGAAGCAAGTATTCTCCTTTATCTGGAAATATTCAGGTGTCATGCATTTTATTTCACAAAGTCCTTATCTCTCTTGCTTCCCTTAGGTTGATGTCTGTGTGGTCCTGATGTAGGATTACCAGTTTATTGGATACAATCACAATAAGAGTAACCATATCTAAGAATCATCTTAAATATTTATATTAGTTAAATGATAAGATATAATTGAATAGGATCATATTTTAAATGTTATTTCATAGGTAGTATAAATAATGAAAAATCACCAGTTAAATACTATGCTAGATTGTGAAGAAGTGTCCACAGTATTTGACTGTTCCTTCCATCAAGAAGCAGGGTCTCTTTTAACATCTCCTGACTGTGAATTCAGCTGAGTGACTTGATTTGGCCAGTGGGACATTAACAAGCATGAGGCAAACAGAAGCTTGAGAAGTGCTTGTGCGTAAGGAATATTCTTTTGCTGCTTTTGGCCCACCTGTCATATGAAAAAGCCTGTCCAGAGTAAGTCCAGAGGGAGGCAACTGTCTTGTAAGAAAAAAAAAAAAGATGAATTGGCAGATGTGACTTTTCCATTCATCGGAGTTGACCAAACCTTATATATAAAAACCCCAGACAGTTTTAGTTTTTAAGAGAGTTGTGCAAGAATAGACTAAAAAAGACTTGATACAGTTCAAAATGAAAAGAAACCTAGGTTTCCAATTTTTAATAGGCAGACAGAAGGCTGCAAAATCTACCCAAAACATGAGAAAAGAATATCACAAAAGGCACAACCAAAATCACAGAGGGCAAAACAGACAATAGACTAGATGTCCCCTTCCGGGGAGCAGGGTTTCTCTATTCCTAGGGAAAGGAGAACTGGAAGCTTGTGCCCATCTTAATTCTAGTGTTCTATGGACCAGTGATTGCTTATGGATTCCATTTTTTGGTTGTGGTTACTTTGACTTTGGCTCACTATTGAATGTTGAGTGGGTCTCTTAAGTCATGTATGAACCTTATCTTATATCCTCATTGGCATTCACAAAAATGCTGATTACATGATACTGATCCTGTGCTGGATGCTGTAATTGAAATAAACTTTTGGGAATCTCCTAAGAGGACTGAGGCTATTTTGCATATGGGGAGAATTAAGTAATTGTGATCACAAGTAGATGGTGATAGATTGGTGTGAGAAAGGGCACAATATTTTGCAATAACCCCTTTGAGTCCCTTTGTCTACCTCTTGACTCTAAGCTAAGCTAAAGGACTTGTTTTGGCTTTACATGAGTTTGCACATTTGAACTTGCTTCCTGGCTTCCTTAGTAACAGTCCTCCTGTGTAAAAGCTTTGGCTGGTCTCCCAGATGATCAAAGATATGTGTCCATTGTCCCTGTTGCTCCAGCTATCATCCAGATAGGCAAATGAAGTCTTCTGGGATGAGTCAGTCCCTGGGCAATCTGTTAATTGACTGTATGCACATGAGGGAGCAGGTTCTGGCCAGGAGAATTTGTATTTGTCCAGCATCAGAGTCCTGAGCTAAATACAATAATTATATAACTTACTAAAGTTTATTATGGTTTAATATAGGTAAAAAAGTATACAAATAGTTTTTGCAAAATAAATTTTATTTAGATATTTTAAGGGCAAGTTGTTTAATTTTGCTGAGGGCTGGCTGGCAAAACTTAATGATAGTAATCTCTGCCATAGTCTTTCAGGATGACGCTTAGGGACAGAGTTCAAAATACATGTAATCCTAAAAAGGATAAACATGAAATATAATAAACATGAAAAATAAATGCAATTAGTTTGGCTTAATAGTAGAAAGAGCTAGAGGTGCTAGATCTGAGAATGTTTTTTAGGTCTTGTGTTATAATACCATGATTATAAAATATATTATGCAACAGAATTTTCAGGATCAGACCTTTGAGGTACCACATTCTACAAATGAATATAAGAATTATTGGCTGCCCTTAAAAACACCAAATTAACAAATTTGAGTATAAAGCCCCTTAGAGAACAGTAACTAGTTCTATTTTGTTTTATATGTATATAGACATATATACACATGTACATGAAATATAAAAATTTTATTTCTAGTTACTATAAAGATCATGCACATTTTTCTGCATCCCCAAAATATGAATATACACATATGCATTTTTATTCATGTATATTTGTAGAAAATTAGAAAAGAGAAGGGAAAAAGTTATATATTCTCTCTCTTCTAAGAATCTATCATTAATACTTTTGTTCAAGTTCCTTCTAGACACACATAATATATATTATAATATGCTGACATTCTACTCAGCTTTTCTGTTTTCTCTTTTTCTGATACTGGGGATTGACCCAGGGGTGGTATACCCCTGAGTTACATCCCAGCCTATTTAATTTTATATACTGAGACAGCATCTTGCCAAGTTATCTAGGCTGGCCTTGAACTTGTGATGCTTCTGCCTCTGCCTTCCAAGTGGCTGGGACTGTAGGAGAACCCTGCTGTCCCTACCCATTGTTTCAGTGCATGAAATAACCTAAGGGGATCATGTCATTAAAATTCTTTGAGAATATTTATTTTGTGTCTTCGTTTTGTTTGTTTTAACATCTGCTAGCATGATAATTTAGAGGTATCTCATGCTTTTAAATTTGGGGGAGGGTTAACTTTTAGCTATTTGAGTGAAGCTTGCTAGATAGATAATATATTGTGACTTAATGTAAAGATTTTGCAAAATTATTTGACTGCATCTGAGAGAATATGAATATGAAATGTTGATACATCTTTGCAATTTATTCCCTAAAAGTTGTACCTGTAGCTCATGAGCACCTGGTTTCTACAACCTTCATTGACATTGAAAGTTCTTCATTAGAAACAAAAACATTTCCGTGTCATCAATGAAAAAGGGCATTCTGTCATTTGTTTATTTACTTATTTTTGCTTTCTATTTGTGTTTTTGAAAAGTTTTATTCTATTTATTGGTTATTTGTATTCCATCTTTGATGGTTGTGTGGATTTTTTCCATAGCCTGTGTGCGTTACCATTGGGAATCTGATGGGTTTTTTTCCTCATTTATATGTACTTTTGTTAAAATGAGAATATTATTTCTTATTCATATTTGTAGTACATACATACCTTTGTTTGTACATACATACCTTTGTTTGCCTTTAAACATTTAACATTATGATTTGTTTTGAGTTATGGAAGTTACAGATAGTGGAATTTAGCAGTGTATTACTTTGTGGTTTCCCTGATTTGAAAAACCTGTTAAAATTTTTAAAGTTTTTTAAATTTGTTCTAATTAGTTACACATGACAGTAGAATGCATTTTGACACATTGTACACAAATGGAGCACAACTTCTCACTCCTCTGGCTGTGCATGGTGCAGAGTTACACCAGCTGTGCAATCATACATGTATAGAGGGTAATAAGGTCCATCTCATTCCACCACCCTTCCCATCCCCACAACCCCCTCCCCTTCCCTCATTCCCCTCTGCCCAAACCAAAGTTCCTCCATTCTTCCCTAGCCCCACCCCCTACTATGGATAGGCATCCACTTCTCAGAGAAAACCTTTGGCCTTTGGTTTTTGGGGATTGGCTTATTTCTCTTAGCATGATATTCTCTAGTTCTGTCCTTTTACCTGCAAATGCCATAATTTCATTCTTCTTTAAAACTAAGTAATATTCCATTGTGTATATGTACCACAGTTTCTACAGCCATTAATTTGTTCAAAGACATCTGGATTGGTTCCATAGTTTAGCTATTTTGAACTGAGCTGCTATAAATAATGTTGTGGCTGCAACCCTGTAGTATGCTGATTTTAAGTCCTTGGGTATAAACCAAGGAGTGGGATCACTGGGTCAAATGGTGGTTTTGTTCCAAGTTTTGTGACAAATCTCCATACTGCTTTCCAGAGTGGTTGCACCAATTTGCAGTCCCACCAGCAATGTATGAGTGTGCCTTTTCCCCCACATCCTCACCAACACTTATTATTGCTTGTATTCATGACAATTGCCATTCTGACCGGAGAGTGAAATGAAATTTTAAAGTAGTTTTGATTTGCATTTCTCTAATTGCTAGAGATGATGAACATTTTTTTCATATGTTTGTTGATTGATTGTGTTTCTTCTCCTGTTCAGTTCCTTAGCCCATTTATTGATTGGTACCTTTTCAATTTAGAGACTGAAATATGAGTGTTGTTTGTTCTTTTATCTTTGTTTGCTCCATTATTCAACATCTCCTTCATTAGGCTTCCTTTGGGTTTCATCTGTTCTTTTACTGGTTTGTCAGTTTTAACTAATGGAGATTGGCTCATTAATTTTCCCCTTTTCTTTAATAAGTATTCATAGTCATGCACCTTCTTTAAATGCTGGATGGAACAAAGAATTTTTATATGTACTGATTTATTATATATTGATGCTCTAATTTTCCATTATATCTTTTTATTCTTTAATTATTTACATTTTTCTTGCATATACATTTAAAAGTATTTAACGTTAGTAAGTTCTAATTTAGTCTCATTTTCTCAGACAACCAAGATCTTGATGATGCTAATCCCCTAAGATTTGTTGGGACTTGATTCTGGAATCTCTATAAAATCAATGTTTGTAAACAATGTTTGTTTGAGAACAAAGTGTGCTATGTAATTATTGGATAAAGTTGTCTACATAAGTGCATAATATCAGTTTTTTAATTTTGTTTATCTTATAGATAACTAAGATTACGTCTCATATCTAGTAACAATTTGGAGGTGTATATAAAGTTCTCATTATGATGATAGTTTTGCCAGTCTCTAACATTTTAGCATTGATCTCTATATCTTGAGATTGATACTGTTACCCAGTCTCAAGTATTTTGTTATAGCATCATGATGGATTAAGACAATATGTATATTTTCCTAATGAACAATACATTTCTTTTTAAATAAAACAAAAACTTTACCAGCAAAATTTCAAATGTCTGAAATACAAGTAAGTATAATAATACATATTGAATGAACCAATTTGTTCCTATTATCAATAACTTAGTGTGAATTTTTATAAATACAAAGGACTTTGATTATTGTGGTTATAGAACACTGGTTTTTGTTTCTTTGCTGTGTGAATATTGAATCTACGGTGTGATTTGGAGACTGATGACTAGACGAAAGAGGCACAATTTGCAATTGATTCAAATGATTTGAGGAGAAATATTAACAAAGGTTACGGTAATATAAGAAAATGAAATTTTCAGCCAATGTAATGAAAATAGACTCACAATGAACAAACTTGCTCCAAGCATCAGTGCTTTGATTTTAACATCAAGATCATATGGAAACTGGATTTTAAATGAATCAGCATCTGATAACAATCCTTTCACAAATCCAGGGCAAAGTTTTGAAATATTTCCAATAACTCTTTCATCACCCACAGACAATATCTAAAAGGACAGATATATCATTAAAATGCAAAAGTATTCTTGCACCTATTTTAATTACTTACTCTGAACCTTATGAGTTATAATAACACTTATTTTATCCTACCATTAAAAGATTATGCAACATGGGCACAAACTTGCCAGGGGGGGGAAAAAAAACACCTGTAGATAATTTCTGCATAAGATTAGCTTTACAAATTACATATAACTAATACGCACATGGGCACACAGCTCTCCCACCCAAACACATAAGCTTAGTTTTGTTATTTGCTTAAATTTGATATGAAAATCACTTTATTTGCAAAATGAAAAGCACTAGATTTTCAGCTCTTTCATAGTTAACTCAGCTCTTCTATAAGTGATCTCAATTGCCTACATCTTTTCCTCAGCCCACCTTTAACCATCGAGATTCCCTGGAACATCACTTCTTACACAAAACAACATTCTTTCCTTCCTCATAAGAGATACTCAGGCAAATATAAAAGAACAAGCCTGGGGAAAATCCTCCTTGTAATAGTGCCATACAGGGAGAGGAGTGGCCATATGATGGAATCCAACGGAGAGACAAGAAGCAAACTAAAATAGACCATGGGGATGACTTTAGAGCAAGGACTTGGGAATAGCATCATTTAAATTGAGGCTTAGAGGACCAGAAAGAATTTAAAAAGAGGAATTAAGAGAAAGAAAGCATCCCAGAGAGAGACAGCAGCATGTTGGGAGTTAAGAGGGAGTGTAGCTGGAGTGAAGTGAGGGGACTAGTTGCAGGAATGAATTGGCAAGAGAGGCATGCAGGGCTGGTCATGCATAGCCCTGTGAGAGGTGTTAAGGAATTTGAAGAAGGAGAAATATGAAAGAGTTTTGATGAACTACGTCCAACCTTCTGCACTCTCTTCAGAAACCTGAGCAAAACATCTCATCTCCTATGTTATGGAAAAAATAGAAGCTACTGAAAGGAACTTACTAATTTCCCAGACTCCGGCCCTACAAAGTCTTTGTATTCTCACCAGAATTCCCTGCTTCTTTCCCACTATGACAAATGGGCCATTTCCATGCCTATGTAAAGCTAATTCCCTGTATGTGTCTTAAATCTCATTCCCAAAAAGAGACTGAATATTCATCCTCGAGGCACCTCCAACATTTCCCTTTCCTTTGGTTCCTTTGACTTTAAAATCAGAACTTGCTAAGGAATGACTTCTCAAAGTACCTACGCTTCCTTGAGCTCATCCAGCCAGACACAAGATCAGGGCAAAGCAGGAAGGCAAGTTATGCAGTGCTTAAGTAATGGATATTTGCTAATAATGGAGTTTTCTGAATTAATTTTGATTTCTTAAAAATATCACATTCAACTATCACCTTAATTACTAAGGTTTTTGTTTGTTTGTTTTTTGGGGGTTTTTTTAGCGTCCCTTAAGTTCTACATCTGTGCTGTATACCTTACTTGCTTAACCCTAGTCCTGGCTACTGTATTTTCTCTCTCCTCTTCTTCATGGCTAAAAACATTGTCCATAGTCATCCAGGGGAACACTGCCTACAGAACCAGGACCTCCCTTCCTGTCCCTCATTCTGAGAACTTACCAAGAGTGCCTTCTTTAAAATTGTTTTGCTCAAAGTTAGAAGAAATGGGAAATGTCTTACACACCTTAGAGAAAGTTTTGGAGACGTTAGAATAAAGTAGGACTTGTTGTATCCTATTGTGAGAAATAGAACAATGCACACAAAGCATTTTGTTGTTTGCTGTCAGTAAAAAAAGCCAAAGTGGCTTCAGCTTCCACAGTTATATACATTGATCACTCTGTGACTTTGGTTTCCAACTTAAAACAGAGTTCTGTGTGCTCGTTATACTATTTTCCAAACTAAAAATATTGTAACCATTAATTTGATTAAGCATGTTTTCCTTAATTATTTTGTGCCGGTACTAATCAGAATTCATATTACTAAAGTGAATTTACATGATTCTAGGGAAGGAAAGAGAGTCAGGAAGATTTTCTGATTAGACATTTTTGATATTAAAAAGCAACCAACCAACAATGTCCTTGATGAAATTTTGGAAAACACTGCTTTGCATATGTAATATCTTCTCAAATAATGCATTATTTTTTGTTGTTTAGGAATCTTAAGATTTAAATAAATGTGCTCAGTCATTTAATTTTATTAACTATATTTAGCATAGTTAGTAGTTGGTTTCTAAGATTGTTTCCTGGATATTGGTCATCATCTGTGAAGTAAATTTGCAAGCAGATAAAATTTTTAATAAAATTTTATAAAGCTTTTGCTTTTCATAAAATTCTTAAACTTGTATAATAAAATTTTATTAAAATTTTAAATAATTTAAGTAATAAAATAAAATTTTATTAAAAATTTTATCAGGGCTGGAGTTGTGGCTCAGTGGTAGAGCACTTGCCTGGCATGTGTGAGGCCCTAGGTTCAATCCTCAACACCGCATATAAATAAATAAAGTAAAAGATCCATTTACATCTAAAAAAAATTAAAAATTAAAAAAATTGTATCATACAAGTTTTAGAATTTTATGAAAAGCAAAAGCTATATTAATTAACAGTAATATATAATTTGTAATTATTGTCAGATTATGTCATTGTCCATTGCAATAAAGTATAACTCTTTTCTTATAATATTACTTGAAATATTAAATACAAAACTTGTTTTTTGATAAGCATAAACAAAAAAGATAGCTTTAAAATTTTTTTATAAATTACATGAACTTCTAGGGCTTAAATTAAACAAGGATATTGTGAATTAGTAGTTCATTTGGGAAAAAATAGTAAGTATAGTAACAATGTAAACAGTATAGGTTTTTATTTTTTTAATCACATTAATTATTTTTAAATATTAGAAAATAATCAAATAATTAACTAATTTGGCAATGATAATCTTACAAAAATATGAATTACTCACATTAAAATTTAGATTCCTGAGACAGCCAGAAACCAAACATGGTCCTTTGATTTTCATTACATCCTCCTTTTTCTGATTTTTTATTTTTAAATTTGGCCAAATAGGGTGAAACTTTTGATGAACATACCCAATTGTTTTCCCAGGTGGAGCTTCAACTATTAACTACAAAAGATTGAAAGACATAATATTGATCCAATGAGATGTCAGATTTGCAAGTAACACTATACTTAGTTAATTGCCACCCGCTAACTACACTATGTTTGCACAGAATTTTCTGTGGTTAAGGAAGCTTATGTTGGGGAGTGGACATGGAACTGAAGAGACCCAGGATTTAGATGTTGCCTCTGCTGCTTACTAGCTGTGTGAAATGTGGACAAGTAACTATGTCTCTAAATTCCCTTTGCATTTGGGAAAGAGGCACAATAACACTCTCTTTAGGTACTTATGAGAATTTTTTTAAAAAATGACCACCACTCTCATGAGATAAGCCTTAAATTCCAATAACAACAAAAACTGCTTATTTATCTAGTACCTCATGCACTTCTGTATTTTCGAAAGTGCAAGTGTAAATTCATTGGAATCCTATGTTCCCATTGCTACATAAAGCCCTGTTCATCAGAATGTATTAGGCATTGTTGAATATATTATGGTATATCCGTATAACAGATTATTCTGTAGCCATTTAAAGGATTGGAGAAGTTCTATAGATACTGACAGTCTTCAAGTTATATAGTTATGGGGTAAAACAAAATTATAAATAATTTGCTACCATATTCCCATAAGAACAGCATCAACATGCATATATTACACAAAAATTTATAGAACAACTGAAAGAATATATAAAGAACTCAAAATGCTAGTTGCATCTAAAGAGACAGAGAGAGAAAGAAAAAAGACCTAGGAAGAAGCATTTAAGAGACATTGCTTTTTGTAAATATACTTCTATTTTCTTCCTGCCTGCCTTCCCTTTACTGATTGTATTTTATAACATTTGTGAAGTAATGAATGATTTAAGACAGTAAATAGAGACAACAAGTGATCACTTCAATGAAGAGATAAGAGAGCAAATGCAGGAAACAAAATTACTTCAAGAAAGATTCTGAAAAAAAAATACAAACAGAAACATTTAAAATAAACCAAATTAAAACTCTAATAGAAAGCATCACCAACAGACTAGATCACTTGGGAGACAGAAGCTTAGTCAATGAAGACAAAATATATAATCCTGAAAATAAAGTTGACCACACAGTGAAGATGGTAAGAAACTGTGAACAGAACCTCCAAGAATTATGGGATAACACATAAAGACCAAATTTGAGACTTATCAGAATAGAGGAAGGCATAGAGATACAAATCAAAGGAATGCACAACTTTTTCAATGAAATAGTATCAGAAAATTTCCCAAACCTGAAGAATGAATTGGAAAATCTAATGCAAGAGGCTTACAGGACACCAAATGTACAAAATTACAACAGATTCACACCAAGGCACATTATAATGAAAATGCCTAACATACAGAATAAGGATAGAATTTTAAAAGCCACAAGAGAAAAAATTTAGATTATACATAGGGGAAAACCAATTTGAATCTCAGCAGATTTCTCATCCTAGACCCTCAAAGCTAGGAGATCCTGGAATCACATATACAAAGCTCTGAAAGAAAATGGATGCCAAACAACATTATATTCAGCAAAATTAAGCTTTAGATTTGATAATGAAATAAAAATCTTCCATGATAAACAAAGGCTAAAAGAATTTACAACGATAAAACCTGTACTACAGAACATTCTCAGCAAAATATCCATGAGGAGGAAATGAAAAACAACAATTAAAATCAGCACAGGAGGAACTACACTAAAGGAAAAGCTAATCAAAGGAGAAACCAAGTCAAGTTAAAACCAAAAATTAAACCAAAATGACCAGGCATACAAACCATATTTCAATAATAACCCTGAATATTAACCGCCTAAACTCATCAATTAAAAGACACAGACTGGCAGACTGGATTGAAAAAAGAAAGAAAGTCCTAACAATATGCTGTCTTCAAGAGACTCACCTCCTACCAAAAGACATCCACAGACTGAAAGTGAAAGGATAGGACAAAACATACCACTCACATGGAGCACGTAAACAAGTGGGGGTTTAGATCCTCATATCAGATAAAGTGGACTTCAAACCAAAGTTAGTCAGAAGGGATAAAGAAGGACATTTCATACTGCTTCAGGGAATCATACATCAATAAGACATAACAATTGTAAATATTTATGCCTCAAACAATGGTGTCGCGACTTCTTGCCTGCAAGGAAGACGCGACACTCAGGAATCTTCTTTCAGTAGTTTATTTCAGGCCCTTGATAGTTCTTCTTCTCTCTTTCGGATGCCCCTCCCAGCCTTAATAAAGCATCTCAAGCCCCAATGCAAAGCAGCCACGTGGAGCTTTCTCATAGGGTGATGAAAAGTCATGCGCCAACTCTCCCAAATAAGGAGTTGTTTGTCACAGACCACAGCGGAGCCAGCGCCATCTTGTAATGGCGACCATAATTTGCATAAACGGCAGAAGCGGCTCACCACAGTTCCCCCTTTCTATTTTCTTAAAACAATACAGGCAAGAGTAGAGGTCCTATCCCACTGTGCAGAAGTGGGTGCATAGTATGGCTCAGTCTTAAGGAGGGCCCTTCCCCAGATCCGAGACCATATCAGCCGACGCCTTTTTTCGTGGGGCGGGGAGTGGACACGTCTAACCCGCATGCAATAGGACATGCTCTCCTTGAGGTCCACGTCAAGGATCACTCAAGTGCAGTGCTTTGCCTCGCATCCTGTATCGTGGCGATGGTGGACGAAGGGGGATAACTGAGGCTGAACTGTGGCTGTTTATAACGACAAACAAGTTGACAGCACCCTGAAAGAAAGGCACGGACTTTAAGATGATAGAAAAGCACTAGTGTGGAAACCCATCTGCGTGCAATGGCAGTAAGACCGGCAGAGTGCAAGGGCTTTCCAACACTAAGAGAATAGCAAGGAAGGTCATGTCGATCCCAGTGCAATGTTATAATAACTTGGGGTGCAACGACCATGACAAAGGTTTACTGTTTAAGATGCGCAAGCCAGACTTGAGGCGAGTTGCCATTTTCTAAGGCTGCAAGAGC
>NW_026000240.1:18477976-18596901 GCF_001458135.2 Marmota marmota marmota | reverse complement strand
GAAAAAAAAAAAAAAAAAAAAAAAGATAGTACCCCGCAATCTATTAGATCATAATGGAATGAAATTAAAAATCAATGATAAAATAAAAAATAGAAACACTCCAACACCTGGAGACTAAACAATATGCTATTGAATGACAAATGGATACTAGAAGACATCAGGGAGAATATAAAAGAAAATTTTGGAGGTAAATGAGAACACCAATACAATATATCAAAATCTCTGGAACACTAGAAAGGCAGTGCTAAGAGGAAAGTTCATTGCATTGAGATCATTCATTAAAAGAATGAAAATTCAACAAATAAATGATCTGATATTACATCTCAAAGCCCTAGCAAAGGAAGGATGAATCAACACCAAAAGTAGTAGAAGACAGGAAATAATTAAAATCAGGACTGAAATCAATGAAGCTGAAACAAAGAAACAATTGAAAATGTTGACAAAACAAAAAGCTGGTTATTTGAAAAAAATAAATAAAATTAATAAGCCCTTAACAACCCCAATGCAAAGATGGGGATAGAAAACTCAAATTACTAGAATTCATGATGAAAAAGGGAATATCACAACAGACACCATTGAAATACAGAAGATAATTAGAAATTACTTGATAATTTATACTCCAACAAAATAGAAAATCTCAAAGACATCAATGAATTTCAAGGGACATATGATATGCCCAAACTGAATCAGAAGAACATACACAATTTAAAGAGGTCAATTGCAAGCAATGAAATAGAAGACACCATCAAAAGCCTACCAACCAAGAAAAGCCCAGGACCAGATTCTTAGCTGAATTCCACAAGACCCTCAAAAAAGAATTATGATCAAAACTCCTCAAATTATTCCATAAAGTAGAAAAAGAGGGAATCCTTCCAAACTCATTCTATGAGGTTATTATCACCCTGATATCAAAAGTAGACAAAGACACATCAAGGAAAGAAAACTTCAGACCAATATCCCTGATGAACATAAACTCAAAAATTCTCAATAAAATTTTGGAAAATTGCATACAAAAACTTATTTAAAAAGATTGTGCACTATGATCAAGTGGAATTCATCCCAGGGATGCAAGTTTGGTTCAACATATGGAAATCAATAAACGTAATTCATCACATCAATAGACTTAAAGAGTCATATAATCATATCAATAGATGCAGAAAAAGCATTTGACAAAATACAGCACCCTTTCATGTTCAAAACACTAGAAAAACTAGGGAAAATAGAAACATATCTCAACATTGTAAAAGCTACCTATGGTCAACCCAAGGCCAACATCATTCTAAATGGAAAAAACTTGAAAACATTCCTCTAAAAACTGGAACAAGACAGGTATTCCCTCTTTCACCACTTCTATTCAACATAGTCCTTAAAACTTTAGCCAGAGAAATTACACAGACAAAAGAAATTAAAGAGATATGAATAGAGAAGAACTCAAACTATTACTATTTCTGATGACATGATTCTATAGTTAGAGGATCAAAAAAATTTCACCAGAAAACTTCTAGTACTAATAAATGAATTCAGCAAAGTAGCAGGATATAAACTCAACACCCATAAATCAAAGGCATTTCTGTACATCAGTGACAAATCCTCTGAAAGGGAAATGAGGAAAACTACTCCATTTACAATAGCCTCAAAAAAAAAATACTTGGGACTTAACGAAAGAGGTGAAAGACTCCTGCAACAAAAATTACATTACACTAAAGAAAGAAATTAAAGAAGACCTTAGAAGATGGAAAGATCTCCCATATTCTTGGATAGAAAGAATTAATATCGTCAAAATGGCCATATTACCAAAAGCGTTATATAGATTTAATGTAATTCCAATTAAAATCCCAACAATATTCGTCATAGAAATAGAACAGGCAATCACGTAATTAATTTGGAAAAAATAAGAGACCCAGAATAATCAAAGCAATCCTCAAAAAGAAGAGTGAAGCAGGAGACATCATAATACCAGAAGTATAGTAACAAAAACAACATGATATTGGTACCAAACTATACAACAGAGCTATAGTAACAAAAATGATGTGGTATTGGCACCAAAATACAGATGTAGACCAATGGTACAGAATAGAAGACAAAGAGACAAACCCATATGAATACAGTTGTATTAGACAAAGGTGCCAAAAACATACATTGGAGAAAAGATAGCCTCTTCAACAAATGGTGCTGGGAAAACTATAAATCCATATCCAGCAAAATGAAATAAAACCCCTATCTCTCACCTTGCACAAAACTGAACTCAGAGTGGATCAAGGACCATATGGTCATTAGACAATAGACCCTGCACCTAATAGAAGAAAAAAGTAGGCCCAAATCTTCATCATGTCAGATTAGAACCTGACTTCCTTAACAAGACTCCTAAAGCACAAAAAATAAAATCAAGAATAAATAAATGAGATAGATTCAAACTAAAAAAAAATAAACAAACAAACAAAAACTTCTATTCAGCAAAGGAAACAATCAATATGAAGAGAGAACCTACAGAGTGGGAGAAAATCTTTACCACACACACATCTGATAGAGCACTAATCTCCAGTGCTCAAAAAACTTAACACCAAAAAAAAAATATGACCCACAATCAATAAATGGGTTAAGAAACTGAACAGACACTTCACAGAAGAAGAAATACAATCAACAAATATATGAAAAAAAAATGTTCAGCATCTCTAGTAATTAAAGAAAAGCAAATCAAAACTACTCTAAGATTTCATCTCCAGTCAGAATGACAATTATCAGGAATACAAGCAATGATAAGTATTGGCGAGGATGTGGGGGAAAAGATACGCTCATGCATTGCTGGCGGGACTACAAATTGGTGCGGCCAATATGGAAAGCAATATGGAGACTTGGAATGGAACCACCATTTGACCCAGATATCCCACTCCTCGGTCTATACCCTAAAGACTTAAAAACAGCATCTTACAGTAATGCAGCCACTTCAATGTTTATAGCAGCTCAATTCACAATTGCTAAATTGTGTAACCAACCTAGATGCCCTTCAATAGATGCAGAAAAAGCATTTGACAAAATACAGCACCCTTTCATGTTCAAAACACTAGAAAAACTAGTAATAGTAGGAGCATATTGTAAAAGCTATCTATGCTAAGNTATATATATACACACACACATACACACACACACACACAATGGCATATTACTCAGCACTAAAAGAAAATAAAATCATGGCATTTGCAGGTAAATGGATGGAGCTAGAAAATATCATGCTAAGAGAAATAAGCCAATCCCCAAAAACCAAAGGCCAAAGGTTTTCTCTGACATGTGGATACTGATGCATAATATAGTTGAGTTGGGGGGTGCAGAGCAAGGGAAGAATGGAGGAATTTTGGATTGAGTGTTGGGGAGATTGGAGGGAAAGGGACATGGGTGTGGGAAAGATGGTGGAATGAGACAGACATCATTCCCCTAGGTACATGTATATTTGCATGAAAGGTGTGCCTCTACATCATGAACAACCAGAGAAATGAAAAGTTGTGCTTCATTTGTATACAATGAATTGAAATGCATTCTGCTGCCATGTATAACAAATTAGAACAAATAAAAATTTTTAAAAACCCAAATCTCCCTTTCATAACAAAACTGTACTTAACACTGGCAAGAAATGTCTGGAACAATTTTAACTCAACTGAGCAAGACAGGGAGATCTGGGGTGAAAGAAAGACGTTCAAATAAAGGTGGAGGAGATCAATGGAGAAGACAGATTCAGAAAGATATGTCTAATATCTTGCAGTAAAATAGAATTGCAATCTCTAGACCTGTACTCTTCTATGGGATCACCATAAAAATTCAAAATGTTCTACAAGCAAATAGGAATGCGTGAGAGATGTGATAGGAATTAATGTTGACCCAATATTGCTGTGGACATCCAGTGTCATCATAAAAAGTTCCAAAGTTCCTACAAGAGTGAGCTTCCACTGTAACCTGCCCTCAAGAAATGGAAACTTTGCATGCCTCTCATCCCAGTGACCAGGAGGTAGAGGAAACAGCATGACAAATTTATGGCCAGCCTCAGCAACTTAGTGAGACCCTGTCAGAAAATTAAAAAATAAAAGTGCTGGAGATGTGGCCCGGTGATAGAATGCACCTGGGTTCAATCCCTGGTATTGGAAAGAAAGCTCATGTGTGAGACAATGCAAATAGGTTTGGAGGAGAAATAAATAGGTTGTGAGAGCCTTAACCCAATCAGTGAATCAATCCCCTGATGGCATTAAGGGGGTGGCCTCTCTGCTTCCTGATCATGTGCTGCTTCCCTCTGCCTTGCTCCTCCGTCTTGATCAGCTTCACCTCAAGACCCCAGGAGTGGAGTTAGCCATCTATGGACTGAGACCTCTGAGACTGTGAGCCCCCAAATAAACTTTTCTTCCTCTAAAATTGATCTCCTAAGACCTTTTAGTCAGAACACTGAAAAATCTGACCAAAACAGTGTGTGTATAAAACATATATACACATATGTTTCTATCCAATCACAACACAATGATGGTGGAAGGTCAGTAAAGAGACAGGCAATGTGATTGGTCTAATAGCAATTTTGAACGAACGGACACTGTGAAAACTTTCATCCACTAGCAGCATACCCAGTTTCTCAGATCCACATGGAACATTCCACAAGGTAGACCTGATGCTGGCCCAGTAAATAATTCATAGTCAATTTTGAAAGATTGAAATAATACACAGCATGTGCCCTAACTACAACAGAATTGAATGAGAAGTAGATAATACGAAGATATAAAAGCACCTTAAAAATTTAGAAAATTACAAGTGCACTTTTAAGTAATGGTGTCAGTTATCAACTTGATTACCTCTCAGCTCCAAATTGACCCTTCCTCTACTTGCTCTGGGACTTTAAGCATTTCTCCTTTACAATGAACTTGAGAGTAAGCCTTGTCAGTAGAGGGCACCGGAGGGACACTGCATGAGACAGAGGGATTCTTTTCCTACCTCTGGGTGCAGTGACCTTGCCCTCCACCTGGCCTTCTTGCTCCTTCTTCGTGGTTGCTTAGCTGTGCAAGAGTCTGGGGATATTCACTGGTATTCTGCCCTTGCAGCATATCAAGCTTGTATATTATCTCCATAAACCTGCAGTCCTGGTCTGCAACCTCACCAGACTGGGTATTCCTGATGTGGCGATTACTATACATTCTAGGGCTGCATCCCCAAGACCCCTCCCTCCTATGTTCACTTATTAGCTGCTTCTCTGCTGTGTTCCTGAGATTTATTTTCCATTCATCTCCCCATATGGACAAGCATATCCCAGGATTCAGACCCAGAGTGTCTTTCCAGTGGCCTCTGCCTGCCTGCCTACCAGCTCTGGCATCCACAGAGGAAACCCAGTCACCTGCATGCTCATCTCCCACCACAGCATGCCTGCACCACAGACAGGTTTCCCTCGTGGTGCTGTGGACCAGCTCTGGCTCAGGCAGCTTTTCTGTACCTTCCAGCTGCTGGCTGCTGCATACCTTCTCCACCAAGGCTGAACTGTAGCCCTGCCCTATACTGTGGGTATGGCTCTCTCGGCACAGGTGTGCCCCTTCATGCTTTCTTTATGACATCATGATACTCGCCTATCACAGCTTTGTAATTCTTTTATCAGCTTCCTTTTTATCAGATTACTGTGAGGTTTCTATGTCCTGACTGTCAGAGTCTGTTGACACAACTCTTAGATGAAGTGAAACAGTGTAGAAAAGTTAGAAAATATTTGAAATGAGTAATAATTAAATAGAGCCTATCCAACTTATATCTAACTAGTACTTACAAAAAAACATAATTAGTCCTGAACATTTATATATAGTACACATACAGTTCTAAAGACACATAAATAAATACATATAAATAAATATGGTTCTAAATGCGCATGTGAAAAGTGGAAAAAGATTTAGAGCCAGAATTAAAAGTTTTCAATCTAATAAGCCAAGAAAAATTGTAGAAAAAAGGAATCAATAAACATTAGAGGAAACAAATCAATGAGTGATGAACAAAAACAGAGAGAATAAATGAGATGAAAAGATGATTATTTGAAAAGATCAATACAATTCATAAAGTAAGCATACCAAAAATCACAAATTAGGGCCCTGGGGATGTAGCTCAGTGGTAGAGCACTTGCCTAGTATGTGTGAGGCACTGGGTTCGATCCGCAGCACCAAGTATAAATAAATAAAGGTATAAAAATACAACATTATAATAAAATCACAAATTACAGATATCAGGAATGCAAGAGCAGTTATTGTTACGAAGCTTGTAAACTTAGAACAATATAGAAATGAATCAAGAACTTTATGCCAATAAATTCAACAACTGAGATCGGCAAAGTATATGAAAAAAAACAAATTATAAAAATGAAGTTAAGAATAGAAAAACAGATATCACTAGAGCTGTTAAGGAAATTTTGAATTTAATATTAAAGTCCTTTACATCTCAAGGATGAAATGGCTTCACTGTGGAATACAATCAGATATTGAAAAAAGATGTAATTCTAATCCTACAAAAGCTCTTTCAGAAAAGAAAAGGAAGAAGGAAAAAATATAGATATGCCTTTTATGAGACCAACATCATCCTAAATTCTAAAATCACATAAAGATTTAAAGGAAAATTAGACTGATATATTATAAATACAGACTCAAAGGCTTAGCAGACTGAACCCAGAAATACATAAATGAAACATGTTCAAAGCAGATTTATTCCAGGAATAGAAGGCTGATTTAATGTTAAAAAAGAATATTTGCTATTTCCACCATACTTATAGAATAAGAGAAAAATCATATACTTAAAATCCATAGGAAAAAAATTGACAAAGTATAAAAGAAAGTACTAATAAAATCAGAAAATTAGAATCAGATGGTATCTTTCTCAACTGAATAACAACTATCTTTCAAAAACTTACATATAGCATCACACCTAAAGACTGAATTCTTTCCTCTGAAACAGGACACAATTCAAGGCTATTTTCTCTTCTGCTTCTTGTCAACATTATATTACAGTTCCTAACTAGCATGAAAAGGAAGTAAGTAATAAACACATACATTCATATATTTATATATAAAAATACAATCAGTTAAAGAAGCAAAAATTTTGTACTTTTCTATCACAAAATAGAAAACAAACATTTAAAAAGACTACAAAGCAAGCTTCATGAATTTGTAAAAGTCAAAGAGTAAAGGGTAAATTTGCACAGATGGATGTTTTATAATATAAGCAACATGAAGAGAAAGATTTCAATTAAAATACTGTTATAATATATAACATTATAAATGTATAAATGGATAAATATATAAACATTACAAATATATTATATATTTTTGTAATATATTAAAAACTTAAAATAATTACATTATCCCTAATAGAATATTTTCAAGACCTAAAGACTTTCAATAACTAGTCATTATTGGGAATTATTAAAAAGGAACTTTTATTTTTTATTTTTTTTTTATTTTTATTATAAAATTATTTATTACAACTACTTAGATTATGCTATGTAAGAAATAACATACATGGAGAAAGATACAGAGAAAACACTGATGTTCTATAGAAATTTTGAGATGGTATGATGGGTGGTATTTTCCCTTGTCTCATTTTAAAATTTATAATGTAATAATGCTTTGATAATAGGAAAACTTTATGTGTAATTAAGAAATACATTTGGCTTACATAAAGAAGCATATTTCTGTCACAAGTCATGATACTATCAGGTTTTCAGATTTATTAAAAATGGAATTGATTATAAGCCTATTTCTCTCTTGTGGGCTGGAACTACAGATAATTATTTGGGGTCCCCCCATTTCATCCGTGGAATTACTAAACTTGGGGTGGTCAGTAATTTGAGTTGTGAAAGTGGCAGCTTTAATTTGCAAAAATCAAACCCCTAAGAGAGGTGTGAGTAAGTGGCAGAGAGATGGGGCTTGGGAATGTTGTGACTTCCTCTTTTGGCTACTGTGACCTTTGGGAGAATGTCCCAGAATCTGAGGTCTTCATTTTAAAGCAAGCCTCTTGCCTCCCATGCTCACCTTTCCCAAGCCAGGGAGTTTTTCAAACAGGGGCCCTGTGAGTTTTCCCACTGCTCATTCCAGTCTGCACTCCAAAAAGGAACTTTTAAATAAGGAGAAATACACCCATCAAGTAGAAGTTTCCTTTTCCATTGACTTGTCTTGGTAATGTTTCTGAAAATGAATTGCCAAAATAAACTTCCCCTATTGATGCAGACTCTCTTCTATTCTTCTTCCAATACACATTGTGTAGAAAGACAAACAGATAAACAAATGGATAGACAGATGAAAGAGAGCATCAATAATACTCAAAGACTCATGCCCATGAATCCCAACTCTCTCCTTCCCTGCTTGGTGAAGCCACTCCACAGGTGTTTTCCTAGTGCTTCGAGGTGACTATCTCTAGAACCTGTGAGTATAACTAGATTTGCTTTCCTGTGCTGCTTCTGTGGATTCTCTTGTGGCTGTGCTTGACTATCCATCTCATGAAACAACCCAAAATAATAGTTTGAAGCATGGTAGGAACTATAAAACTGAGAAACTCAAAACTGTCACTTATCTGGATTATAAATGACCAAAGTCAAAAATGAAGCTTTGGATGGATGCTTAGATATTTTAGAATTAAAAACAAACAAACAAACAAAAAACCCTAAAGATCGTGTGACCTTCATTGCCTGAGAAAAAGTTGACCATGTTATCAGTAACTCTCAGCCTGTGGACATGTGGAACAAAAATTTAGTTCTCTTTCTGACACTTCATTCCAGATAATTTTCCGTAACCAAATCCAATGTCTGACTTTTATCATACTGCCTTGCTTAGAGGTCCTTGTGAAGAATGTCAAATACATTGTCAATCTTGTGGTGCAAGAAGCAGTTACTGACCTTCTGTGGGCAGCAGCTGTGGCAGCGAATGCAGCAACAGCAGCTGCCTCCTAGACCTTTATGCACAGTGATCATGACTTGACCTGTGTTATCATAAATCGTCATGGTAAACGGCCTGGCCAATCCACAGAGGTATCGCAGGAACCAATTACTTTGCTCTTCTACAACATAAATTCTATGTCCTTGATTATTCATGACCTCGTATGTTTTATTAGCTTCCAAATAACAGAGGACTGGAGAATGAAACAAGAAGGTGATTTGTTAGTAATACTGATGTGAGACTTGTGTAAATTACATATTAGATCACTTTGGGCCTATGACGGAACCCGGGGACTTGTTTTTCTAACATGCTCCTGGAAGATGTTGATGCTGCTATTCCAGGGACCATACTTTGAGAACCACTGGTTTAGAGAACTAGCTCCTTACACATGGATGCTTAGAGTCTTCCCGCTATTTTTGTGACTTTAAATTATGAGCAACTTTCATTGTTCCTCTCTTTTGTATCCACCAACTAGTTTTTACAAATTCTCTCACGACCTTGGGACTGCAGTACAAATATTTTCTTTAAGCATATTTATTCCTCAGGCTTCAGAGCAAACCCGTCAGGGCAACCCAGGTCTGACTCTTCTCTGATTCTCTCAAGGTGATTAGCACATGCCTTGTTCATGGTAGGTATGCAGTGGTATTTCTGGAGTAAATGACTTTCATGAAAATGAAACATCTTAATGCAATGCAGCATGAAAAAAAAAAACCTCAAAGAACTGCTGTTAAATAGCAAACTAGAAAGGTTTTTATGAGTTAGAAAACACAAATGCCTATTTTAGTCAGAAAATGTATACAACAAAGTCATTAGTAATGACTTTACCATGTTTAAAATGAAAAATTTTGTTTACGTGGGTTACAATTTCATCTGCATGAAGGAAGTAAGGTGACATAAAGATAAAAAATTGGATTCTTAGTGGACAATTTAATTTCTCAGACTTGATAAAAACTTAGCTGATTCTGCTTCTACTAGCAGAATTCCTAAATAAACCTGCAATCACTGCTTCAGTGGATATCTGTATTTCAGGAATTCAGGATGAAAAAAAAAAAAAAAAACATTTGAGAAGGCAGACCTGTGTTTAGCAAAGCTGAAAGTGAAGACTAGCCCCCCTTCAGGCACAATCCTGAGGCAGGCATATTTTTCCTTTACCAGAAAACTGCCTTGTACTCACCTCCTCATCTAAGGGCCTTCTGGGAGTCTCTTTGCCCCCAGGGCCTAGTTTTCTCCAAAAGGGCAATTTATATTTTTAGAGGCTGATCTAACTACAGCAAAACACATTACATCTTCAAGAAGGAGCAAATACATCAGTGTTTGAGTACATACCTTCCATATCAAAATGATGACACACTGTCAACTGATTTATCTGTTGGAGCAAAAATAATCAGACTAAATTTAAAGTGTACCAACACACAAAAAAAATAAATAAATATTTTGAGACATTTAAAGAAATTGATCAATTTTCAATATCTCTGATGTTTTTGTCACACATCTTCTATAATACGCTAATATAATACGCTTATTTAGCTAGCGAGGCTAAAATTAAATTTTGAATTTTATTTTAGTGAAAAAAACAGGCAAATGGAGAAGTCTTAATTTATAAAAAGTGTTACTTTTATCTATTGTTAATGTACCCAATATTTTGGTTAACAAAAATTTATTTACCAATATTTTGGCAATATTATTGATATATTTTTGGAATTCAGAGAGAACTATCTATGCTGTTAATTTATTTTTGTTTTTGTTCTTATAAAATATTTTTAGTTGTAGATGGAAATAATAACTTTATTTTATTTATTTATTTTTATGTGGTGCTGAGGATCGAACCCAGTGCCACATCCATGCTGGGCAAGTGCTCTGCCACTGAGTTAAAACCCCAACCCTATGCTGTTAATTTGAAATAAAAATTTTCATATAGCTTTTGCCCAAATTTTACTATATTTTGTTTGTTGTATTTTATAATAATGCATGACTATTTCGAATTAAGAATTGAAAAAGTAAGCAATCTTTTCAAAGAAGGGAAATGCATACCATTTTATTTTTAAAGTATTACAAAATAAAATGTGATCAATTATTACAGACATCTGAATTGCCAAAGTTAATTTTTCAGAGACATTATCACAGGAAATTGAATCTGAATTGACAGGATAAACAAACTAATTCAATCTCAGACAATCTGGTACAAAATGAGAGACAATTTCCTAATTCTTCATATTTCACATTTACATACCAGGCACCTAATACAAAAACATTAGGTGAAATGAGGATTTCAGGAGTTAATTTTAAGTTACAAATTCAAAATCCATTTCCATATTTTAAAAGTAGGCATTTATTCTTCTTCCTCCTTTTTTTTTTTTTTTTTTTTTTGTACCAGGGATTAAACTCAGGGGAACTCAACCACTGAGCGCTATTTTGTATTTTATTTAGAGACAGGGTCTCACTGAATTGCTTGAATACAAGAAGTCTCGCTTTTGCTGAGATTGGCTTTGAACTCTTGATCTTCCTGCCTCAGCCTCCTGAGATGGTGACATTATAGGTATTCACCACCACACCCAGAAAAAGTAGGCATTTATTCTTAAGTGGGCTTCCTAGAGAATAAATTTGTAAATAATAATATTATAACATTTAAAATGCAAGTTTAATATCTCAGTGAAAATGGACATTTATATTCAAATAATATGTAAAAATCTTAATATTATAGTAGTTTAACATATAGTCAAAAATTTTATAGCATAATATATAATATGGCAGAATCTATATTCATGGTAATATGGATCAAATAAGTGAAGAAACACATTATTATACCTCAGCCAAATATTCCAATCCAGGTGGACAGTCAGTGGTTGACTCTGATATGTCTATCCAATGGGCTGTATCTGATGTCTTCATCCAATTTATCATAGATTGTAGATTATGAAAAGCCATAATCTGGATAATATAAATGCTTTGAAATGAGACAAATTGAATTGAATTAGCTCTTTAGCTTTAAAATCTACTACCACTGAAACATGTAAACTTGGTTAGAATCATGAATCAACTTCAACTCCAGGTTTGATTTTTTTTAATCTTTTAATGGCATAAATATTAGGCATACTTTATTTTTAAAACTGTTTTCAATTGAAATGTTCATGATTTTATAAAAGAAAATAAGAATCTTGGGAATACAAGAAGTCTCAGTTTATGCTGTCATGATAATCTAATGTTAATTGCTATCTATATTCCCATATGACCTTAATCTATTTTAATAAAATTAAATCTTTATGTTTCAGAATTATTTGAAAATGACTAGATGAGCTACAGCCTTCAAATCCCCACTCATATTGAGGGATATATCATGGTAGAAATGGCAACATTTTGTTTAGGGCAAAAACCAGATAAAATTTTTTAAAATATGATTTGGGAAGGTATCTACTTCCAGTTCCACTGTTCTAACAAAATTAGAACAAAACTCTATGGAAACAGAATGTCTTTACTGACCCTGGCTAGGTCTTACTACTCTCTGTATTTTTCTCAGGTTGAACATAATTAGACTTATGAAACAAATCTACAAATCCTGTTCTCGGTTCCAAGTTGAAGAGGATGATTCTAACAATGCCTATGAAGATTTTGGAGGTGCTGCAGAATTTACTCCCATTATTATTATTTTTTAATTTTTTTAATATTTTTGTTTTTATTTATTTACTTTTGTATGTGGTGCTGAGGATCGAACCCAGTGCCTCACGCATGTGAGGCGAGCACTCAGCCACTGAGCTACAACCCCAGCCCTACTCCCATTATTTTAAGGCAAATATATGATCTTCTCTCATACAAATCCAAGAATTTAATCAACAAATACCTAAGAGACTACAATATGTACACAAGACATACAGAATGCTCACTACAGAAAATAAGAGTAAAATAGAAATGGCAAGTTTCCATTCCAAAGACAGACCATGGAATAGGAAATGGTGTAAGGAGAAGCAAAGATGGGAACTTAGAAGATCATGTAAGCTTAAAAGTTATTATTTTAGTTTAGATGGGTCAAAAGGTAGCTCTATGTTTAAATTTTTGAGGAATCAAAAAAGTTTTCCAAACACTCTACACTCCCACCAATAATGAATGGGGTACCAGATTCTCCAGTCTTCCCAACATTTGCTACTTTCTATCTTTTTAAACACAAGCAGCCTCCTGGGGTGAAGTCATTTCTCACTGAGGTTTGGATATACATCTCCTAATGACTGGCATCACTGAACTTTTTTTATGTGTTATTGGTCATTAGTACAACTTCTTTAGAGAATCATCTATTCCAGTCCTTTCCAATGTTTTAATGTGTGTTGTCTCTCTACTGTTAAAAATTTCCTTATAGGAAGACTTACAAATATTTTCTGCCCTTGTGTGTGCTGTTGATGATTTTGATCAAAACACAAAAGTTTTGAACTTTGATGCAGTTCAAATCTGCAGGTTTGGAGGACACTGTGTCTGCTGACTATTTCTGTTGGGGGTGGGGTGGGGTGTAGGGTGCAGGGCTCAGGGCTGAGGCTGACCCATTGTGGAATGTTGAGCACTGGCTCTTTCTACAGGGGCTTGTTGATAGTGATCCTGAGGTTTGGTTGTTGTCAGCAACTGTAGGGAGGGCCTGGGAGTTGTGGGTGGTATGTGAGTAACACAGGAGCCTCCATCTTTGCTGCTGCAGATCACCAGATTTCACCTGTCACTGTGACTGAGGTAGGGTGTCTGATGGCTTGCCTTCATTTGTCCTCTTAGGAATGGCACCTATGAATTTCTGAGTACTGTTACCCTTTGCTGGGTTTCTTTGTAGTTTAAGTGCTTGGTGGCTATCTGCAACTGTGGGGCCTGGGAGCACAGTCTCTCTGGGGGCAGTCTATGACACAAAAACCTTCTGGCTGGCTGATGCAGCTCACTGGAATTTTACCCATCCTTGTAGCGGAGAAGGGTGTTAGTTGGCTGTATTCACCTGAGGTCCTGCTGAGGCTGTTAGGAGTACCAGAGTTGAAGGTAGTACTTCTCAGGAGTGATCAGCTCTTGGGCCAGCTCCACCCCACTCCCCTTTTATAAGATATGGGGGAAGGGACTTCAGTAGCCTGCAGCTACCCGCGGACCCTCCACAAGTTCCTTCTAGATGGATTAGTGAGACAATCTCTTCAGAGATATCCCCCTATGGTTTTATTTGTCACTATCTTTTGGTGGAGAGAAGCTGTATTGATTTTATTTCTTCTAGGAGGCTGACTAACTGTGGGCTCTCTACAATGGCTGTCCTGCCCTTCCAAGCTTTTAGCTGAGTTGTGTGATTTCCTGTACTGTCTTGGCTGCTCCTGTCCTGTTTTATCTTGGTCTCCCTTTCTTTCCATCTACTGCCAAAGAAGTAAGCTTGTGGGCTTCTCCTGCTTGCTATCTTACCCACTGACCCTATCTAACCTGGTCAGGGTTCAAGATCAAGGAATTCTTTCCTTATTTTCTGCTCTGATAATCAAACTCCAAGTCTCTCCAGATCTCAAGCTGTCCAATATCAGGTGTCAGAGTGTTCATTCTGTCACCCACCTCTCAGAACAGCTGTACTTTCACTGCCTTTTTTCTGAGCTGTGGAGGAGTTGAGAATTGCTGACTAGGTCTCCTGCATCATCCCAAGGATGTCCTAAACTTGGTTTTTAATTCTAATCATGTTTTAATGGAGCACTTAGGATTTTCTACGTACATGATCGTGTCATCTACACACAGAAAAAGCTTCACTTCTTTATTTCCAAATCTAAATGTTTTTATTTTCTTGCCTAACTGCTCTGGCTATAGCGTCTAGTACAGTGTCAAATAGAAGTTTCAGAAACATGCTTATAACTTACTCCCGATTTTAAAGAAAAAGCATGCCGTTTTTTACCATCAACCATGATGTTATTTGGGATGTTTGTTGTTGTTGTTTTATCATAGATGCCATTCATCAGGTTGAGGAAATTTCTTTTTATTGTTATTTAGTTTTTTTTTAATCACAAAATTGACTTTTATTAAATGCCTTTTCCTCTGATTATTGAGATAATCATGGCACCTTTGTATTTTATTCTATTTTTATGTTGTATTGTGTTAACTGACTTTCAGATTTAAAAAGAAACTTTCAATCATAGAATAAGTTTTCCCTCATCCTGGTGTATAATTCTTTCTTAGTTTCTTGATTTGGTTAGCCAGAATTTTGTTGAGGGTTTTCTTTTTTCTTTTTATTATCATGATTATTATTAATCATTATTATTTTGTTTAAATTCAAAAGAGCTCTTTGTTTGTATACTTTTCTCATTGTATCTTTTTCTGGTTTTGATATTAGGGTAAAACTGGCCTTAAGGAGTTGGAAAGTGCTTTTCTACTTCAATTTTTTTGAATGCCAATTTTTTTTTGAAATTTTTAAAAAGCAACTTTGGGGTTTATTGATTTTTTTTTTACTTCTGCTTTGACATTTCCTATTGCAGTAATTTCTTCATTCACTTTTATTATCCCTTTCCTTCTGTTTGTTTAAAGGTTTGATTTTTTTTTCTCTTTATCCAGTGTCTGGAAACAAAAGGGCAAGTTATTGATTTGAGACCTTGCTTATTTTAATAGCTACTTAGCATTACACATTTCTGTGTAAGCAGTATTTTAATTCTTTAACTTACATTTTCATGTATCTAAAAGAGTTTTCTAATGTTCTTATAATTATTTATTTGACTCATTGATTGTATTCTTAATTTGTATTTAAGAATACACTCAATGTGTGTATTTTCCAAAGTTTGTAAATTTCCCTGATTTCCTTTTTTATTGATTTCCATTCCATTGTGGTCAGAAAACCCACTCCGTGACTTTTATTTAACTCCTTTAAATATAATGTGAATTGCTTCATAGCCAAACATGTGGTCTGTTCTAGACCCTGATTCATGTCCATGTGAGAAGTCTGTATTCAGCTGTTTTGAATGGAGTGTTCTACAGATGTGTGATAAATCTAGTCGATTTATACTGCTGTCTAATCCTTCTATTTCTGCACTGATTTCCTGCCTTGTTCTATTGAGTATTGAAAGTCAGATATTGAAGCTTCTAATTCTCATTGTCAAATTGACATTTATCTCTTCATTTCTGTCAATGTTTGTTTCATGAATTTGGGGATCTGTTATTAGGTATATATTTGTTTTTATTGCTAAACCAACTGATTGCTTAATCCTATAAAATTCCTTAACTAACTCTAAAAACATTATTCTGGTCTTAGAGTCTATTTTGTTTGATAGCATACCCACTCCAACTCTCTTTGGTAATTATTTCATGCTCTTTTTCCATTCTTAGATGCTTAATTTATTTGTGCTTTTCAATCTACAGTATGTATTTTGTAAACAGCATAGAATCATTTAGCTCACCTCTACCTCTTGAGGATTGTTTAATCAATTCATATTTAATATTATTATCAGTATAATTTGACTAATATTTGTCATTGTTCTTTGTTTTTCTGTAGATCTCATGTATAGTTTTTGTTTTCATTTCTCCTTTGATGATCTCTTCTGCATCCAGTGAATATGGCCGAACTATGCTTATTAATTCATTTAAACATTTTTGTATATCACTTTCATAGTGTATATGACATATATCTTTCTAAATATACTTTAGAGTTATATTAACTTAATTCCAGAAAATGTATAAATGTTACTTTGTATGATTCTTTTCTCCCTCTTTTGTTCTATTATTTTTATTTATTTATTTATTATTTGTTTGTTTGTTTTGGCACTGGAGATTAAACCTAGGGGCACTTAACCACTGAGCCATATCCCCAGCCCATTTTGTTTGTTTGTTTGGAGGGCAGGGATTCTGGGAATTGAACTCAGGGGCACTCAACCACAAAGCCACATCCCTGGCCCTTGTTTGTATTTTATTTAGAGACAAGGTCTGAGTTGCTTAGTGCCTCACTCTGGCTGAGACTAGCTTTAAACTCCAGATCCTCCTGCCTCAGCCTCCTGAGCTGCAGAGATTACAGGTGTGTGCCACTGCACCCAGCCCACTTTTTTTTCTAAATATTTATTTTTTTGTTTTAGGTGGACACAATATCTTTACTTATTTTATGTAGTGCTGAGGATCGAACCCAGTGCCCCGCGCATGCCAGGCCAGTGTGTTTCCACTTGAGCCACATCCCCAGCCCCAGCCCATTTTTAATTTTATTATTTTTTATATGTATATAGTATCTGCCTACCTAACTTGCTATTATAAAGCAGACAATACATTGTTATGGTTACAACTAATAATTTTATATTATTTGAATGATATGATTTAGCTTTATATAATTTTATGTCTTTTAGAGAGTCTAAGAGGAGACTGAATGCATATTTTTAGATGTTTTAAATGTTTTAAATTATTCTCTTCTTCATTTCTGCTTCTCTTCCTTTATTCTTTTTTTTTTAAGAATTTAACCTTTATTTACTTGTTGTTGTTTATTTTGTTTTTTATTTCTTTATGTGGTGCTGAGGATGGAATCCAGGGTCTCACATGTCCAAGGCAAGCACTCTATCCCTGAGCTACAACCCCAGGCCTCTTCCTTTATTCTTATGGATTTGTTACATCTGGAGTCATTTCCTTAGCCCAAGACAGGTTTGTTCAAACCCACCTCCTTTGGGCTGCTATTGCCAAATATTACTTTCGTATATATTATAAGCACAATAATATATTATAAACATGCAAACATAAAGCTTTATATGAATCCTTTTAAAATTAGTTATTATGCAGTAACTTTGTATATCATGTGACCATCTGCATAGGCTTATTATTGCTTTATGCTGCTGCCTTTTCAATCATGTATAAAATAGATGCAAAATGAAATATATGCACAATACAGTTTTATTTATTTATGTACATAGTCTATATTTGGTGACACATCATTCTCACACTTTAGTTTTGAGATAAGTTTTTTATTCTTTAGTTCTTTAAAAATATATCACATTCAAGTTTTTCTCTGGTTTAGTGCCAAGTCTTCATTGTCTAGGGTAGTTTCTGTTGATTTTTATTCCTGGGCATAGGCCATACTTTCCTATTTCTTTATATGTTTCACAATTTTGTTGAAAACTGGGTATTTTTAATATATGCCCAATCTGGTACTTAAGTTTGTCTCCTTCCTGGGGTTTACTATTGTTTGTTTTTCTTGTTGTTGGTTGAATTTCTTCCATTAATTGCATGAAGTCTATATTCTTTGATGAGTGATCACTGACATGGGCTCACTGTTGGGTTGGTGTTCATTTCATTAGTGGACAGAGCTCTCCTGAAGGACCCTGGTTTCCCAGGTTTTGTGAGGGTGCTGTGTGTGCTCAGGGACAGCCTTTTTCATAATCCAGCAGGCATTTTACAACTCAGACTGAGCTTCCTCTCCTGCTTGCACAGAACCCTAAGGCCATCAGGAGGAGAAGTTATTTCCTTGTCAAGTATTTTTGGGGTGTATGTGCAGTTCTGCACAGGTACTTTTCCTCTTAGATTTCTAGCATCATATCAAAACTTTAAGCTCCTTCAATAGATACCTTATTCCCCAGCTTTTCATGAGACTTTGGTCAGATTTTTATATTTCCCAACTGTCATCGTTGTCTTATTTGATTGCTACTTTAATAAGTTTCACTGATGGTTTTCAAAAATCGCTCTATGGGAAAACTCTGTTCTTTCCTGTCAACGGAGCTTAGAGCCAGATTCCATATAGACAAGCTTTGGCAGTGGGTTTCAGTGGAACTTCCAGACCAATTAGTGATAGTTCTCTGAGTATGAGACCTGGGAGATTCCAGCACTTTTCTGTTTCATGATGGATGGCTGGGCTGCTGGTTTTCAGCTTTACTAATTTCCTTTGCAATTGGAACAAATTACCACATACAGTTGATTAAATGAGCCCAGACGCATCATCTCTCATTTCTGGAGGTCAAGAGTCTAAAGTGGGATCTTGGGGCTGCCTTTGCTTTGGAAGCTGTAGGAAGAATCTTTTTACATGCCTTTTCCAGATTTTTGACATCCTGTGAGATTTCATAGGATCATTGCAATTATATTGGGTCCAATAGGATAGCCCAGGATAATGTCTACATCTCAAGATCCTAAATGTAATCATGTTGGAAAAATACCTTTTTCTCACGTATGTAATATATTTACCTGCTCCAGGGATTGTGACATGATTCTGTTGGGAGACCACTATTTTGTCTACTAGAGTCCTGCCTCTGTTTTCCAGAGATTTATATCCATCCCCCATGCCAAGTATATTCAATCCACAAAAGTCTCCAAAATCTCATGACATTATATTATTAAGTCATGTCCAAAATGTCATATAAATAGCATCAACTCAAATGTTCAGAATATCTTTAAGCAAACTATATATTGGTTGTGATTCTTGATATGATCCATCCCCCCATCCTGAATCAAAATTTCTCTCCAACTTTGATCATAAAACAGGAGAATATGTTACTATTTCTATAACCCAGTGATAGTAGAGGTACAGGACACCTGTTAAAGACATTTCTGTTCAAAAAGGGAGAAAATAATGAAAAGGAATCGTTAACCCCTGTAATTTTGAAATCCAGCATGTCAGCTCCACTAGGTGTCACAGCCTTGGGATAATGCTCATGACTGTCAGTTTCATCATCTGCTCCGGGACTCAGCACTCAGTTCCTGCAGCTCTGCCCTGAAAATCACCAGTTTTTTTAGGGAAGCATAGGAGTTTCCAGCAGAGTAATTTAGACCACTTCCTGCACATAGAAATTTGTTATTCCAGAAAATTTCTCTTATTTATTCCCTTCCTTGTCTTTCTCAGCCCCAGCTGGGCACTCTTTCTGTCTTCACAATGTCCTTAAGAACTCTGAGAGTCTCCTGGGCATACCCCTAGATGTAAATGCACTGGGTTAGACAGCAGGCTGCTCCGCCAGAGGCTGCCTTGACAAGGACACCTGCATTCTCGACTTCTGCTGAGATCATAAGTTACTCACATAACCTTTTTAAAGAGCCCTCTGTGTGACTGAATACTCTAAGATGTTAATACTTCCATGCACCAGGAAAAGGTTATCCAGCCACTCCCTTTTTTCCTGCTCTCTGGAACATTCTTTCCTGACACTGAGCGTTCTAATTTTAGTGTTTTCTGAAATTTGGGTAGACTGAGAATTTCAAGTCCAGATTACTTTTTGCTGAGAAGTTCTTCTTTCCAGGTTTCTCTGTCTTATCATATTGCACTGTAAGCAATTTTAAAAAAAACAAAAACAAAAACATGGCATGATTTTAGCATTGGATTTAGAAATTGAAACTAAAGGTCCAAGCTCCTTTCTTATAAATTCCTCTTTCCAAATAACCTCAGGGCACAATTAAGCTAAGAATTCTGTGATTACATAACAAGAATCACCTTTCCTCTTGTTTTCAGTAACATTATTTTCTCCAAAGCTCTCACAAGCAGCAGTGTCAGAAATACATTTGGAAATGATGATGTTTCTACTAACAGTTGGTTGAAGTAGACCAGGCACTTTTTATTGTGCTTCTCCAAATTCTTCCAGCCTCCATCCATTCTCAATTCCAAAAACACATACATATTCTTTAAATAGTAAAAAAGTGTCCCACTTGCAGATATCAATGTCTGTATTAATTTTCTCTTGCTTCAGGAACATCACTCCACATTTAGTGGCTGAAGCAACACATGTGTATTATATCACAGTCAGCAGTGCAGAAGTTTAAATTGGACCAACCATACTCTGTTCTTTTTGGAGTTTCTAGGGAAACTCTGCTTGTCTGCCTTCTCCTGCTTCAGAGCTGCCAGGATTCCTTGGCTCCGGGTTCCTTCCCCAGTCTTCAAAGTTGGCAGTGTAGTGTTTCCTTAGATCTCACTCTCTGCCTTGCTCTACTAGGGACACTTGAGACTATAGCAGATTCACAGACACTCAGGAACATCTTCCTGTCTCAAGATCACATCTGCAAAGTTCCTTTTGCTACAAAAGGACACATAATCCTGTCTTTGGGGCTTAGAATATGCACATCTTTGGGGGACATTATTCTGTCAATTACACTATGACCATTGTAGCTACTGGACTATTGATTTTAAGCTTCTGTGAAGCTGGAGCGAGGAGCTGGGAATAAGGTAACTTGAAATGCCACCAAGCATACTTTTTTTAACTGAGATTTTTCTTGTTGTTCTTACATAAATGCCCTTTAGATTTTTGCAAATCTTTGGTTAATTTTCAGAATTCTAAAAAAGTTTATCTGATATTTTGTTTTAACCAGTGTTCTGAAAACTTGGTTGAGAATCAGAATTCCAAAGAACCATACTTTAAATTGTGTGTGTGCTCTTGGGTGTGAAATAATCACTATATAAATGATTATGTGGAATTAAAACCAAATCAAAATATATCACTCATCTGCATTGCTATGTGCACAAATGTTTTATAAATAAACAATAAATATACATTTAAAGAACTCCAATTACTTACATCTTAATTTTATATGCCTCAATAAATATAGTCTTATATAGTATTAGTATATATACATATAAACATTCATATGTTTTTCATAGTTTTAATCAGTATAAATATATAAGGAAGACAAAAGACAGAAGAATATAAAGAAATCATGTCGGATAAATTGGTGACCCTTCAAATGTTTACCCAGAATCTTTAAATGTTTGACCTATTAATGTTTATCTCTAGCTTGCTAAATCAATGTATCAATACCAGTACCTAAACCTTATTGTTTTTAAACACTGTCACAATTTAAGTATTTTTTATGTCATAGATCTTCAAAGAACAGTAATAACCACTCATTTACATAAAAATGAATAGTTCATCTGTATCCTCAGAGTGAACATACAGCTTGCATTAATGTTTCATAAAATATACAGTTTTAAAATTATGGAATAAAATTCTGGCTTCTCCATGCGATCACACATATAAAAATAGTTTACCCTTAGAAGGGTAAATTGTGTGTGTTCACTGTGAGAAATTACAGATCTTTTTGAGTTGAACTCTCCTCTCAGTTTTAGGAGACAACAACTACGAACCTCAGGGATGTTGGGTTGTCACTTTGATTTCTTAAAGGAAGGATGGAAATAGAACCCAGATATGCCGGAGAGAAATGGAGGTCAGATCACTTTATTCAATTGGTTAGTTCTAAGTTAGAAGAAAGATGACATCAGAGCTTCCTATCTAAGGGTCAGAGAAACCAGTACCTCTGTCACCATGACATTTGTTCCCCTGATCCCTAGATGATCACGTAAACTCTTGCTTCCTGCTTTGGATACTGAACACCTGTGTAGGATGCTCAGATGTTACATTAAACCTATGGGTTTACAGCTATCCTGTAAGAAAAGACAGCAACATTTTCTCTTATAACAGACTGGCAGCAATGAAACATCAATAAACTCGGGAACCCCTTTGACTGAAGACTGTTTGTTCCTAGTGTGAGTCATAAAATCTCCATTCGAATGGCCATGAAGAAGGGCCTAGACCAAAGGGAATGGCCAGTTAGAGCGCCAGAGACTGTCTGGAATCTACCTGTGAAATGCCTACCTTAGAGGTCAGTTTGAAGAGGCTTGGTCCTCTGTCTGGCCCACAGTCCACAATATCTCTAAGTTACTATTAAAGAGTGTAAAACCAGCAGATCCAAGCAGCCACACATAAACATTCCATTCAGAACTTGGAAGGCAGTCAGTTCTATGAATGCTCCCCTGAGCACTTGCTTAGAAAACTCATGATCCTGCTGAGCTGGAATGGCAGCAGGAGAAGTGCCAGGGCCTTCATACTTTAAATTCAAAAATTTCAGCAGTTGAGGCCACTTTCTCACTGATATCCTGATCACTAAAGGCCATACCGCTTTGTTGAACAATGAACAGAGGAACAATTTGTAAAATGGCATTGTGGCCCATAAAACGAAGGGCATCACCTTTTGTCCTCTGTGGTGCTGGCTTCCATTTTCGCTATTTTTTTGAGGTGGTTTTCCTGAGAAGTCCCCCTTTCAGTCAAATATAAAAGAGAATGGCTATGTAGAGTGTGAAGTAGAACAACATATTTGGTAACAGGCTTTGGAGGAAAAAAAAAAAAAAAGGATGAAGACTTGGTATCTAAGCATGGGAACAAAATATATTCAAGATGGAAGAAAGGAAGAGCCACTTCAATACATGAAAGACCGGGAACGAGGGTGGCAGGGTGAGCTGCTTTCTTCTTCCCCTAGCTGAGGGAAGAAATTTGGACTCCTGCAAAGGGATGTACCATGGAAGGTATCCTCCATCTTGCCCTGATGGATGTCAATGAGCAATGTGGGTGTTGCCAGTGAACAGGGTCAGAGGTTTCACACCAGTGGTTGTGGAGAGACCAAAGCCCACCAGCAACAGTTAGGGGAAAAGCCTAGGATAAAGCCCCATGGTAAAGGCTGAGCTCTGCCTGTCCAGAAGGAACGATGTCCCTCAGGTAGGCAACTTCGCCCTGGAGAAGAGAAAGGAGGCTAAAAGTTCTTGGCAAGCAGCAGTCCCATAAGCACCTCAACCAGACCAGTGTGCTGGAAATCTCTGCTTGAAGTGGACCGGAAAGGGGCAAATGGCTCTCCAGAACCTCCCCTTGGCCTCCAGGAACCTGTTTGTATAGAACTGACAGAAACAGATGGTTAAAAGAAACCTGGAGATGATATCTTGAAGTGGCACCCACTTTCTCCACCGAAAAGCCCTCTTCACCATGGCTGATTTTAGGACTGTCAGCAAAAGAGTCTCTGCAAGAGAGTCCAATGTAGATAAACTTCCTATTATTGCGTCGCCCTGTTTACTTGGCCACTGGCCAAGAAGAACCAGCACTCCAGGTGCTGGACACCCCCTTACTAGTTTTTCACAAACATATCCAGTATAGATAGTACTTTGAAGAAATGTGCAAACAAGGCCTCTGGCCTTGAGCTGGGCTTCACAGAGATGTCTATATTTTTAAGATAAGTTACAAATGGGCTCCATGGTAACAGCTGGCAGGGGGAGGAAAGAAAGGGAAGAAGAAACTCTCCCCTTCTCAGGTGTTGTCCTTGAAGAGTTAACTTGCTCAGAACAGTGAAAGAAAAAGCTGCTTTTATGTGAATTTCTGCAGACTGTGAACTTCTGAGCCCCTCCCCTTACATGCTGGGTATAAAACTCTGAAACTCCCTGAACTCGGGGTTCAGGAGATTAATTGATTACAGCAAAAGCTGTGCCTTCTGAGCCTGGCTGCAGCCAAATAAAACTGTTTCCTGCTATCTTCGGTGCCTTGCCTCATTTGTCCCTACAACAATCTCAACTCTAAAGTCTCACATATCCAGATTTTTGAAAGTGAGACCTATTGCCTCTCACAATCCTTCATCTAAATGTGCCCTTTCAACTTCCTTGTCTGTCACTCACTGGAAAGACTATGCCAGGAATTCCAGCTTGTACCAGAATTATGAGGTTACACAGAAATCCCCAAACCAGAACTGTTAACTAAATTAGTGATATTAAATCCTCAGTTTGTTTTCTTATGCACAAATTATACTTTAAGCTTTCCTATACTTTCAGAATCCTCTATGGGTGTGCATATTTTCAAATACTCTTTTTTTTTTTAACTTTGAAAGAAGTTCCTGTGTTCATGGTTTGATATGTTTGATAAGTTTTGAACTTATTATAAGTTCACAATTTACAATAAAATGTCAAGGAAACTAAAATTAGGAAAATTAGAGGATTTGTGAATTAATTAAATAAATAAACCCCCATAAATGTCATTATTACTTTTACTTGAATCACATACCAAAACCTGAAATTAATCACAAATAGATGCTCGTAGTACAAGAAAGCACTGAGCTACTTAGTGAGGAATATACTACATTAGAAATGTCAACAGAGAATGAATAAATCATTCCCCACAATACAGTTTCCTGGTTAGCATACTGTCTGCATCATCTTAAATTCATAAAGGTGTTTATAATCAAATGTCATCAATCTATCTAAGTAGAGTGGAAAATCAGTGGTGTATTAGCTATACATCTAACAGTAGTAATGGTATAATATGCTTAATTAATGCTAAAATAAAACCTAAAACAAGGAAAGTAAAACCAAAGCTTAGAGATACTTCATCAAGGATTTTGGCTAAATTTATAGGTACAAAATACAGGAGCCTGACATCAAATCTTGGCTATATTTGAATTTAAACATTAAAATATATATATATATTTGCCTATTTCTTACAATTGATGATATGAATGAATTTAATTATCCACCTCTTATTCATAGCTCCCTAAGAGTGGATGGAACCAACTCTTTAAAAGGTTCTCTTAGGGGCTGGGATTTTGGCTTAGTGGTAGAGTGCTTGCCTGGCATGTGTGAGGCACTGGGTTCAATTCTTAGCACCATATATAAATAAATGAGTAAAATAAAGGTCCGTAAACAACTAAAAAAAAATTTTTAAAAAGGCCGTCTTAGTAATTGGTCTGATTCTCCAAATTTTAACTTCTGACTCAATCTAGAAGCACAATGTCAAGTCTGTGACCTGTACAATAAAAGAGGAAAAAGCTATGAATGAAGAAAGAAAGAAAGTGGGTGATCCTTTAGATAATCAGGCATTGGGAAACTGCATTTCTTTATGTCTGGGACACTGTGGTCTTGAGAGGCACCTCCCGACTGGGAATACTGTCTCATCACTTGACAGAATTTCAGATCTCCACTGGCAATTTAACCACATGAGATCTACATTTTTTATATCCTCAGATAACATATACATTAACAGGTAGTGATGAGAATCAATTCTTTCCTTTTTTTTTTCTTTGAGAGAGAGAGAGAGAGAGAGAGAGAGAATATTTATTTTTTAGTTTTCGGCAGACACAACATCTTTGTTTGTATGTGGTGCTGAGGACCGAACCTGGGCCACACGCAGCCACATCCCCAGCCCCTCAATTCTTTCTTTTGAGAATGTGATTGCTTTAATAATATACTCCTACATCTTCAATGAGATAAGAAAATACAGTAAAATCAGTACATGTTTAAATGTGTTTCTACTTCTTGACACACACAGATTTAATCATCAAATCCTAGCACCCTCCCACATTTATAAGAGCAATGATTAACACAGTACAAAAAAGCCCATGTGTGGTAAAACTAGAGCATCAGTTCCCTAGGTATGAGTCCCCTCCTGTCAGTTTTTCCACCCAGGGAGGGAAAAATGAATCTTTCCCAAGTAACCCTGCATTTTACTTCATAATAAGAAAAACTTAACTTCAAATAAGAAAAATTCAGTTGCAATATATAAGCTTAATGGTGTTTTCATTGCCCTTGCTCTGCCTTAAATACTACTACACAGCAAGTAATGCTTATTAAAAATTCAGCATCACCTAGCTTAACACACATTATAGTCATAGTTTGGTAAAAGGAGCCGGACATACTGGCACATGGCTGTAATCCCAGCAGCTCAGGAGACTGAAGCAATGCCGCAGTCCGGCTGCAGCAGAATAACCGGGGGGTGACGAATAACTTGTGTACGTTGATACAGCAGGAGTAGGAGCCGTTTATTGCAGGACAGGAGCAGTATTTATACATTCCACACAGCTTATCTAATTAGCATAAACTAGATACATCAGTCAACCAATCAGGAATCTCTACACTTAATGGCTCGCTTTTGTTACTTCTCAAACCACTCCCTCTGGCATTTTGCCAGGCACCATCCAGACTTGTTTACGAACTTTAACATTCCCCTGACAAAATGCCAGGTGTTATTTTGACTTATTTACAGACTCTAACAAAGCAAGAGGATCACAAGTTCAAGGCCAGTTTCAGCAACGTAGCAAGGTCCTATAAAACTTAGTGAGACCCTGTCTCAAAATAAAAAGTAAAAAGGGCTGGGGATATAGTTCAGTGCTTAAGTGCCCCTAAATTCAATCCCTAATTTTTTTAAAAAAGGAATAACATGCTATAAATCTCAGGAAATCTCAACCACATGCACATAAATTGCACGTCTAGAAGCAAGAAGTTGTTTCTGTGCATTGATTAATTAATTTTTACTTTATTGAGCTTTCCCAAGAGGATGGGGCAGAGGATAAACATAAAAGCAGATATCAAGAAAGCCCTCATGCCCCAGATGAGCAGTGATCAAGGAAAGTTCTGTCAGACAAGGAGTGAGTGGGTAAGTGGGTTGGTCACACATTTCACAAAATTAAAAATACTGTATTTGTGAAATCAAATATGTTTTAAAACATTTTAATGTGGCAACCTAATAAGACACGTTCCATGAATGTTAGATATCCTAGATATTTATACTACATGATGCTTTATTTAATGTTTTACATTTTAACTATGTATATTGTAAATCATATTAATAATCTTATATATCTGCTAAATTATATATGTAGATGCAGGCTTGCATGTATACACACAGAGAAATAAATTTACTGTTTGCATTTTCAAACTTCTTTCCCCAACACACATTAGATTTCATGTCCTGAGACAAAGGTTCTCAAGCTGGGCCCCAGTTCAGCTGCATCAGTATTGCATTAGAAAGAATCAGAATGCAAATTCTCATTCAGCACCTTAGAGCTACTGAGTCAGAAACTGTGGATGAGCCCAGAAGTCTGTACTTTTTCAAGCTCACCAGATAATTCACCTATGTGTTAAAGTTTGACAAGAATCACTGAGCTCAAAGATCCTTAGCCGACAGGTTAGGTGGAGTACTTATACCTATTCTAAACGTTGAACTAGAAAGAATATTTTTTAAATATTTTTGAGAAGAAGAGTGATTGAATAATTTCAGGGAAACTCCTCCTTACAAGTATGTCAGTAAATCTTAGATAACAGATTATAATCGATTCTCACTTTAGAGAGAAAAAGTCGGTAACTTAACTTAGGTAACACCGTGTGTTTAAACCTACCAGGCTTTCTCTAAGAGCCTTTTTATAAAATATCTCACTTAATGTTCATGAAAACCACTTGTGAGGTGCATTGAGAATATTTAAATGTATACCCATAAGTGCACTAATTGTTTTTCTCTGCCAAAATGCCTATTTTACAGATGGGGAGACCAAGACAGAAAAGGTAAACTGATTTGCCCCCAAGACAGAATTGGTAGGAAAAAACAAGCACAGAGCTCAAAAGTGGTAGAACTGGAATAACTCTAACTGAAAACTGCCATTGTCCTAACTTTCAATCATAAAGAAATTATGATGCTTATCAGAAAATTTTAGTAGTTAAATTTTGCTCATGAATCATTTGCTTCTGAGAAGTTATTCAGGAATATGGCAACCCTATTGGGAGGTTGGTGTAAACAGGGGCCTTTGGACCTCATCAGACAAGCTTGCAGGCAAGGGTTTGACTAGCAGAGTTTGCTTGTTTGTTTTTGAGAGACCATGGGTTGTCTTCTAGGCTCCCTACCTCCCCTCAGACCTCCAGGTCTTAATCACCTGCAGAACTGTGCATTTACATCACTTGAGTGGCCCCAGCAGGCATATGTAAAGCCCAGAACAAAACCCTCAAAGCGCAACAAGCTACAGATTTCTCCTTTTCTCTTCTGCTGGCCTTGAGATACCTGGGCTCTGGCTGCTTCTGCCAGCAGGAGGAGCTTCTCTTTGGAAATGTCATGTCTTTCCTCCAGGAAGGCAGATTGTGATCTGGCATGAGTAGCAGTGAGCCCCAAAACAAACAGGAGTCAGCAGGAGTTGCTTGAAAAGCCAGGTCCCTAGGTACATTCTTTCTATTTGAGTCACAGATTGAAGAATGAGCTGATGAACACAGCTGATACAACTAATGCAAATACCTTGCAAGGTTTTTGTTGTTGTTGTTTGTTTGCTTTTTGTAATGATTCACTTATCTATGTAAACTGAGTCTAATTCCTGTCAAACAGAAAGAACATGGATATAGCAATCTAATTGAAGCTGGCTATGACTTCTCTTATCACAGTCATCATGAGATAAAATTCTACCTTACCTAGTCCTCAGGTTTCCCATTTGGTGGCTCAGGATAGACAACATGTTCCCACTTAATGGGACAACCTAGCCCAATCATGCATGGTCCGATGCACTAATGACATTGATTCTGACTTGAATCATCAGGGGAAGCAAGAGATCTGAGAAACTTGGAAACTCCAGAGACCATGCAGGTCAAAGTTCTTCACATATATCAAATTCTTTCTCCGCTCTCACTTTCTTCATTTGTTGAAAATTTTTTCTCAAGACCTTTTCCCAGTGTATAACTTATATATCTGTCTGTGTCTACTCTTCTAAGTCTCTTTATTTCAGTACATATCATTCCACAAGTATCAATTCCCATAAACCCCAGAAGCATGAAATAAAGAAGGAAACTAAAATGAACACCTATTAGATAAGCTGGGCCTCAGAGACTATATTCCTTACAACATTTATGATATTGCATCTTCTTTATTATAAAGTTGGTCGCGTGTGTTGGGTGCCCCGTTTGCAGATATGTGAGCACAGAACAGGCCTTGAATAGCTTTAGGTGTAGCAGAGATCTGAACCTGGCATGGCCAGATTCTGCTATTGCTCTGAGGATACAGCCTGAACTTCTGAATGTGGCTAAAAGGGCACTGTATGGTCAAGCCGTCCTACACTTACACACACCACCGCCCCCAATTTCCATAACCTACAACACTCACAGAAACACAAAGCAGGTGGTCCAGCCACACAGCAGACCCCTTGTGTGGTTTCTGCTGAGGTTCTTACCCCCGGCTTCCTTTTTGCCCAGCAAACTTTCTTATTTTAAAACCCACTTCCTTCAGGAAGTGCTTCCTGACCATTGAACTGGGTCATGTCCATATGCGCACTTCCTATGAGCCTCACTAGAACATTTTCTACCTGTATGCCTGCACTCAAGCATCTTAAATATAAAAATTCTGTTGTTAATTGAGTCCAACAAGCCTAGTAGAACCAACAGACCACAGCAGGAACTTTCTGTGTATTTACTAAATGACCGATGGATAACTTTAGCTTCTTAAAATGAATTTTGTACTTTTAGAATGGTGAGGAAGAGGATGGAGATGAAGATGAGGAAGCTGAGGCATCTGAAGATGATAAGGATAACAATATCGATAGCAAGAAGCAGAAGACTGATAAGGGTTAAACTAAAAAAAAAAAAAAAAGCCCTTATGACCTGTGTACATTTCTAAGGAGTTCAATGTCACAATTACATTTTTATGAACTATATGAGTGCATCTTCACATGCACACAAAAATAGACTTGAAAAAATGAATTTTGTGAGTAAATCCTCTTCTGCTTATGACCAGCAATAATGGGAGAGAATTCTGGCAGTAGAATGAATGGAAATGTGTTCAGTTGTTACATAGTTGATCGTGATTTGATTTAATCCAAAAGGTTTACCCAATGGAGAATTCCTCTAAATCATTTCTAGATGAGTGATGTCTATGGACAATGCTTGACTAAGGTTAAAAATGTTTTCTACCAACTCATTCTCAAAGGAAATTTATCCTGTGGAAAGAATTGCATCATTCACAGACAGACAGGAGAACCTCAATATTAATGACAGGAAACCAGAATTCACAGGCAGAAACCAACTGCCATTAGTAGGCAGGCGGAATTTAAGCATCCATTTTCCAAATCTAGTCAAGTTCCAACTTAGAAAATTATATGAGCCATCATTTGGCATAAATAGGATATTTTCTACCATATAAATATTACAAGTAGATGGAAGGTTAACTTGAATGTGTGGTGTGGGGAGGAAAATTCAGAGCTCTGTGGCTATTGGCTCCGTGGATCACATCCTGTGGCTCTCTGTTTATAAATTGAGTCTCAAGTTCAGACCCTGTATTGTTCACTTACATTTATTCTAGTTTCATAATCAAGAATTTAAATCCCTTCAATGGCTTGTCACATTTGGAGTTTATGAGGTGAAGAAAGAAAAGTCAGTGCCTCTCTGTCCAGATGGTATTCCACCCATCTTTGAAGAAGGGAGTCATCATTTCCTGGTTGCCATCTTGTGCGTGGACTTCCTCTCTCCAGAGGGAAGAAACAGCACTTGCCTTAGGGTGCAGAGTGAATTTTATGTGTCATGCTAAGCCATAACATCTAAGTCCAATTTAGCCCAAACGTTTGCTTTGGCATGAGTCACTTCTCTGTTTTGAAAAGCACTGATCATTATCAACACAAAGCCTTTTTCATTTTATACTTTGGTTCCGTGGGGATGTGCTCACGGCCCTGGACCTGCAGCAGATCCCAGTCCTAACACCAAACTTCTGAGATGGCTACTATTAGCAGACAAATGTATGACTGACAGTGAGGAAATTAAAGCGGAAGGATGGACACGGAGCCCCAGAGAGATAGTGTCTTGTGCAGGAACATTAAAACAAACAAACAAACAAAAAAAACAAGAAGCCAGTTTTTGGCTGGGAGGGACAGGGCAGAGGTAGAGCAGGACACAGAAACTTTGTTTACCCTTCTGGCACTTGACAGTCCCGAGAGTCATTGTGCCCAGCAGCATTTCAGATCATAATTTCCTAGGTGATGGTACGATTTCTTAAGTGAGTTTCTTCTAATTAGTTTAAAAATCATACTTGCTTTTGTTGAGCTCCACTCAGTTAAAACCTTAATATCTGGGCTCCAGAAAGCAGCAAACTATTAGGAAGTCAGAAGCCTAGAGCACGATTTGTGGGCAGTTTGCCTGAATCTGATGGTTTTTATTTTTCCCTTTTTTATCTGCCAGCTTTGATTGCACTTCCGTTACCCCCTCACACCTCAGACCTGCTCCCACCAAAAAGTGCAAGCCCAGAAAGGGACACCCTTTACCCTTCCCCTCCCTCCATCTCCATGCTCACCCCATACCCACTGACCTCTTGCACAGAGTCCCCTTCTCAGGACTGAAAACACAGCTCCATCCACAGCTGTCTTAATGGCTCTTCTCCATGTGACCCTTGCTCTGGGTCACTCTCCCTGCACTGCTACGATCCCCATAGTAGAAGTAATAGAAACAAGCCTGCGACAGCCCTCAAATACCTTTGAGACCGCAAATGCAGATATTTCTTGCAATTTTTGGTATTTTTTATTAAATTGTTAATACTTCATGTTTGATGATTTTCTCTGTGAATATTAAATAAGATGTAAGTCCAGAATATGAACTTAATAGGTCCAGGGGATGGTGTGTGGGTTTCTCCTGAAACCTTCCTTGCTAAGTTGAAGGAAGGAACTGTGTAGATCAGTTGTAGTTTTGCTTTGCTTAACCAGACATCCAGAATCCCATGCGGAGGAGAGAGGAGAAGAAATCAGAGATTCAGTTGTCTTAGAAATGTCAGGTCCTTTATGCTTCCTTTTAGGTTGATTTTGGCACCTGACTGCTGCCTTGGGATGCCTCCCTTCTCCAACTGGCATGACCAATAACCCGGGGACCCCACTCTGCAGGCACCCCACTTCACTAGGCAGGCTGCCTTCCCAGCACAAGCTGGAGTGTCATGGTGACAGCTCATCCCTGGAGCCTGGCCTCTGGTGAGCTGCAGAGGCTTAGGGAGCTCACCTGGACATTGCTTCTTCTGTACTGTCCCTGTCCTGCTGTTGTCCTCCTCATTTCCAGTGGAGCTACTGGGGTTGCTGGAGCACTGCTGGAGCTCACGCTTGGGATGAGGACAGTGGCTGCTGGTGGAGCTCTGCTGAGGACAAAAGGGGATCTCCTGGGGTTCATTTCCTGAGCCCTTTGTCTTGTGCATGAGGCAAATCATGGCTGTTCATCTCTTTCCCAAGGCAAGCTCCCCACAGAGCAGATGGCAGCCCTCCTAGCCTTTCTGCCAGGCAGAAGGCCCAGCTTGTGCCCTGGTACAGGTCCTACCAAAAGGCATCACATGCCCTGGCTCTCTTGAGAAGAGAGAATTTGAAGAGGAAGTGGAGTGAGGGGAACTCGTCTAACTGGTTAATGATTAATCTCATTCTTATTATGTTCCAGGATTGTTAGAATACAGGAGCTAAACATTTCACATGTAAATAATAACTTCTAACATTATAGCAATAGTAAAATTTTAGAGACAGTAAGGCTTTGTTTTGGAGAATTTTTTTTTTTTTTTTGCAGGGGGAGAGGGGTGATACTGGGGACTAAACCCAGGGGCACTCAATCACTGAGCCACATTCCCCAGCCATTTTTATATTTTTATTTAGAGACAGGTTCTCACTAAGTTGCTGAGTCTGGCTTTGAATTCACCATCCTTTTTCTTCAGTCTTTTGAGCCACTGGAATTACAGGTGTGCACCACCATATATGGTCAAAGTGAGGTTTTAAACTGAGTATTTCTTTGACAGAGAATCATGCTTCTTTTAATGAAAACAATTTAACACTTATAATTTAGTGTCTTGTTAGTGTGAAAATTATACTTATAGCAGTACATGGATTAATAGGAGCATTAAAATATAATGTGATTTCATAAAGAGAAAAAATTTACTTTTTCTTAATATCCACACTGAGTAGTATTTATTGGACCATAATGGCAAAGGAAACAGGAAGTGTTTTCTTAAAATTTTTGAATAGATGTTATATTCAACATAGCATTAGGATTTCTTGTATAAATTACAACTGGATTTAATAGTTATTTTTATTAAAATTGCTTTAGTAAGACTTTATTTTGTTATGAAATATAGATAGGATATTGAAATTTAAAGCAGTTTTTCATATAAACATTCATTCCTAGATGTAAAGTCCCCCTTAAAATCTTTTTTTAAAAAAACATATTTATATTTTAGTTTTAGGTTTATGTGGTGCTGAGGATGGAACCCAGTGCTTTATGCATGCTAGTCGAGCACTCCACCACTGAGCCACAACTCCAAACGCCCCCCCATGTTCTTTTCCCACATTCATAGTGAACCTTCACACAGGTGTGTGCGAACGTTCATAAGGCAGCAAGAGACAGAAAACAATCTCTAATTAAAGCAAAACCCTACAATGGAAGGTGTGGGCATTGCGGTTCATTTTATTCAGGTGTGAGTGATTTCCACAGAGAAGAAGCAGCCACCGGGTTTCCTATTAGATGATCTCTATCAATATGTAGCCTTCAAATTTTCTGAGGATACTTTCACAAATCCACTACCATATTCCTATTTTTGGTCTCTGTAATCCAGTATTTTCAAAAAACATGAAGTCCTAGAAAAAAAAAAAAAGAAAAATTCAGATGTGAATTTTCTTTGGTAAAGCAGGGGATGGATTCTCAGAGGCATAAAACTGAAGGAACTGATCACACACAGTGAAACATTTGTGAGCAAGAAAAATGTAGTGTAGAGTAGATCTAGGAAAGACTGCAGCCAAGCAAGCTCTGCGGTCAGCTCCCCACTTAGTAGCAATTTAATCCTTTCTTTCTACATCCTGATCTCTGAATGAATTTAGTTGATCCTCTGTTAATTTCCATGAATGTCATCTTTTTTCTAATCCCCCTTGAAATCCTCCTATTTAAATCTTTCTTCCTTAATGTTTTTTAGTCCTTCTCTAGTAATATGACTTTTCTCATGACAAGAGTTGTATGTATAACAAATTAAGAACACAATCCCATTTACAATTGTATAAAAATAAACTATTTAGGTGTTACCAAGGATGTAAGAGATCTGTATGGTGAAAACTACAAGGTATTGATGAAAAAAATTGAAGATGACACAAATAAGCAGAAACCTATACTGCAAGCATGGATTAGAGAAATCAATATCACTAAGATTTTATACAACACAGCATAAAATATAGGTTCAGTGTGATACCTATCAAAAACCCAATATAATTTTTCAAAAAATAGAAAAACCAATTCTAATATTTGTATGAAACCACAAAAGAACCTGAGTAAGTCATGTGATCTTGAGTAAGAAACACAAATCCGAGGACCTTCGCCCTGGTCTCAAAACATGTTACAAAACTACAGCAATCCAAATAGTATGGTCCTCATATACACAAAGGCATACTAACTAATGGAACAGGACAGAAAACCCAGAAAGAAAGAAACCCATTTTTTAATGATCAATTGATATTTGACAAAGATATCAAAAATACACAATGGGGAAAGGACAGTGCTGTCAATAAAGGTGTGTTATAGTCAGCTTTTTGTGGCTGTGACTAAAAGACCAGAGAGGAACAATTTTAGAGGAGCAAAATTTCATTTTGGGGCTCACAATTTCAGAGGGCTCACTCCAAAGACAGCAGGTTCCATTCCTTGAGCCTTGAGGTGAGGCTGATCATGATGGAGGATGAGTGTGGCAGAGGAAGCTGCTCACAGGATGATCAGAAAGCAGAGAGAGATTCCACTAGCCAGATACAAAATTTATACCCCAAAGGCAGGCCCCCAGGGACCCAACTCCTCTAGCCACACCCTACCCACCTTCAGTTACCACTCAGTTAATCCTCACCAGGGGATTAATTCACTAATTGGGTTAAGGCTTTCATAATCCAATCATTCATTTCTAAACTTGTCTCACACATGAGCTTAGAGGGAGTCCACATCTAAACCACAACATGGTGCTAGGAAACTGGATAGCCACATGCAAAATAATGAAACCAGGTCATTATCTCACACAGGGTACTAAAAATAGCCAATGAAAAATGGATTAAAGACTTAAATGTAAGACCTGAAACTATAAACTACAAGAAGAAAATGTAAGAGGGGAGGATCCATAACATTGATCTGGAAAATTATTTCCTGGATATGATTCCAAAAGCACAGGCATTGAATGGAAAAGTCAATAAATGTGATTTCATCCATTCATTGAAACTCTGTATCACAAGGGAACAACCAATGAGGCAAGAGATAACTTATGGGTTGAGAGAAAATGCTTGAAATCATACATCTGAAAAGGGGCTAAGAACCACAATTGTGAGGATGGCCTTAGGCCTGAGCCTAAGCAACTCCACTTTAAAAACTCCAGTTTGAAACCTGCAGTCTCACCAGGCACATCCAACAGATCCCTCCAGTATGGCCTCAAACAAGTTACTTCCCCTCACCCTGATAAACAGAGTGAAGCCCCTGGCAGGCTGTCCTCACCTGATAAGAGGAAAAGGCGAGAAGATCAGTGTGGAGACCACCAGACCAGATGTTTCTGACCCCAAGGTAAATGATGTCATGGAGAAATCCAGTAGTAGCTGATATGGATTAAAAAGGGGAGTCAAAAGCCCCCAAATTTAGTATAAATAATAGAGTTGATGAACAGGGATTCAGCCAGCCAAAACAAGGATACATTCCAGGTGGAGATCCTGATGAGGACCTGAACTGACATCCCATCATTTGTCATCAGTTTCCTGATCCTCTGCATGATCCTCATGGCTCTGGAACTCTACCGCCTCATCTGGACCTTGATGAGAGCCACAGCTTCTCTATATGACCCTCTCCTCAACTGATCGTCCACTCCACACCAGGAAAAGCCTGCCTTAGTTCTGGACCTGATCACTGCAGTCTGAGTGAGTGTGCATCTGCTGGACTTAAAGCCTAAGGCTTAAGACTTTTGATCTGACATTTGAACTTAGCATACAGAGGGAATGTCTGTCATTAGCCTGTCATGATTAAGTGTGTTTGCAGTGCTTAGAATTAATCTAGAATTTTTTTCAGTAAATTAATCAATCTAGAATTGTTTGCTGTGAGTGGATTATGTCTATTGCAGTGCCTAACATTAAGGATTGTTGTTTTCTTGATTAAGAACCTATAGAATGAAATTGTATTGAGGAATTTGAGTGAATAAAGCATGAAAGGGGCAGAAGTTCATGGACATTCTTTATTTTTCCCCTTGACTGCATATGTAGCAATTTTTCCCCTTCTCAACAACAATGTATAAAGAACTCTACTAAATAGCAAGAAAACACATACAATGATTAAAATTGCTGTGGATATATAAGTTGGTGGTAGAATGCTTACTTATCATGTAGAAGTTTTGGGTTGGATCCCCAGCACCACACACACACCCCAAAAAACAGGCAAAGGATCAATTTTCAAATGAAGGCACAGGAAAGGTCAATGGATATATGCAAAAAAGGCTCAACATCCCTAATGATCAGAGAAATGCAAATTAAAACCACAATGAGATATCACCTCACCCTTGTTAATATGGCTATTATCAAAAAGAAAAAAAATGTGTTCAAAAGGAATATTCCTTTTGGTAGAAATATTAATTAGTATAGTTGTTATGGAAAATAGCTCAAAAAAACTCAAAAAGAATTAACATATGACCCATCCTACTTTTAGATGTTTATCCAAAAGAATAGCCAAAGATATCTGCCAAAGAAACATCTAGACTCCCATAGTTATTGCAGCATGATTCACAGTAACAGAGATACAGACCCAACATAACTGTCCATCAAAAAATAGAGTCGGTTGTGGTGGCACACACTCATAATCCTAGCAGCTCAGGAAACTGAGGCTGAAGGATCACAAACTGAAAGCCAGACTCAGTAACTTAGTGAGACCCTGTCTCAAGATTAATAATAATAATAATAATAATAATAAAAGGCTGGGGTTGTAGCTTAAGTGTCCCTAGGTAAAAATCGTAGTAGGAAAAAATAATGGATAAATAAAATATGATTCACATTCAAAACGGATATACAGCCTTAACAAGGAAATTCTGTTGTGGGCAATGTTAAACTTTGTGAAGTAAACCAGGGAAAGAAAGAAAATTCTCACAATCTCACTTATGTGTAGTATCTAAAAAAGCTGAAATTGCAGAAGTAGAGAATGGAATGGTGGTTCTCAGAAGTTGGGGCTAGGAGGTGGACTGTGGAAATGAAACGGGAGATACATCAAAGTTTCCAAATGTGTTTCACTTAGGAAGAATATAATTTAGTGATCTATTGCACAACACTGAGACCATAGTTAGTAATAACATATTGCAAATTTCAAAATTCCTTAAATAGTGAATTTTACATCTTCATACCCCAAGAGAATGACAGGTACTTGAGGATATATTCATTAGCTTGAGTTAATCATTCCACATTGTATATTATATCAAAACCTCATAGCAAACCCTATAAATATCACAATAATATTATTACTTAAAAATTAAACTAATATTTATTAACAGAAATATTACATATATGCTAAATTAGAGAGAATAGTATAATAAAGTCCCAGTGACTCTTCACCTAGTTCAGTAATTATTAACATAATCATATTTGCTTAATTATTCAACTTCCTAGAACTCTCTGCTTTCACCACCATTATTTAAAAGCAAATCTCCAATATTATTTAAAACACATCCTCTGAAATACTTCAGTATGTGCCTCTAAAAGATATGGATTCAGTTTTGCTTTTACCTAACACAATGTCATTACTACATCTAAAAAATTAATAATTCCACTTTACCATCATATAGCCAGTCAATATTCAAATTTCCCTGAACAACACAAAAATGTTATTACATTAGTTTGTTCAAATCAGTATTCAAACCTGGTCCACAAACTATAATTAGGTTGATGTTTCTCAAATTTCTGTATATTTATTTTTAAATTTTCTTTGTCATTTATCTGTTGAAGAAATTAGATCCTTTTGTTGTATATCCTTAACTATTAGTTTGTTTTTTTTTTCTGATTGCATCCCCAAATCAAATCAATGTTTAAGGTATTTATCTAGTGGGCCCAAACCTTGGTTGCACACCAGAGTCACCTAGGAGTTCTAAACAGACTGCAGACCCTCTCAGCTGCAGAGATTTATGCTTAATACATTTGGATACAATCTGGACATTGAGAGTTTGAAAACTACCTGTGTTTTCTCCTGTGCATTAAAGTTGAAGATCATTGCTTGGTCCCATTAATCCTCTAATTTGACTACACAGCCAGAAGTTCCTGGGATGCTCTACAAACCTTTTTCTTCTGAGCTTCTGACTTAGTTGAATTGGGGTATGGCCTGGTTCTTTGTTTTTGTTTTTGTTTTTTGTTTGTTTGTTTTGTGTTTTCAGTAGTACATGATTTCATTTAATAAGGAATCAAGATAAAATCCCCATGTTTCACAGTTTTATTGCATGTAAGTCTTAACTCAAATTCCTCTTCTAAGCATCAACTTTATTATTATTATTATTATTATTATTATTATTATTATTATTACCCCCAAACCAGGACCTCTGCTGTATAGAAAGTTCTTTTCTTCTCAATGGAAAGTGCCAGGCCCTTTGGACAAAAATTAGGCATTTGTGAATCCAAAGTGTAAGCATTGAATAGAAATTCAGAGATAGGGTTAAGTGGGAACCCTTGCATAGAACCTGTTCCTTTACGGTCATCTTAAAATGCACACTTCATTGAATCACTTCACAATGATACTGAAGCCAGCATTAGATAGGCAGTCATTATAGATAGAAACCACCTACAACCAGGATCAGAAAGGACAGACTCACAATGAGGAAGCAGGCCCCAAGCATCACAGCCTTCATTTTCACATCGAGGTCTAAAGGAAACTGGATCCCAAAGTTATCACTGTTTGTAAAAAGTTCTTTGATAAAACCAGCCCACTGCTTGGAAATCTTGCCAACCACAGTTCCTTTATCAAGAGATTTAACCTGAATTGCAAAGCAAAACAAACAAAAAGATAAGTCTTAAGTCCAGTAAACTATTAACAAACCTACTTTCAAATCTGGAGTTAAATAAAACAATCTATATAATCCAGATTGTATAGAATATTGTAAATAGTCTATTAAAATTATGCACTACATGTAGCTACAAATATTGTATCCCTCACTACAATACAAATATTGTATCCTGCAATAGGCTCCTGTGCGTATTTATAGATACATGAAAAAATTGTTTCATCATACAGAAAAAGGATAATTATAGTTTTGCTGAAATCTAACATTTTGTCTTACTTAAGAAAATAATAAATCATTTGAATTGATCCACATCAAAGTTGAAGCAGAAATGTATAAAATTTTGAAATGTTTCTTTGATGAACATTCTAGAAGCTGTCAGAAAGGTACTGAGTAAAACATGTCTCTGATTTCTACTTTAGGAAGCACAGATAGTATACATAGTCTGAAAGTTTAAATATTTGGTAGGGATTTCTTCCCATCCACTATTGGGAAACATACATTGCTAATTATCTAGGAAAGAAGATTGGCAGTTTTGAGTGAAGGAAGTTGTCTGGTCGGTGGCGGTGACTTAAAAACAAAGCACCAACCAGCCGGTGAGCATCAAAGAAACATCAATCAGGCACCAAAGGAACCGCCGGTCAATCAGCGGGATCTCCTAGCCAAACCTGGATCTCAGCCAGTTCCCCTGACCAACTCTAAAAATCCCTTTTCCTGTCCCAAGCCCTTCCCTTCCTGCCGCAAGCCCCATAAAATTCTAGTCCAGTTTCTCATCAGACCCTCCTCCTGTCCACTCTGTGGGTCTGATCGAGTTCCACCTGGTAGTGATAAATAAAGCCTCGTTCATTGGCCATTTTAAACCTGCCTCCTGTTGGTTGCCACCTGTTGCCTGACCTCACAGCAGTGACCTATAAGCACCTTGATGAGCGCAGTCCATCAGGTCAAGGGTGGGACAGACAGTTTAATAGGTGGGGTTGGTGAACAAGAAAAAGGAAAGGAGTATGAATCAAAGACCCCAATGTGAAATTTTTCTATTTTGGTAAAAGGAAGAATTGTAAAAAAATATGACTGAGTAAAGCTGAGGATCTTCATGTAGAGTGGACTCACGTGTGCACAGACACAGGCACTTATCCAGGTAGACAGTGAGGATGCACGTTGCCAGCGTTCACCAAGCTTCCTCCACAGGAAGTTTCACCTACCCCAGGAAAGTGTGTCCTTTTCTAATCTGAACCAAGCACCCCTTATGCTAGAAGCATCCCCTGAAGCCCTTGCCTCGGGCTGGGACCAGCTAAATACCAATGGAGAAATTAAAACCACTTGATTTGTTTTATCTGCATCTGTTGGAATGGGTTCTTAACAGCCTGGAATAAACTTTTAATATGAAACTCAGATTACTGTTCACCAAATATCTGTTTAATTTTCCCTCTGCAGCATCTCAGTGATCCTTGACCATGAAGATTTGCCTTCTCATTTGTTTGAATAAGCACTGTTCACATATGTGACATGAGCCGGGACCTAAAATGTGGCTAAGTGATTTCACTCTGGGTATCAGGTAAAGAGCCACGAGCAAAACTGGATCCAGATGACGTCCGCTTTTACAAATCCAGAGTGAACATTCCTGGATCAGACTTGAGGCCACCTGAAACCAGTCCATCTCTCTGAGACCTAGTATATCCTCAGAAACACAGCTGACCTGCAGACCCATAGCATGTGACAATGTATTTTGTAACTACTGAGTTTTAGGGGTTACTTGTTATGCAACACTAGTGAGGCATAATGGACTCAGGAGATCTCATCTTGCATAACTTGGTGTCTTCTCCTTTGGTAGCTGTCATCTGAGTATTTAAAGCAACTCATGAAAAACTTTCCATTTTATTATCTAAATTTAGTTTAATTTTGAAACATTGTTATAAATGAAAACAATCCAGAAGATAGCTTAGTTACCAGGCTCTGTCAACCAACTACTAAATGTAATGATCTATTTCCCCATTTTGATACCTACAGCAAAAAATTGAAAATTTTACTAAAATTTATGCAAGTAGGAAATATCACTTTTAGGGAGGATAAGAACACAAATAACTGAAAAATGATAGATGGTATTTTGCTAAATTCTAGAGAACATTTAAAAAACCCTAAATTCTCCTGTACATAGTCTCTCGACCTCTGGAAATAAGTTGGTGCTTGTGCTGCCAAAGAAAAGGTGTCCAGTTTTTGTCCCTGCTTCCTAACACACAGGGCTACTATAACCCTGTAACTTCCTCAATGATAAGGATGATAGGCAAAATCTTGTTTCATTTAGTGTTGGTCCCAGATACCTGGCACACAGCTTCAAAATCCAGTAGGACTCTACTGAGTAAAGACTTTTGTACATTAATGAGATGGGTGTTGGGGGTAGATCCCTGATAGCTTCACTTTAGCATGGAAGGTGGACATCAGAAAGATCTAGTGATGACTGGAGTGTTGGATTTCAGTCCCTCACTGAGTTCCAGTGGTGAGACAGGGGCTGGGGACTGAGTTACCCACCAGTAGAGAATGGATTAGTCCATCATGGATGCTCAGAGTCTCTCCAGGGTGGTGAACACCTCCATGTTCTACCCCTGCTCCAAGGGCTGGGTGCCCTGAACCCTTGCTCCACTCACTTCTTCTGGCTATTCATCTCCATTCTTTACAATAGCCTTTGAAATAAACTGTTAGCACAAGTGAAGGGGGCTCCTGGATCTTATGAGCAGTTTTAGCAAATTTTCAAAACTGTAAAGGGAGCTGTGGAAATCCCACGTTAGCTGGTCAGAAGAGCAGGAAATTTTGGATTTGCGATTAGTGTCTGAAATCAGGCTGTCTTTTGAGATTGAGACCTTAGCCTGTAGGGTCTGTGCTAATGTCAGATAGTTAACGTCATTATTAAACTGAGTTGTAGGACACCCAGTTGGTATCTGGAGACTTGGAGAATGTTGTTGTGGGGAGAAAATGCACGTTTGATATCAAAAGTGCAAATAAAAAAGAACAGTGTAGCTGGGTGCGTTGGCGCACAACTATAATCCCAGCAGCTCGGGAGACTGAGGCAGGAGGATTGCGAGTTCAGAGCCAGCCTTAGCAAAAGTGAGGCACTAAGCAACTCAGTAAGAACCTGTCTCTAAATAAAATACAAAATGGGGCTGGGTATGTGGCTTAGTGGTCAAGTGCCCCTGAGTTCAATCCCTGGTACCAAAATAAACAAAAACAAAAAGAACAGTGTATTATGTAGTACTAAACTTGTAAATCCATCAACTTAATATCAATAACAGATAAAGATATTTAAAAAAGAATACCAAAGTCATAATGTGAACATCACTATTCGTAAAGAACAGTGGAACAGAGAGCCAAGGTATGTATCAGAAGAATGTTCTACAATATAGCCTAAAATACTAGAATATCTTTGCAATTAAAAACATCTGATCATAGGAATGGTTGCTTAAAAAGCAATTTCTAAGTTACTAATTTGGTATTTGTATATAATGTTTGGTATATGCATAGCATGTAAAGGGTTTTCAATTATGGGGTGATGTAATTCTCTTAAAAACCTTGCAAGACATGTAGTATTATACCCAACTTTTATATTAAAAAAAAATGAGGTGAACAAATGTTAGGTAATTTGTTTTAGATCACCCAGGCAAGAATTTGTGGACATGTGTTTCAAATTCAGATAGTCTATCACAGAGTCTGAACTCTTGACCATAATATTCTACCTTTCTGAAAATTGAGTAGTAAATCCCAATAAGAATCTAGGTCTGGGATCAGTGAGCAATGGTTCATGAGCTAAATCTAGCTGTCACCCTATTTTTGTGAATGAAATTCTGTCAGGAGCCAACTCTCCAATTCTACATTCTCTGTACCTACATTCTTGTTAACAATTATCACCATGTCGTCCATAAACTCCAAGTATTTTCTGTGTGGGTCGTTTTCGAAACACAAAAAAGCTTGCTAATTCGTCTAGGTGAAATAGGAATGAAAAAAATACTATGAAACACTATAGCAAAGAGTTAGAATTATAAAACATTTACCAGTATTTCCATTATTACCATTATATTCATCTTTGCTATTGAAAATAGCATGGAAGAAAAGGAGATATTCAGCATGTATACATTAGAAGAGCTCCCAATCCCATTTATATTGCAATTCTATACATAGAAAACGCAAGTAAACAAAAGAGAAACACCTCCTGCACACTAGAATGCAAACACGTGACTGAATGAAAAGTAAAAACACAAAGATTTTTCTCAATGTTAGCAATAAACATCTAAAATATAAATATACCTCTTTAACATCAAAAAATACCGATAAGCTACTTAGGAATAAATTTAACAAAAAAGGCGCACATTTTCTATATATATAAACTTATGTGGTCTTATAAAGAATCCAAAACAAGACATGGATAAATAACAGTCGTAACATTTCTGGCATGTGAAAGCCTTAGCGTCATAAAAATGTCAATTAAAAAATAGCCAATGAATTTAACACACTACCAGTTGGATTCTGACTTTGAAAACTGAATGAAATGACCTAATTGTTTACATGAAACGAGGTATGTGGTAATCCTATGAAACTGTGATATAGATAAAGTACAGATCATGGAGTTGTCAAGGTTGGCATTCCATTTAAAATGAATAATATACAGTGTCACCGCACAGAAAGAATGTTTAAGTGTTAGATACTTGGCTTATTTATTTTAACATGACTTTGCTTCTCTTTTCTTCACTTAGCATAATCAATACCGACCTTTAACTGGATCAATAAATGTCTTTCGAGCCCAGAGTAAATATATGAGCACAGTTTCTTTCTCTTGAAATATCTGTACACAAATACTTATTTAAGATATTTGTTCCATCTTGTGAAAAAATAGATTCTTTTTATATTAGGAAAGCAAACCATCACATCTGTTACCTCAAAATCAATATTGGCGCTGCAGTTACACACCATAATTGGACCAATAACTTTCAGTACTTCCTTTCTGTTCTCATTTTGAACACTGAACTTGGGAAAACATGGGTGCCAGGTCTGAGAAACATAACCTATAGGTACACCAGGAGGAGCTTGAACTTCTATCTACAAAAGCAAAAGGACATTTGTGAATATAATTATCAGTGTCATAATGTCTACTAGTAGCTTTCATTTACTGAGCACTTTTTCAATGTCAGATATTGAAATACCCAACACATCCTCACTAGGTCAGTACTATTCCTTTTCATCCTTTATAGAGGACCTGACTGAAGAAGGTAGGGGTAAATAAACTGGCACCAGATTCTTTGGTTTATGGAAGAGATGAGCAGAAATTCAGGCAGACTGCACACATAGTGTTCTAAAGCATGTTCTAAAACCACTGGCTTATATGTACGGACAGATCTCTGCTCAATGGTGCAATTTTCAAATATGACCATGCATGCTGCTGTAATGAAAAGAATCCAGCCACTGGAATTTTGACTTATTCATTAGCTGGGTGAGCATGATGGTGCCTGACTGTGCTCACCTGGAATGACCTTTTGAAAAGTTCAAGGTAACAGGATACATGTCAATGCACTATTCAACTGCACTATTCAACTGCACAGCATTTCCCATCCAACTCTTTTGAGTCCAAAATTTGTATTAAATTATTCCTATCCCAAATGATGTGGAAAGCAAAGTAATTAATGAATAATGAATGATAGGAATCACTTGATGGGAATAATTCAGCTATCCTCTCAAAGTAAGTACAGCGTTAAGACCTCGAATAACTGTTTGACTGTGTTATCTCTGTGTCCTGGTTTCTCAGCAATCTGTATAGGATGACTGAGTTGCAGACCCATGGGATCCCACACATTTCTTCTTCTATGTGCTCTTAAAATGGTATTCTACGATATTCTCAAAGGTATAACTCCATCAATTTTGATCATGCCTATCAGAGTCATTGGGTATAAGGTATAAAGAATTCTCTCATCTCTGAGCTATTGATCAACCCTATGGGGAAAACTATTTAGAGACAGAGGACTATTGGTTACATGCCTTCCTTCCTATGCAATTGACTAAATACTAACTCTATAGCTCATGGTCACTTTGCCTTTAGATCTCATTTGGTTATGCAAGTTCCATGAAAGGGTGAAAATTCTTACTGAACTACTTCACAGACTTTTCTAACAATTGCTCACAGACCTTTTGCAGGCAGCAGGGGAAGAAACAGCTATTACATCGTAGTGGTCTCTTCAGAATTATAATTTCTTGACCTGAAAGAGTAAGGATCTTTATGGTAAAAGGCCTGTTATACCCACAGAAATTGCGAGTGCAGCAATCGTTATCTTCCACAGCAAAGTAGATTGTCTGTTTCAGTCTGTCCTTTATTTCATATCTGTTATTAGTTTCGAAACCTGTGATGGCTAAAGAGAAAAAAGAAGAAATCACAGTCACCAATATGTTGAAAATGTTGAATATGTCTTAAGACGTTGCAATATCTAGCTGGATCAGTGGTGAATGCTATTCCAAGTAGAAGAGGAAAGATGAAAAAGGGAAATTGTTCAGAGATGATCAGAGTGAGAAAAAAAATGCAAAGGGGAGGGGTGAGAAGAGATATTAATGTACAAAGAATTTGAATCATTATGTGAAATATGGAAAAGAAAACAAGTCACTCTCCTGGTATCGCGCTGCAGGTGGGTACAATGGTACCGGCTACATAGATAAAATGTTCACGTAGTGGTAGTTTTCACATGTTAAGGAGGGTCTCTAGGATGTTTTCTGTATCCATATTCTATGAAATACTACATCAAAACAATGGGTTGGAGATTTATTTAATAAACCATATTTATATCTTATTTTTTGCCTTCGTGTTTGAGCAACGTGGCAATGGGTGGGGGTTGCTCTCAATGGACCCATGTCAAAAGGGAGAGAGTGAAAGTGGAAGGTGAATTAGACCATCACATCAGGCGCACAGCACCCTCGTTCAGCTCAGCAGGATGTGTTGACAAGTGAGAAGTGGGAGATGGGTATTAGGCAGGAGGGAAAGGACAGGACCAGGCTAGGGAACTAGGGCTTCAACTCGAAATATCTAGATGGTGGGCATCCCAAGGTGAACGCAGCACCTCATGTAGCTCATCGTTTCATGAGGGAAAGGGAGGAGTGATGGATGCTGACACTAAAATGTCACCTTACCAAAGAACTTTCCACATAGATCCACTTGGTGGAAACCTTACGTGCAACCAGAGGGACCCTGAACAGTTGAATTTGTCCTTCACAAGTCCTATCACTGTAGCCTCTCTCAAGGAATTTGAGGGGACTCAAACTGGCCTAGTCTTGGCCTTTAAAGGACTATCTTTAGTCACAACATCTGCCACAAGCTAAGGTTTTTGAAAAAGCTTAAAAACTAATTTTAAAAATTAAATTTATTTCTGAGAGGGCATCTATTAACCAACTTGTGGCTTGAATACATAGTTTAATCTCAAAACTTTTATACTTGTGTCTGCAAAATGAGATCAACAGTCTTTCAAAATCTCAAGTTTCCTTTCAGTTACATGGGAAAAAAATGAAATCAAAAGCATCTATAGTTATATTGTTAGAATCTATTAAGTTTTCAGTTAGGCGAAGGTTTAAGTGCTTGTCATAATTTCAGATGCCAAAAATAAACTAGTACTTTTCATGTTACTCACAACAGATGAATTTAAAGATATCTCTTTTTAAAATTAAGAATTAAAAACTAGTGAATCTGTCACTATATATTCTACATTAAAGACATATACTGAAATATACATAAAGCTTATATATATCTAAAAAATTGAAATGGAATACTATATAATATATAGTGACTGGCCTTTTGGATTTTATAATCCCAGTAATGTATACCATAGAATAGAATTTTTTTAAAATTCAGAATACAAATTATTTAAAAAGTTGTTCCTTTCTAAAGAAGAAAAGTTATTTTAAAGAATGGAAACCACATCAAAACGTTCTAAATATCTAATGGTTAATAAGCAATTTAAACGTGAAAGATGACAATTGTGCATTTTGACAAAATTGATTACTCTGATAATACAGTTCATGTTCTAATGTCTACTAGTGGAATACAACTTTCTACCAGTGGAAAAGGTGAATATGGGTCCTAACAAACCACCAGAGTTTCTATTATGCCTTGATATCTGCAAGGAGGATGCCATCGTTCATGCATCTACCTGGGTCTCTTTCCTTGGCAAACATCCTGAGGTATTTTTGGCTTTGCAGGTTTACTCCTGAACCTGGGAGCCCTGGATACATTGGGCCCACACAGGAGCAGCAGCGCTCTTGCAGGAAGAAGCATCCAGACCTGTGGTGAGCATCTGCCAACCCTGTATTGTCCCCATAATCCCCAGGGAACCCAGAGCCCATGGACCACACATTCCACTGGGTTCATCTCATCCCAGGAGAAACTGTGGGCATGAACAACAATTTTTCCCAAAAATCCCCATTTGAATTCAGAAGATCACTCACTTTGGAAATGTACTAAAGCAGCTGAACTAACACACGTGATTATGTGCCATTCTCAAGGTGATCTCAAATTGGGAGAACAGAGCTGAGCTTGTAGAAATCAGTAAAATGATAAAAACTTTTAGAATGACTTGGAGAGAGAGAAGGAGAAGAGCAAAATTACATCTTGATAGTTTTCTTCTAGTTTAGTTTCTACGTCATAAGGACAGATGTCAATAAAAATAACATTTACTATAACAACATTTACTATTGTAAATAACACTTATATAAATTTTATTTGATTAGAAATGAATTGCTGATAACATTCCTGGTTTGCTTATTCTGAAGAGACATTTGCACATTAATACGTTTATCATCCTATGTCATCTAGAGTGCTGTATTTGTGGGAGTTCATATGGTTTCATCGGCTTAACCTTCTGTCTTTCTAAAAATGTGAAGAACACAGTGAATACATACCTTCCAGAATTTCAACTTGCTGCTGAACCAGTAACTGATCTATCTATTAGAGTAAAAACAAAATTAAGAATTTCAAATGTTTCAGCCAACCAATCAATATTCATAATTCATTGTTTAGTACTACATGCTAACATTTATTCATATTAAATTTTTATTATAGTCTGTATTACTTTTTAATGTAAAATTATAGTTAACATGTTTTAAATTGAAAATATGCATTTGAAAGTATTCACTATTGATGAAGATAAATTTAAGTGAATTAAAATTGACTTATTCTGGTATTTATAAAAATTAGAGCACAGGGCTCTTTTGAAATGAGGTGTATAAAATATGAAAAATTTTTAATCCACTTAAAGAATTTTTCTGCAAGTTTCAAAAGTATTCTTTTAAGTGTACTTGATATCATCATTTGTGGTAAATAAGATTTCAACATATTTTATGACCTTGATTTTAAAAAATATATACATTTCAGGGTATTTTGTGGAAAGATGTGAGTGGTTAAATACTACTTAAGTGCATTGTGAGAAAGTAAGCTAGTAGGAAAGAGACAATTCATTTACGCAAACATCAGTTTTTATCATGGAAATATCTATTTGTTTATAGATTAGACATATAGAACTTCATAGTGTATTTTACTTACCTTCATAGTGCTATTTTACTTACTCACATTGCTAAGTAAGCTATCATGTAGTACTGCAAAATTCAACATTTCTTTTTCCTTGTTGTTGATATTTATGATAAACATAGTATTGATTTTAAAAAGTAATTTTAATAATTATAAGAATATGTTACACATAAACACTCTTTTTGGTACCACTTACTGAAGCTGAACTCTTAAGACTTATAAAAAGTTTTTTTCACCTGTCAAGGAAATTATTCAATATTAATATTAAAGGGCATGGGATCCAGAATCAAGGTACCAGGATAAAAGAGCCAGTCCTGCTTCCTTAGGTTTTACACACTGAGCAAGCTATGTATTGTCTCTGGATCTCAGCTTTATCTTGTGTAAAATGGAATATTATAGCTTCTATACACCACACAGTATAAGGATTCAGTCAATACATGCATTATGCTTAGAACAAAGCCTAGAAAATAGTGCTAAACAAGTGTTTGCTTTTGATTTTAAGCATACACTATATGCAAGATAATAGAAAACTCAATTAGCAAAGACATTCGTATTTTGTTTCAAAGTAAACTGAATCTAAAAGAATTGGAGTGATCTATTAACCAAACATGATGTTACCGTTTCCAAAGATAATTAATAAAAAGAAAATAATTGCTTTATCATTATAACTAATTTTTTTATCATTATAACTTTTATCATTAATCATTTTATCATTATAACTAATCTGGTAAGCAAACTGGAAGCACAGTTTTGTTTTTTGTGAGTATTTTATGTATTTGAAATTACCAGAATTAAATGTTCTAATCCAGGTGGGCAGTTCAGAGGTGGTGGCACAGGCATGGATAGTGTCCCTGGAGGTCCACCAAACTGTGAAAAGCTATATGGTGGGAGTGGAATGTCAGCCCAGGGTTCTGGGTAACCACTTGTGGTCCCAGGAGAGGAATCCTCGGGCTCTGGATTACCAGACTGGCCTAAAGTTTCTAAAATATGAAAAAGAGAAATAATTTGTAATTACACAGAAAAAAAATAGAATTACAAAGCCTTTCAGAATTACCTAGCTATCTATAAATCAAACTCTGACTCAGAAATCCTATGTCTGTGAAATTTAAAGTGTGATTTTATTTTTTCAGAGCTTTTTACATAAAACATGCTTGGTTTCACATCCTCCTCTATTTTGAGGGTGGTGGCTGTGAATAGAATTGGCCACAGCCTTCTCCTTCCACTCTTAGATTTCCCTTTCCATCTTAGATGGAAAATATGCTTTCATACCTGAGTGTGCAAAATAACATCAACAATGACCGAGAGTAACCTGCATAAAGATTCTGGTATGTCTTCATGAAAATCAGAGTTGTCATTGGGAAACCCAAAATAAAGTCACGGGTCAGTATTTCTAAGAGCATCTTCACTTCAGTGTGGAAGGAGCCAGGGATGTTGCTATACACTTGAAACTACCAAGAACATTTCCCAGGTAACAAGAATTGTCCAGTCCAAATATTATAGTGCTATCTATCATTGAGAAAGCTCAGTATATAGAGAAAAGGATGGCATTCCTTTTAGTTGATTCCAAACACCTGTCTAGGTTAGTAGTTTGCCTGGGATTTCAGTCTGCCGAGTATTCTTTCTAAGTTATGTTTAATAATTTTTTAAAAAATCAATTATAATATTTTGGTTAGAAATTTAAATTTTGCACTTTCAGTTATCTGAAAAAATATACTTTGAAAACAAAGAAGGCAAAAAGCTAGAGCAGCATTTCATGAGTATTTATGAAGCAGAATAGGGGAAGAAATTTGGTAAGTATGTTCTTTATGTTCCATGCAAATGTGTGTTTGCAGTGCTGCTTCATTAGCTTATTTGCATAGTCCACAGACTAGCAACTCCTGAGGAATGGAATATCATTTCAAAAGACTGAGGTCCACAATATTACAGCACTGAGACATGCAAAAATACCTATAACAGAAAATAAATTTGAATGGAAAACTGAAAATGAATTTGCATATCACTAAAAAACAAGACTTCACAAACAAGTTAAACATATTAGCAACTTACAAATATCACTATTGGATTTCATTCCTTTTTTTTTTTTTTTTTTGGTAGTGGAGATTGAACTCAGGAGCATTCAACCACTGAGCCACATCCCCAGCCCTTTTTGTATTTTATTTAGAGACAGGATCTCACTGAGTTGCTTAGCAAAGCCTCGCCTCCTGAACTGCTGAGATTACAGGTGTGCAGGACCATGCCCAGTTGGATTTTATTTCTTTTAAAATAAAAGAATATTTACAGATGATCAGTAATGTGACAGGATCCATTGAAGAATGAGGAGAAACTGTTATCAAGAAGGCAGATGCTCTCTGGCTGCTGACAGTTATCTTTGGGTAGTAAGAAAATAAATTTTCAAAAACATTTTCAGATTTACCTGATAGAAAAAAAGAACACATCGGGTCGGCAGCAGGGAATGAGGCTGTTACTTTAGGCAGATAGAATTCCTGTTGTGACCCAAAAGATAACAAGGGAAAAGTTCTAGTGAGAACAGTTCCAAGAGGAAGGAAAAGAAAAATGCAAAAACTCTGACTTTGGGAATGAATGTGTCATGTTAGGAAAACAGAAGCATCATCAAGAGAAGAATAGGGTTGGCTGTCAGTAGAACAGTAGGAAACAGCTCATCTCTGGGCCCTTAGGAAAATCTGGTGTTTTCTTCCAAGTGTGATTGGCAGGCATTGGAGGATTCTGAGCAAAAAAGTGAGATCTGTCATTTATATCTCACAAAGGTTTTAGAAGTGCTGAGCATTAGACACCTAAACACAGATACAAATGACAACCTTTCAGAAGTATTAAAAAAAAAAAAGAAAGAAAACGACATGAGAAAGACAAGTTAATACAGGAAGGATTTAATACAGGGAGGAAAGAAAACACTTAAATTACTTACTTTTCTTGCCCATGGTTTACATAGTCCTGAAAAAGAAGATTTGATATTAGCACAATATCTACAAGTTCAAATATAACTGTTGAAACAAGGTGCGCTAAACTACACAGTCACATTCATGGAATAGTCCTCTCTATTAACTTCCTCTATCCTCACCTAGTCCTTTAAACCTCTGGGTCGGGCCCTATTTCCCATGCTACTTTGAGTAGGATTTCAGAAGTTGTTGGGTGGCCCATGATGGCAGACACCTTCTAAAAGCCTTTGGGGAGAAGATCCAATGATGTAAAAAGTTATGAAGGAACACTGTAAACCTGTAACCCCCCACTGGCAACCAAACTAAAAACTGCAGCCTTCACGACCTACACATCCAGAGGAAGCATATGGTCCAGTGTCCCGCCTCTGAGCTGGGATTCAGGAACAGACCAGCAGGGGAGCAAGAAAGGGGAACTCCCAGTGCACACTGGGAGATTATCTCTAGAAATTCCACACCCCATGGTCTGTACTGCACAACTCGAGCAAAAAATATGAAAAGGCCTGACTCATTTTGTGCATCTGGGTCCTTGTCTAATGAGTACCAGCTGAAACATTCAGCCCTGATGTGTGCTTTGGTCAGAGATCATTCTCATCTTGAACAGAAATTCTAGAAAGAGAAAATAAAACATAGGCTAAAATAGTGTGCATTTGTTCCCTGCTTACTTTCTTTATCCCAGTTTGGTTTTATTACATCTTCAACTATAGTTCAGTATGTGAAACACTATTGATGATAAAGCTTCCGTCCTCATTTTCCTATGGCTTTTAGAATTTTAGTAATCACACAATATCTCAGCCATTAAAAATGGCACATCATAAGCTCTGGTGTAATATGTTAACTGACCTTTGTACCTCTAGAGGTGCTTGCTGGAGGAAAAGGGGATTACAGAGCAGTAGAAGAAAGCTATAGATACCAGTTATGATCATGTGACCAGTTTCAGAAACAAGGACTGTAATGATAAGATTATTTCCTCTACTTTTAGCTATGTCTAATGTGTGTGTGCTTTCCCTACACTCTTGATCTCATATCATGTAACATAAGATGTACAGATGATATATCACAGTGTTCAAGGATTTTTAAAATCTGACATCTTAGCATTTAAGTTAAGGTATAACAAGGAAAAGAGTAAAAGTCACTCAAGGACTTAATGTCCTCTTCTGGGAAGACACCCCAGTGCATGTTCAATTACACTTTAGGAGAGGCATATAAATGACACATTGATAAGGGTAGACGTGTGATGGATAATTTCATGTGTTAACTGGCTAGAGTGTACTCAGATTAAACCTGATTTCCAGAGGTGTTTAAATGTTTCTTGATGAAACAAGCACTTGGATCTGTGGAATGAGTTATTAAACTTTCCTACACAGTGTGGGTGAGCTTCATCTACTCTTTGAGAGTCTGAGTAGAAGAAGAGGTAGAGGAAAGAGGAATCCAACTCCTCCTGCCATTTTGTCTGTGTTCTGGTCTCAGTGTCTCTGGCTCTCTGGCCTTCAGACCCATGTTGGTGTCTGCATCATTGACTCCCCGGGTACTCAGATCTTTGGATTCAGACTGAATTTCATCCCTGGATTTTCTGAGTGTCCCATTTACAGACTGTTGAATATGGGACTTTGCATAAAAAATTGTATGAGCCAATTTCTTATTAAAAAAAAAAAAAACTGTGCATTGTTCTGTTTCTCTACATAACTCTAATGGATCATGGACCTATTCCAAGCACAATATTACTCAATTGGGGAAAATGACTGAGCTATGTTCTAGTGAAATTAGTTAATTAAGTTAACATGATAACTAAATAACTGCTTTCAGTGTTCTTACTAAAAAACAAATGCTAAAAAGACTTCATGGAAAAAGAAAACATATTTATGCATTACCAAAAGAAAGCAAGTCTATAACCAAAATCATATTGTGCCATTGGAATCATAATTACTCCAAGAAAAATACAAAACTTCTTCACAATCTAATTATACATTTCTCCCTAATTCTGTTTAGGAGCAGCTTTGTAGAAAATTGAGTTATTACCTACTATGTACATCTAAGTACATCACTGTTAAATTTATTTTGGGCTATTTTATCATTGTGAACCTCTAACAGAGGGAGAGGGTGAAACAACATACAGGATATCCAATTCCAGCTTCATAGTTCATATCGTCATTGTCAAATAAAACTTACTGCAAGCTCTTGGTTTTGTTTGAACTCCTGCACAAAGCCCTAACAGACCAAAGCAAAATGGAATCACTCATGATAAAATTCCATGTCACCAAACTGAAGCTAAGTTGTTTATCTGAGCTTCTAGAAATCAGGAAAAGATTGTTAACTGCAAAGAGCTGGTTTTAGTTAGCATAGTCAGGTCCCCCACCATTACTATTTTAAGAAGGGCAACCTGAAGTTACCAGTTGTCAACCAACTTGTCTTTTTATTTGTATTGTGTTATATATGACATCAGAATGCATTATAATTCATATTACACATATAGAGCACAGTTTTTTATATCTCTGGTTATACACAAAGTATATTCATACCATTCTTGTCTTCAGACATGTACTTAGATTAATGATGTCCATCTCATCCTACTGCCAACTTGTCTTTAATGTTATATGGTTTCATAGTTCCCTCTTAAGCTGCTTTATAAAAACCGACTGTTCAGCCATTCCCAGTGTAAGTTTTCTATTTTTAGTCAAAAAACTGCTTTATTCATGGGTTGCTACTAAAAGTTCATTAAGCCTGTCCATTCAATTTGTTGAAATTTTGTGTTTTGATAAAGCTAAACCATTTGATCCATTTCCTGGGATCTTGAAATTTCTGTTTGAATGCTTTCAAAATGTACTAATGTAAAATCTAGAACCCAAAAGGAAGCATTTATAATTTTAGAAGATCCTAAAATTACTATCCTTATAAAATTGGCATAAACTAAATTTGGGCTGTAGTTCTGAATTTACTTCTCAACTGCCTAAGAACAAATCTTTCTAACCCAAACACAAGATAAACCAATTCATGTTCTTCTCAAGCCCTAATATGATGGTGTATGTTTTAAATTATTTTTGCACAACTTTACTCCTCTAAAAACTTTCACCAGAAGTTCAGGTTTCTAGCTCCCTATCAATAAGTGAGAATAAGACTTTGTTTGCGGGGAAGAAGAGTAATGGGGAGTAGGACAATGAGACAAGGCAACATTGGTTGAGGTAAATCAAAAATCAAATAATTTCCATATTCTTGTAAGTATGTTTGTGGGTAAATTGCATGCATTCAAAGAAGGTTTGATTAACTTCTGAAGAGAAAACCATTTTGTCTGTTGTGGTTTCATTGTGGTCTGGGTAACAGTTAAGCGGAACAATAACTGTTGTCTTTTAAAATATGGACATGATAAGAGATGGTGAGCATTTCAGTACATCGCTGCTCATACCTGTAAAATATGAGACAGAGGCCTTTTACCGAGGCTGATTATAATTGTAATCTTATAACAGGGAGTCTTCCTGTAAAAATCTATTTCTGTATTTCAGGTTCAATAAAACTAGACAAAATAGGCTTAGAACCAATTTGGGATAGTTACTTTGTAGTAAGCCTTGAATTAAAACACAGATCCTATATCAAATAGGATAAAATGAGATTGCAGTGACCAAGTGTTTAAAAAACTAAGCAGTAAACCAAACAGCCAGAAAACACAAAAAAAACTGATCTTCAAAGTCAGTTTTTCTCATTTGATTTGTATATTTATTCTTTTTCCTTTCTTTTTAATTGTAGCTGGACACAATATCTTTATTTTATTTATTTATTTATATTTGGTGCTGAGGATCAAACCCAGTGCCTCACACGCGCTAGGCAAGCGCTCTACCACCGACCTACAACCCCATCTCATTGCATATTTATTCTTGAAAAGCCTTTCTGGACAACCCACTGCTGCCTCATAAATTTGAGGTGTTTACTTTATCACCTTTAAATGAGAAAACTAAGCCTGTAAGTAAATATACGATGGTTACTTAACATCATACAAATAACTAGCTACATAACTTAAATGATTCCTGATTCCAGGGGCAAGTTCTTGGCACTCATGCTCATTGAAAAAATAAAGACATTCTCCCAAATGGCCAACTTTCAGTAAAAAATTTTAAAAGACTGTCATTACATAAGACTGAAAAGGCTTGAATTTCAATTTACTCTTGTGGTCATGTAAATTTTACTTAGATAGGCAAGACTTTTTTCTAAGAACTTTTTTAAAACAAAACTTGGAAAATGGAAATAACAATTGTTAGTGCTTATTAATTTAAGTACTTTTTTAAATCTATCATTCTTCAAATAGTCTTATGTGCGCATATAGATACACAATGTACACATACATATTCATTTACAAATTTATAAATATTCACTTAGTATAAAGCTTGTATCCTATTATTCAAGAAACATTAATTGAAGGCGCAGGGCTTGCAAATCACTATATCAGACACTAGGAAAACATGGAACACAGTTACTACAAATATGAGATATTTATTATTTATTATAAACATGTAAAATACATATGTAGAGATATAATTGTATTTAAATATTTACAATACATTAAGTACTCTGAGTAAAAAATAATGATGCTAGAAGAAAGGGCTATGAGGGCAATGATTTAGTTGATAGTGACAGTGACATTGTCAGGCAACTCAGATCTGAGTTGAAAAATGTCTATAACCATCCACTGGGTGGTGTCCTGGGTGTGGGTTGTATCTGGAGTGACTGTGCTCTAGCTATGGGAACCTCCAGAGCACAAGTCCTGAGGCTGGAAGTATTTTGGCTCATTCAGGCAATGAGAGATCTGGGAGCAGAGGAGAGAGAGCTCCTTGGAGGTGAGGATGGTTTTCTACCCAAACATAGAAACCCACTCATTTCATTTTTCATTCCCATGAGTATGTTCATTGTTCAAAGCCATACAATTATTGCAAGTGCCAGGGTGGCATTAAGAGAAAGTTCTGCTGTGAGGCAGGATCAAGAAGGGGAAGGAGCTCCGATCTGCCTAAGACCTCTCACCAAGCTGCGGCTCTCTAACATGTCTCCAGTTGGGAAATGGGAAATGCTGAGTGCCGATTCCTGGAACTGGGAAGTGGTCCTGCCCAGACTTCCAGGAATGCCAGTGCATCAATAAAGCCACCTGGGAGTCAGAAGGTCAGCTGGGAGCAGCAGGCACTTTGTCAAATGCTTGTAATAATGGGAGCGAGCTTTCCCTGGGATGTTCTGCAGTGCCAGATGGGGCCCCTGCACCTTATATTGATGCACACAATGCTCTATCTTAATTTGGTGGTTCTTGTAATAGTTACACAATTTTAGAGATTTCAGAGATGAGGCAACTGAAGGAACACGAGTGAAGACACTGGCCCAGAGTCCACAGCTGTGAGACAGTAGAGACAGGATTGAAACTGACATGTGACTCTGAAGCAAAGGGTTCACCCACCTGCCACCTACCGCTCTGTCTTCCCTATTCATCTGGTGTTCTGGATAGCCAAGCAGAGTTTGAGCTGCAGCCATAATTCCAATTATTGTTTGCTGTTCAGTGGCAGCTAGCAGCTTTACTTACTCCCTCCTCCTATTACCCCATGATGCTGGCAGAAGCTCTGAGCTCACCTTCTGGCCTCAATTCAGAGAAGCTCTCTGAGCTATGAAGCCCGGGAAGCTGTGTGCAAGGAGAGCCAGGCCGGGTTTTCTCAGGCAGGACTCACCTTGCCTTTGAACTGCCTCTGGGCTAGGCCAGGGCTACCACCGAAACAGTTAGGACCCCTTGGCGAGGGTCCTCTCTACTTCCCGGGCCCTTCTCCCCCACTCCATCAAAAAGAATGAGGCAGCGCGAGTCTCTTCTACACAATCCAGGCAGACCCGCCCTGGTAGGCGACAGAGAAGGGCGTCCACCATCTGACTGTCGCTGTGAACGCGCAGCCCCGAGGGAGCCCTAGTCCTGGAACCGTGTACCGGGCAGCGACTCTCCTCCTGTCTGCCTCTCGGCTGCCGGGTACAGCCATTGCACAACCTTTCCTGAAGAAAGCTGGAAGGAGGCCTAGAAGTGACCTCACCGTGGCTCCTGGTTTCGTTTCCCGGATCCTCCGTGTGCAACACGACTTCCTTCCCCGTAGTCCCAGTGCCGGTGCCCCAGGTCGCAAGTAGCTAGTAGGACAGCCAAGCTGGAGGCGGGACCGTCGCTGGGCTGCAGTGGGGAGCCACCGGCCCCGCCCATTTTCTTGCTTGGGGAAGGAAAGGAGCAGATGAGGGTAGATGAGACTGTCACAGATCACAGCACTGGTGATGGATGGCATTATTGGTACTTCTCCGTTGTGGTTCTCAAGTTGAAAATTCCTGTGTTGATGACCTCAAACATACATGGGGGCGCGCACGCACACGAATTTTCAAGCACTGTGGCATTTACTAATTGTTCACATAAACCTAAATATGATGCATGAGCATGATTGACTCAATGTTGACTAAATTGTCAACTCTGTAAAAATGATAATGTTTACCAGTGTCACCACAGAGTTACCTCGTCTGTTGTCACATATCTTTAAGTGCAGAGAGCGATATTACAAATATTTTAGAGTTAATATAGAGTGCTAAGTGTATTTCCTCATTGGCAATGAGTGCTCTGAATCTGTTGGCTTTAGCATAGTGGTTATAATCCAACAGTAGGGAACAGTGCTGTGATTTACATTCTCAACTCTTCTCGTTTTTCCTTGAGGTGTGTTTCGAAATAAGGTAGTCCAGATTACATGAGAAGTTTTTTTAATCAGTGGGGAAAATACAGTTATGTAGACATACTAGGAGGTCAATTTGAAATATGAATAGATGAGCTCATAACTAGCAACACCCTTTATCTGTAATTTGAAATACTACCTGCAATCTGTATTGCCAAAATATCAAATTTACAATTGAGGAATGCCTATTTACTTTCACCTGTTAAAAACTTAAAAAAATTTGGGAAATTTATAGGTGGGGTTTGCTTGGTCTTTGATAACAGTCTGTTTCTGTTTAAATACTGTGTCTTCTGGTTTCTCTTCATTAATGAATTTACTAAACCTGTCAATTATAGAGGATAAACATGAACATATTCCTTCTTCTGTCTTATTTAGTTGGTTTATTTTGTACATTGTTGTTCGTGTGGTTTAGAAATCAGCAGCTAGGAAATGTAATGACTTTAATTGATCCAGGAAAATTTTCAAATTGCCTTTCTTTGTTAAATGAGGTTCTTAAGAATTAACTTGGGTTGTGTACAACCAGAGACATGAAGAATTGTGCTCTATGTGTGGACTATGAATTAAAATACATTCTAATTTATTTATTCTAACAAATTAGAATAAATAAATGCATTTAAAAAATAGAATACAAGAAAAAGAATTAACCTGGGTCACAATATACATAGTCCTTAATAGGTGCAGCTATGTTGCATCATAATATCACAATTTATTCATTGGTAGTCAGAATACATAAGGGTTACAAAATCTATTATTCAGTGTTCAGTAATTCAGAAAATCTCTATGGGATTTATTTCACTTATTTTCAATGTGATAAATATAAAGAGAAAATTGTTATAAATGTTCTGAGAAGCAGCTTAAGATTGACTTTAATGCAGGAAATATTTCTCTGGCTTCTTGAATAATCAAAAACTGTGCTGTACACTCAGATAACACATCAAAAAAGGCTTTCTTATCCTGAGAAATAAAAATTTGAAAGAGAATTTTGTGTTTGCAAGAAGTAGTGGCATTGAATGTAAAATTTTATTTTACATTGACTCTACATACATTACCATTTTAAAGTTTTAGTTATCTTTAAAAACTATGTGTAAGTTAGACTTTTTGTTTCTTGATATGTTTGGATGTGAGAAATTAATTATCTAAAGTAGCTACTTATTTTTTAATTTCAGGTGGAAACACCATACTGGTTTCCATAATAGTTGTGCTAATTTACATCCCCACCCGCTGTGTGCAAGGGTTCTCTTCACCTCCTCATCAACACTTGCTATCTTTAGATTTGATAATAGCCGTTCTTACAGGGGTGCTGTGATATCTCACTGTTGCTTTGACTTACATTTCTCTGATGATAAGTGATAGTGAGCTTTTTTTTTATACCTGTTGGCCATTTGTATGTCTTCTTTCGTGCAATGTCTATTTAAATCTACTGCCCATTTTTAATCAGGTTTCTGATAGTTTTTTGAGCTCCTCATATATTCTGTATATCAACCCCCTGTCATATGTATGGTTTGCTAATATTTTCTCTCATTCTGTAGTGGTCTTTTCACCCGGTTCATGATTTCTTTTGCTGTGCAGAAGTTTTTAGTTCGAAGGTATCTCGGTTTATCAATGTTTGCTTTTGTTTTCTGTGATTTTGGGTTCCTATTCAGAAAACCATTTTTCTGTACCAAGGTTCTGAAGCCTTTTACCTATATTTTTATCAAGTAGTTTCAGGTCTTATATAAAGGTCTTTGATCCATTCTGAGTTGATTTTGTAAGTGTGTAAGATAGGGGTCAGGGGCTATGTTTCAGTCTTCTGCTTGGGGATATAAACTTTTCTCAGAACTATTTGTTGAAGAGACTGCCTTCTTTCCATAGTATGTTTTTGGTCAAGAAACCAGTTGGCCATAGATCTGTGGGTTCACTTCTAGGATCCTAGCTGTGTTCCACTGGTCTGTATATCTGTTTTAACGCCAATGCCATGCTATTTGGGTTACTGTGGCTTTGTGGTATATCTTGAAATCCAGGATTGTGATGTCTCCAGCTTTGCTCCTTTTACTCAAGATTGCTTTGGTATTTTTTTTTTTTTTGGTGTGTTTGTGAGGGCTTTCATATGAATTTTAGGATTGTTTTTACTAATTCTGTGAAGAATCTCATTGGTAATTTGATGGATATTGCACTGAATCTATATAACATTTGTTATAATATAAATTTATATTAATAATATTAATATTCCAAATCCATGAATATTGGAGGTAGTTCCACCGTCTAGTGTCTTCTTCAATTTCATTCATCAATGTGTTTATCATAAAAAAGTTTTTCAATGTCTTATTTAAATTAAATTCTAGCTATTTTATTTGTGTAACTATTACAAATAATATTGTTTTCATGATTCTTTTTCTTAGCAACTTCATTACTGTCATGTAGAAAAGCGACTGATAATAGCATGTCGATTATGTATCCTGCATATTTACTTAACTTGTTTTTCAGTTCTAATGGTCTTTTGGTTGAGTCTTTAGACTTTTCCCTTTATAGAACCACATCATCTGCACATAGGGATAATTTGACTTCCTCCATTCCTATTATATGCCTTTTATTTATATCTCTCTCTCTTGCCTAATTGCTCTAAAATTCTAGTACATTATTGAGTAAGAAGAGTGGATACCCTTGTCTTGTTCTTTATCTTAGAGAAAATGCTTTCAGCTTTTCCCCATTTACTAGGTTGCTGGTTGATGAATAACCTTTGCTAGTTGAGGTATGATCCTTCCATGCCTAACTGGTTCATGGCTTTATCATGAAAACATACTGAATATTATAAAGTGTTTTTCTGCATCTATTGACATGATCATATAACATTTATCTGTCATTCTGTTGGTGTGATGTATCACTTTTTTTTACATATCATTCAATCAAGTAATAACAGAAAACTATTGTTTTGGGAAAGATATGGACATCCATGTACAGGAGGCCTACAGACATGAGCAGAAAATATCACCACCACAAATATTATAATTAAACTGTCAAAAGTTTAAGACAAAGAAAGACTTCTGAAAATCTGTAGGAGAATACCATCAAGTTACATATAAATAAATCTGCCTTATTCTCAACAGAAATCTTAAGTCAGGAGAGAACTTAAAGACTTATTCTGGACCCTGAAATAAAATTCTGCCAACCAAGAATTCTGTACCCAGAAGTCTCTTTCTCAAAAATTCTTTTCATCAGTGCAGGGAGATTCTCTAGAATAGACCATATATCAGGTGCATGTGTATTTTATCCCTGATTTTAAGGAACATGCATGATTCTATTGTTTTATAAGGGTATATGATATGCTTTCCTACAGTTTTATAATATTCTAAAATTAATTTCCAGGAAACATTACCTAGAAGATATGCAATAAATTAAAGTATTTTAAAAAGGATTATATTTTTAATTATTATTTACTTTCATAATGGAAAATTAAATTTGTTTCCAAATATGGAACTGCCAATGTTTCTCTTATAGTAAATTTTGCTGTTAGTAGAATCTACTGGGTGATAAGCAGTAGAACTTTCTTCCATAAAACTCTGTAATTTAATTAAAAGACATTTAAACTAAGTAATACCAAAGAGTCAATTATTTCTGCTGCTCATTTACAAAGAATCTTCAGTTTTCTCTTCATAGAAATAATTTATAACTGTTTTCAGAAAAAAAAATCACCTAGAAAATAAGACTTAGAGTTTATATCTGAGAAAAGTATACAGAAACCTAGAATTTTTATTTTACTCTCAATGTGATATATCTTTTACTTTAAACAGATTGAATAAGAAATTGTAGAAAAGGGGAGGAAATGCTGATCTGACTTCCCATGTCCTTGGTGTCATATGAAGGGATAAGGGATTGGCCAAGTCTCCCTTTTGCTGTGTCGTCCATAGTATGAAGGCATTTACTGAGCATCATCCTGAAGACCTTAACACACACTCTGTCAATCTCTCAGTCACAATGACAGCTGCAGTTCTACAGGCTCCATAGCTTGGGTCATTTCAATGCCAATAAAATTGTAATGAGAAACCAAACAGATGTACCCTGTGTCCCAGCCCTCACTAGTTAACTCTGGATGGAATTTGATTTGGGGTCTTCGGGTACAGTCACAGGCTTAGCTGCTGCTGCATTCTTGGAGTTGTTATCCCTCTTTGCATTTTACTTTCACTGTTTTATGTTAATATTTTATTTTCAACTTAATTATTTCCAAAGGTACCAACCTTACTATGAGAACTTATAAACTTATAAAAATATAGAAGAAGAAAAATAAAAACAACTAGCTGGCATTTTTCCTACACTGATGCTTTAATAGCCTCTCTTACAAATCTGCCACATCATTTCATGAATTCCTCATTTCTTCTTCCCTCCCATTTTTCCTACCTCCAGTTCCACACATATCCTGACTTCTTCAGAGCTTCTAGAAGGGTCATGGCATGTACCTTCCTGTAAGGGCATCCAATCAGAGACTCTGACTATCTCTAAACTACTGAATATCCTTTAGTACACTTATATTATGCTTCGACCTTCCAGAACGAGTTTTGTTTTTTTGTAATCACGGATTGTCATATCATTCAATATATAAAAGATGTTATTTAATTCAGTGAAAATTTACAGATATTATACGATTAGATAACCAATCAGTTTAAAAGTTGTTTTCTTTGTCAAGGGTATCATGGGAGAAAACTGGTTTAACATTTTTCCATATGTGTGTGATTAATTTGACACAGTAGATTTAGGGAAACTTAAGTGAGATAAAAGCTTATGGTGTGACTGCATTATGCAGTGTGACCACTTCATGGAGCCTAAGAGATGGAGTAATTCCTTTATGAAGAAGTATTTGTGCCCACTTTCTATGGCTATGCAGAATCCTAGTATATCTTCTGTCGTTCTTTTTAACACATAGTACATACTTTGATATAGAAAATGAGCATATCCTCTACATTGTTCTTCTTACTAAGCCAAATATATACACACAGAGAATGGAGTACCACAGCACATAGTCCTGCTCCTGTGAATGGGTAGAACACTTGGTGGGTTACGGAAGTTGGGTTTCAATAATGTGGTTTTCTTGACACTGCCTTTGCTTAGCCTCTAAAATGAGAAGGGATGGGGACAAGGTTGTGAAAGGAGCACTTTGTCAATTCCTCTACCCCTCCCCCACTCTGTGGCTGTCTCCCAGACCATTGCCCTCATTGCTCTTTATTTCTAAAGCATCCTAAATTTTCATCTGGGTACAGTGGTGTATGCTTGTAATCCCAGCAGCTCAGGAGGCTGAAACAGGAGGATCACAAGTTCAAAGCCAGCCTCAGCAAAAGTGAGGTACTAAGCAACTCACTGAGATCCTGTGTCTAAATAAAATATAGGGCTGGAGATATGGCTCAAGCGGTAGCACGCTCGCCTGGCATGTGTGCAGCCTGGGTTCGATCCTCAGCACCACATACAAATAAAGATGTGTCTGCCGAAAACTACAAAATAAATATTAAAAAGTTCTCTCTCTCTCTCTCTAAAAAATAAATAAAATATAAAATAGGACTGAGGTGTGGGTCAGTGGTTGAGAACCCCTGCGTTCAATCCCCAGTACCAAAAAAAAAAAAAAAAAATCCTAATTTTAATGTTCTGTACACATGGATCATAAATCTCACTATGCATACTAAGCCACCAACATGAAATATTTCTGACTGTGAATGCATGAGAAATTCAGCCTAGGTCTCTGGGACGGGAATGAAGAATGTGCAGGGTGCTCACTGGTGCTTTTCCAAGGCAGTTTGTCATTTGTGTTTCTTGCTCTATTTAACCTGTCAGTATTTCTAGCTGGGACATAGGGTACATCTGCTTGGTTTCTCATTACAATTTTACCAGTTGCTGTATTTTTGAAAAATTAGAAGCTGAAATACGAATGTGGGAAAATACTTATTCTGAATTACTCTCTAATGCTTCTGATTCCCACCAATAAAACTGACTTCATGTATATTTCCATAGGGTTATTGTAAGGTTTAAATAAGGCACTGCATGTTAAGTTCTCAAAACAATTTTTGGTAAACAATGTTAACTACCATACAAATATTAACTTCTACTATTATTTTTCCTGCAAGGTATTGTACACTAAAGAACAATAATAAATATAGAATGGAGAAGTTTCTTTGTAGAAGAAAATGCTTCATAATTGTTAGAGTTTCTTCAACTCTTAAAATAGTTGAACTGTGAGCTTGAAGGCTTGAAGGCCTCTCAATGAGAAAGTAGGAGAGAGTTATCATCTTAGGAGGAAGTCAAACTACAAGACTTGTAGTTTTCAGCTTCTAATTTTTCATGCTTTTCTGGGTCTCACCAAATTTCCCAATATTCTTTAAACCAATAGGAGAGCAAATTATTGATACAGCTACCAGTTGCTGTATTTTTGTCAATTCATCTTAGTAAAACTTAGCTTTATAGTAGTTATTTGAGTTATAGAGTCAACCTGGTAAATTGTCTAGCATATAATCTAGTAATGAAGAGGAATATAACAGTCATTGTAATGCAAACTTTTATTATTTTTTATTTTTTAAAGAGAGAGTGAGAGAGAGAGAGAGAGAGAGAGAGAGAGAGAGAGAGAGAGAATTTTTTTTAATATTTATTTTTTAGTTTTCGGAGGACACATCTTTGTATGTGGTGCTGAGGATCGAACCCGGGCCACACGCATGCCAGGCGAGCGCGCTACTGCTTGAGCCACATCCCCAGCCCCATAATGCAAACTTTTAATAAATCTAACAACTCAGGAGACTGAGGCAGGAGGATCCCAAGTTTAAGGTCAGCCTCAGTGACTTAGTGAGACCTTATCTCAAAATAAAATATAACAAGAACTGGTGATGAAGCTCAGCACGCATCCCTGGGTTCAATCTCCAGTCCCACACACAGACTCATGCACAAAGATGAATTAGAAACAGAAAGTAAACAGCTATTATATACAGAACATGCTAATTCTCATAAGAGGGTCACCTTTACATTAAACTGATATGAATTGAATGGAAAAAATAATACACACCAAAGGAAATAATTACAGAAGAACTTAGAGGAAAAAATTATTTTGACATTAAAAGATGTCTTTTTTTTGGAAAAGAAGAAAAGTATAAAAATCTCTTGATTTCTATAATGTGCATATGTCCTTTGTTAATGAATAATTTTAGTAATTTGATTTTTATTTCTCTTGGTCAATGCAGTTAAAAGTTCATAAATGTTGGTAATCATTTTAAAGAAGCAGGTTTTGATTTCATTAATTTTCTCATTTGCCTTTCTCTATATGATTAATATTCCTCTCTTATTTTTATTATGTATTTTCTTCCTTCTGCTTGCTTCAGGTCTTATTGTCTCTTTATCTAATGTCTTAATATGGAAGGTTGTCTTACATATTTAAAATGGTTTTCCTCTTTTAAAATTGTTACCATTTTTATCATTTTATACTTTTATAAATATAATATCTGTACACATTTATGGAGCACAGTATAATAATTTGATACATGCTTAAATGTGTAGTAAACAAATCAGTATAATAAGCTCTTCCATTTCTTTAAACATTAATCATTTCTATGTTTGGAAATTTTCATATTATTTTCTAATTATTTCAAAATATAGATGATCAGAAAATAGGTACCCTACAGTGCTATAGAAAACCAGAACCAGTTCCTGCTGTCTGACTCTCTTGGTGCCCTTTGCTAAGGTCCCTCCTTCCCTTTCTCCCAGGACCTTCTCAGGCTCTAGTGAGCACCATTCCACTCCATTTTGCCATGAGATGGACTTTTTAGTTTCCACAAGGGAGTGTGAACATGCAGTGTTTGCCAAGACGTCCGATGCTACACTGCTTAAGAGCAGTCACAGTGGACATCCTTGATTTGTTCGTTCAGCTTTTCATTCTTCAATGATATTGGCTGTGGGTTCTTCATTTGGTCTTCTGAGGTATATTCCTTCTATACCTAGTTGGTGTGTTTTATTTTTTCCATTATACTCATATCATCATGGTTCCAGTGCTTGAGGGAGGAAAGTTACTCAGCTCATGGAGGCTTGGAGCGGAAAGAGACAGAAGGGGCTGCAGTGTAGGTGCACCTCTTCAGGGTATGACCCCAGAGACCCACATCTTCCAGCTGTGCCCCCACCTGCCTAGAGTTACTACCCAGTCCATTCATTCCAAGGAGGATGAACTGAATAGATCATGGCTCTAATGATCTAATTATTTCACCTCTGAAAAATCCTGCATCAACACAGGAACTTTTAGGAGAATGCCTCATATTCAAGCCATAACAGTAAGCATATATTAAGCCGTCTCACGTCCCTGGGTGAATCCCACATGACATGGTGTATGATCTTTTTCGTGTGCTACTGGACTCAATTGTTGGTATTTTGTGGAGAATGTTTGCATCTTTGTCCATCAGGGATGGTAGTCAGTAGCTTCTTTTTTATGCTATTTCTATGTCTGTTTTTTAATATTATAGTAATGCTGGCCTTGTAAAAGGAGTTTGGCAGAATACTTTCCTTTTAAGTTTTTTGAAATAGTTTTAAAAGAATTGCAATTTTTTCCTCTATAAGTATTTTGTAGAATTCTTCTTTGAAGTATCAGGTCCTCAACATTTTTTGATGAGACACCTTTTTTACTGCTTCAATCACTTTGGTTTTGGATCTGTTTAGATTTTCTATTTCTTGTTTATTTATTCTAATTAGGTATATATGACAGCAGAATGAATCTTGACTCATTGTACACAAGTGGAGCTCAACTTTTCATTTCTCTGGTTGTACACGATGTAGAGTCGCACTGTATGTGCAGTCATACATATACCTAGGGTAATGATGTCCATCTCATTCCACCATCTTTCCTGCCCCCATTTTCCCTTACCTCTCCCTTTCCCCTTTGCCCAATCAAAGGTCCTCCATTTTTCCTATACCACCCCCCACATTATGGATCAGCTTCCACTTAACAGAGAGAACATTTGGCCTTTGGTTTTTGGGGATTGGCTTACTTCACTTAGCATGATATTCTCCACTATTTCTTTTTGATTCAGTCTTGATAGGTTGTCAGTGTTCATTAATTTATTCATTTCTTCTAAGTTCTTCAATTTATTAATATACTTGTTCATCATAATTTCTTAAAATCCTTTGTACTTCTGTTGTATCAGTTGTAATGTCTCCTTGTTCATCTCTGATTTTATTTGGCTCTTCTTTATGTCTTTCTCCCCATCTCTCTTTGTTAATCTAACAAAGTTTTATCAATTTTATGTTCTCAAAATAGCATCTTTCTTTCATTGTGCCTTTCACCTCATTTCAGATCTTCAGAACACGTGACAGCATCTACTCAAGTCCAATATTCCATATAAATTTAATCAGCCAAAAGTCCCAAATCTCCTAATCTAAATTATGCATTTGTAAAACCCCTAATGTAGTCCATTCTCAATCACAGTTTTTCTTATATTGTGGACCTGTGACAGTGGAAAACAAGTGAGTGAACCCAAAACACAGTGAGGAGACAGGTCCAGGGAACCTATAGTAGGGCAAATACAAGAGAAAAGGGAGTCGACATTCCAAAGAATTCTGAAATCCTGGAAGGCAAACCACCAGATTTTCAAGGCCTTAGAGTAATCCTCCTCCATGCTCTCAGCTCTTCTTTGGGGCTCAGGGCTCTGCTCTCTGGGCTTGTGTCTCAGCCTTCAGAACAAATTTTACATTTTTAAAAAATGAAGAATGCATTTTCAATTTAGCAACTTTGTTATGCAGTTTTCTCCCATAGAAAGTTTTGAGTGGGGTAAGTTTCTTTCATTTTTTTCCTTTGTTTCAGTTCAAGGTGGCCTTGTTTCATTTAAAATAATGGCCTTAAGAAGCTTACGGCTCTCTAGCGGGTGTCTCTGAATTCATTTCATATGACATTACACTGTCATATACAGTGACACCCAAGGTACCATATTCACAGTTTGGAAAAATATGATATGCACATCTTTGGTGCAAAGTTATATCTTTGTAACTTTGATGCTGCTGGTTTGAAAAGCATCTCTGGTGCTGGGAACAGTGGGTATGGGTTGTGTCAAGTTGAAATGCAACAGCTTACTCTTAATGTGAAATTTTCCCATTTTTATTAAATAAACTCTTCTTAAGTTGTTGGAAGTCTACAGCTAACTTTTAAGTGTTCTGAAAAGGATGATTTTGATAATTTTTACAAGTGTTCTGACTGATTTTTCTTCAAGGCACAGATTTTTAAGAGTCTATATTCTGAAACTGTGTAAAAAGTAACTAATATATATAGAAAGAGTATTACTTGAAATTTAAAAAATCATAATATATCATATCTATGTGCATTGATAAGTACAAAAATATTTCACATGAATGGCAATGTATTGATTTTTAAATTTCAAATGCATATTTATTTTTGTTTTTAAGAAGTATATCATTACTTCACATATTGTAATTATGTGTGTATTTATAATTGTGTGTATATATATATGTGTGTGTGTGTGTGTGTTTAATGTTTGTTAATAGGTAAAACTGTGTTGTTTTTAAATACATGCCACCAAACAAAAAGCTATGAAGTAATTATTCTAGATAAGTTGATGGTCCTCCAATTATTTATTTTTTCCCAAAAATCTCAATGAGAACTTGTTGTTCTTCCTATTCATAATTATCACCAGTTTGATAAAGCAACGTATTTCTGATAGAGGAGCTAAAATACAAATGCTATTTAAACATTGTCCAGACTCAGATGCTTGAATTATCATAAGCCTTCAAAAATATTAATAATCACACAATTAAATTTCAATGCTCTTCTGAATTCCTAGAAAGAAAATGCATCTTACATTATGCTTCAGCCAAATACATATGCTTCTTAATTCTGGGAGAAAACTCTGACTTTAGCCCTTGAGATTTCATACTTGGGAATTAACTTACCTCTAGAGATGATTCCTAGTTGGTTCTGTGTGTGAACTTATAGCTCATTCCTAGGTTGACCCTCATCACAGTTTCACATATCAGAATATGAGCGTCAGAGACATATTTTCATTCAGATTTTTGCATGAAATAGCATGATGCCTTATTTAGGTATCTGCAGAAGAGAAATAGAAAGAGTGGTTGATATAGATCATGGAAAGAGAGTAAGGAGGCCCATCTGGGGTCAGTTGTATTTCATACATATTAATAAATTAAAAGTAACATGAAGTTGAAGGCTTTGTTACATCCCTACTATGGCATTTGATCCTTTTCTTCTCTAGAGAGAAACATATATGTCTGCTTCCTACTTTGGATATTGAACATCTAAATGAAGCTTAGAGATTTGTCCTAAACTCAGAATTTTATGTAATACCTCAAAAACCATGGCAAGATTTTCTCGTATATTACATCAACAGCAATGAATCATCAGCAAAGCTATGGATCCTTTTGCCTGAAGTCTAGTTTCATTGTGCAGTGGTCTTAATATTTATTTCCTACTGCCCCACCAAATTTCACATGTTGAAACTGTATCCTCCAAGGTGATGAGGTAAGGATATGGGGCTTTGGGAAAATAATTAGGTCATGAAGGAAGATCCCTCATGAATCACATTCATGACCCCAGTGAAATCCCTGACCTATCCCTCCATGTGAAGTTACACAGGAGAAGTCAGAGTCTATGAAGAGGTGAATCCTCATCAGACATGGAACATGTCAGCACCTTGGTCTTTACAGCCTCTGGACTGGGAGAAGCTGAGTGGATTTTTGTTGCTGTAAGTCACCAAGTCTGTAGCATTTGTTATAGCAGCTCAAATCATCTAATACATCTCACGTGTATTACAGAATCTTGATTAGATAAGCAGTTCCTATGTATGACCAGAGGCAAAAAAATAAGGACATGAGTCATTTACGGACACCAACATTTGGAACACAGTATCTATGAAAACTTCATGTGAAATGTCTACCTTAGAGGATTAAAGAGATTTGATTCTCTGTCTGGTTGACAATCCACAGCCTCTTAGAGTTGATGTTAGGAAGACTCTAAGGTGGGCAGATCCAAGCAACCACAACAATGGACATTCCATTGAGAATTTGGAAGTTAGGTAGTTCTCAAGTCCAAGTGTGCAAGGATACACTGCTGATACTTCCTGCACGGTCCTGGAGTAGCAGCAGAGGCATGGAGCTTTGTGCCAAACACTACACAACCTACACAGGTAATCATCCAAGTGGGGACCACACCTTCCCAGGCCTTCTTATTGCTAATGCTCTTAGAATTTTGTGTTGAACAATGAACATGGAATAATGAAGAAAGAAATAGTTATATTATAGCTCAGAAATGGTTGCAGAATATTGCTATTGTCCTCCAGGGTATCCCTCACTCTGTGGGAAAGGACATTATTGAGAAGTGTCCCTCTCAGTTGTAATGATATAGACAGATACTAAGTGGAATAAGAATTAGAACATTTTATATTGTGGCAGGGTTTGGGAAAGAGGTAGGTTAAAAAATAAACACTTTAATATCTCAATAGGGGTGAAAATATTTAAAATGGAAGGAAAATGGTGTAACCTCAGTACATCTAGATCAGAGTATGTGGAATGTACTTCAGAGACCTTCCCTGTTCTGTGAGCCAGTTCACCAACCTTGGCTGTGGACAATACAATAGTCCTGGACATTTGCAATCCCCTTGAACCAAGGGGAGGAATCAGGACTCCACTAGAGGGATGTGGGCATGGAAGGTAACCTCCATCTTGTTCCCAATACCAACACAACACTCAGGGGAGCATTTCCTGTGAAGAAGGGAAGAAATTAAACACATTCATCCATACAGGGGAGACCAAGCCCACTGGCATTTACCGGGGAAAGAACATAGGCTGAATTCTGCCACTTAATGAAAGCATAGCTTGGCCCATCCAAACGAAACTGTGTTCCTCAGGTAGCTAACTTTTTGTTTTGTTTTGTTTTTTGGACAAGGGATTAAATCCAGGGTCTCCTTACCATTGCATTTATTCCCAACCCTATTTTAAAATCAATTTTTTATTCTGAGACAGGGCCTCACTAAATTGCTGAGACTGGTCTCAAACTTGCAATCCTCATGCCTCAGCCTCTTGAGTCACTGGGATTACAGGTGTGCACCACTGAGCTTGTGCAGGTAGCTAACTTTTCCTTGGGGAGAACAAGAGAAGCTAAATAGGTCACAAACAGCAATCTCACAAGCCTGTCAATCAGACTACCATGTTGAATACCTGTCCTTTTTTATGAGCCAGAAGGGAGCAAAGCAGTATCTGAGAGCTGTACCATCTTGGCCCTGAGTCATAACTGGCATAAAACTGACGTCAACATCATTAAAATAAATGTGGAGACACTAGTTATCACTTCAGAATCTGCTATTTCTAGATTTTTTCCATATTGGCTCACAAGTCCCTTCACCCAGATCTGCCTGTTTAACTTCCTTCTCTTTCAATCACTGAGAAGAATACACCACATTTCCTGCTTTCCCAGAATCATGAAGTTATAATGAAATCTTAAAACCAGAATTGTTAGGAAATTATTGCAATACCATGATGTTTATCATTAATTAACTTAGTAACATTAAAGACTCAGTTTTCCAATCTAGAAATTAAACTTTTATTTCTCTAGCTATAAGAACATGTGGTTGTAGATACACTCTCAAATACTATTTTTGGACACTAAAGGAAATGTCAGTCGTATTTTGATCTATAGACATTAAGCTGAATTCAAACTATGACTTCACAACTCAGGGCAAAGCCTCAAGAAAATGAAAACCTGGCAAGCTAAATTGGAAAATAAAACAGTAATGTGTGCATCATGAAGTCAATAAGTAAATATATACACAAGCATATGATTACTATTATAATGTACATGACATTTTAAAAATCTGAAATTAAATCATAAATATATGCCAATAGTAAAGGATGGCACTAACTTCTCCAGTGGAAAATATGCTAGATTAGATCTAAAACCAAGAATGAATAAACTATTGTTCTTAAAAATAAACAAAACCCTTCAGTTAGCACATTATCTGCATCATCAGAAATTCATAAAAAAAATATTTCTAGTGTAATGTCATCTTGGTGGAGTTGAGAATCAGCAGTGCATTAATAATAAGAATAGAAATTGTGCCAGGCTTGGTGACACATGCCTGTAATCCCAGCAGCTAGGGAGACTGAGACAAGAGGATCATGAGTTGAAAGCCAGCCTCAACAATTTAGGGAGGCCCTAAATAACTCAATGAGAATCTGTCTCTAAATAAAATATTTGAAGAAGGGCTGAAGATGTGGCTCTGTGATTAAACACCCTGGGGTTCAAGCTCTAATACCCTCCCCCCAAAAAATCAGAATAGCATAAAGGGATCACTTTATCCTAAAAAATACCCTAGAGAGAGGGAATCGTTATCATAATTTTTTTGTTTGTTTGTTTGGTTTCTGTTTTATTACAGGAGATTGAACCCAGAGACTCTTTCCCACTGAGGTACATCTCCAGTCCTGATTTTTTATTTTAAGACAGGGTCTCACTAAGTTGAAAATTGCTGAGGCTGACCTCAAATTTGCGATCTTCCTGCCTCAGCCTCCTGAGACACTGGAATTACAGGCATGTACCACCATGCCTGACAGTTATCCTGATTTTAAAGGTAAGAAAACCAGAGTTTCAAAAGGCTTCAGTGTGGCTTTTGTTCATATTCACAATGAAGCTACAATGTGCCAGCAATCAAATCCCATCCATATTTAGATTTCAGAAACAAAAATGATGTTTATCTGTTTTATTTGATATGATCGAACTTAACTATTCAAAACCTTTAATTCCCTATGGATGAATGAAACCAAACCATTAATGAAGTTTTTAGGCTAATAATCTGTTTAGAGGCATGAAGTTGCACTTGGTATTTGTTTCTTTAGTCTTCAAAAGGTTGGATCAGTTCCAGACTTCACGTAGGGAAGTATGTACCTAGGCAATGAACTGGGATAGTGCCCTAAATTAAGAAGGAACAAAAAATGGTCACCCTTAAGATAAACAGGGCTTAACAGCTCCATATTCCTTTGAACCTTGGGCCTTGTGGTTGTGAGTAGTGTCACCTGACCTGGGAAAACTGTCTGATCATTTGGGAAAAGTTTGGAAGATTTCTCCTTCAGTTTGGCCACATAATATTTATGTTACTTAATGTTCAGGGATATTATGCACATGAACAAAGAGTGATAAGAGTCAATTTTTAAGGGTATGATTGCTTAAGTAATATACACCTATATCTTCAATAGATAAGAAAATGTAATAAAATCAGTACACATTTAAATGTGATTTCATTTCTTGACACACCCAGATTTCCAAACTTCAGACATTCATAAAAGCAATGACAAAGACTGATCACAAAAAGAACATGTATGGTAAAACCAGAGCATCAGTCCCTAGATAGGAGTACCCACCTGACAGTTTTACAACAGAGACAAGGTCAGATGCATCTCCTAGGATAACCCTGCATTTTACCTTATGTGCAGATTTATATAAGGAAAGCTCCATGACTATGTAGAAATTCAATTGTGTTTTCTTTGCCCTTCATCTGCCTCAAATTGCCTACTGCTACTGTACCAACAATACTTCTAAAAATGTAATGCCTTTTACAATTATATTTTCCTAAAAGGTATTCCCCTCTTTAAAAGAAATCTCATCTACATGAAAATCATATATCAGGAAAGCTGACGGTATTTACTAACTTGTTGATTATTCATTTTTATTTTACCAAAGCCTTACCAAAGCACTGGGGTGGTAGGTAATGGGCTTAGATATGGATGTTCAGGGAGTATGCCTGCCCTGAATGGCAGCAGTATAGAGCCTTCAGAGAAGGACAAGCCGGTCAGTCAATAGTTTTGAGAAATTAAAAAAAAAAAAAATCCCATGTTTATAAGCAAAATATAGCAATTTAGATTGAAATGTGATGTGAACGTTAAGCATCCTAAATAACTGTGTTATAGATTCTTGATTTAATAAGCCTTAACTTCTACTGTATAGTAAATGTTGTTAATTTTTATAATCTGTTTAATTATATGTTTATGTGGATATATGTATGAATATATATGGAAGAAATAAATTTACTGTTTGCATTTTCAATCTACTTTCCCCAATGAACACTGCAGTACATTTTCTAAGACAGTGGTTTTGTAACCAGGTCCCCAGATCGGCAGCAGCGATATTGCATTGGAGAGTGTCAGGATGCATGTTCGGAGGCAGCACCTTGATCTACTGAGTCAGAAACTGTGCTGAGCCCAGCACTCTGTATTCTACCATACTCTCCAGGTAATTCACATATAAGCTCAAGTTTGAGCACGACCACTGAGCTAGAAGATCCTCCACTGAGGGGCTAACCATAGTAGATATATTTCATCTAAAATTATACTAGAAATAAATAAGATTTTAAAAACATTTTTAAAGAGAAAGTACTTAAATAATTTCAGAAAAATGGAACTATGCAAGCATGATCTACTCAGATATTAAGTTAAAAAAACCCCTCACTTTTAGCAGGTATTATGCTCGAATTTGGGACCCCCAAAAGACCAACAGAGACCAAGGTCCATGTAAGCAGCAAAGAGGTTTTTATGGCGAGCTAGCTCCGTCCTCCACACGCACACAGCAAATGGTGACGCTGAGAGGCCCCGAGCCCAGGGTTTGTAGCAGTTTTATACACTCTTTGGGGAAGGCAGGGACTTCACAGCATCTCTTAGCAAATCATCACACACCACAGGAAAATCATAAAACATGATTAGCATATACACTGGTGGGAACAAGTTGGGTAAGGGTGATTGGTTAGTACAAGAAGAGGATTCATTTGAACTGATTGGTTTAAGCCACGAGAGGAGTACTTGCTGAACTACATGGTTTCCCAACATGTTATCAACCACCGTAAACTACTAGGAGGGTCATCTGGCATCCCAGGTATTTTCCCTGTCTCATGCTGATTGGTGGTTGCTAGGGGGTTGCTATGGGTCCTCACCTAACTTGACTGAGTCAGGGACACCTGGTGCAGCAGATCTCTTCTGTTATTTGTAGATAAACAACTCAGCAGGGTGGATATGTGCCTAGGAGTGCTCTGTGGGTCTTTCCAAGGACAAGGCTTTGCTCTGAGGTAGAGGCTGGTTTTTCACAGGAAAAGTCCCCAAATCCTAATTGGGTGCTCATACCATTGTGGTGCTCACTCAGCACACTAGCAACTTTGTCTTATTCGATATATCTCATTTAATTATCCTAATAACCCTCTGAGCTGTACTGAAACTAGAAGTGTGGTCACTGGTAGAATAAGTATCCTCTGTTGTCAAGCGTATTTTCAGCTGGGGACAGTGAATTATAGAAAGGTCATGAGGCCTGCACAAAGCACAAGTTGCTAAGAGGAAACTGAAGCATGCAGTACAATGTGGCATAACTAATTAGATAGTGCCATAGTGTCACCCAGGCGGAGCCAGTACCAGAAGAGGCTGGGCTCCAGTGGTCCCTGCTCAGATACATTCAGAATCAAGTTGGAAAGAAAACAGATTTTATTCAAAGCCAGCTTTGAAGGAAGGGCGAAGAAACATTGTTTTAAAAGTTGTGTCTTCCAAATCTATAAAGGGGCTGGGGTTGTGGTTCAATGGTAGAGCGTTTGCCTAGCATGTGTGAAGCACTGGGTTCGGCACCACATATAAATAAATAAATGAATAAAGATCCATCAATAACTAATAAAATTTTTTGAGAAAAAAAAATATCTGTAAAGGCCAGCAAAGCTTTGAAAGAAGACTAGATGCCAATTGAGACAGAAAGCAGACAATGTATGTGAGTGGATTCAGATAGCCTGGGGACAGGCTGGGGACAGGCTGGGCTCATCTCCTCAGCTTCCTTGGCACCTGTCAGCCCATGGGGTGGGGACAGCCCTTTAGCTTCCCTTCTTAGCTTGAAGAAGTTGTTCCTAATTTCAGAGGAGGGCCCCACATTCAGTATGCATCAGTGATCTCCATTTTAAGTCAAGAGGAGATGATGAGGCTTCTAAGAAATTATTTTAAGCAAGCAAGGTACTGAAGTTGTATTTATGAACCAAAGATAGGCAAGGCACTTCATTAGTATATAGGTCTGACAACACTTGGGTAGGTAAGTGGAAATGGCAACTTTTGCACCCAATCAGGACAGAGGAGGATTTTGCCAGCCTTGCGATTTGCTTGTTTTAATTTGAGTGAAGTGAGCATGAGCTGCCCTCTGGGCTCCCCACCTCCCCTGATCCCCCAAGTCTTAAATACCCGCAGCACTCTGCTGCATTGACCTCACCTGCATGGCCCCAGTGGGCAGCTGAGCAGGCGCAGAGTTAGCAAATCTAGTTCCCTAGGCAGTGTGAGCCCAGAACAAAACCCTTAAGGCCCAACAAGATGTTACCGAAAAGCTCCGTCTTTGTCCCCAATGCCAATTCATGCCAATTTAATAATGAGGACACAGTTTTAAGAAAACGGAAAAAAAAAGTTTATTGCTTTGCTAGCAAAGGTGAAACAGAGGGGACTGTAGTCCAGGAGGCTGTGATTCCACCCATCAGGGAAAACAGAGGGCTTTTAAAGTTTTAAAGTTGCAGTCCAGATGTGCTCTGGCAGGTGGTCCCAGGGTGCCCTAATGGTGTGTTAGGATTCACTTGTTAATTTGGTAGAAATTCGATTCTTTGATCCTTCCTGCAGACACCTCCTTTTGGTGGTGGGTGTGTTCAAGGACAATTAAGATAACACTGCCTCCCGGATCTTGTTAAGAAGGGGGAGAGGGGAAAAGAGGGAATAAAACAGTGCTTTTAAAAAATAAGCCTCAGATTCAAGTGGGTTATGAACTCCCATTTTTACCCCAAATACAGATTGCAGAATCACATTGGTTACACATCCACATTTTTACATAATGCCATATTAGTAACTGTTGTATTCTGCTACCTTTCCTGAATCTAATGTATGAAATATGATATGTCAAGAGCTTTGTAATGTTTTGAACAACCAATAAAAAAAAATAAAAATAAAAAATAAGCCTCAGGGCTGGGGATGTGGCTCAAGCAGTAGCGCGCCAGTCTGGCATGCGCGCAGCCCGGGGATCAATCCTCAGCACCACATACAAACAAAGATGTTGTGTCTGCCGAAAACTAAGAAATAAAATATTAAAATTCTCTCTCTCTCTCCTCACTCTCTCTTTAAAAAAAAAATAAGCCTCAGAGCAGTGAGTGCTATATTCAAAAGTTGACATGGATCATTGTTACAAAGCCACAGACAAAGTGGCTCCTTCTGCTGGCCTTGGGATCACTCTGCTGGGCTCTGGCTCCTTCTGCCCACATGAGGAGCTTCTCTTTGGAAACTTCATGTCTTTCCTCCAGGTAGGCAGAGTGTGATTTGGCATGAGGCACCCTCAAACAAACAGGAGTCCGAAGGAGTTGCTTGAAAATCCAGGTCCCTAGGGTACATTCTTTCTATTTGAGTCACTTATGGGCTGATGCAAATCTTGTGCAAGGTTTATTTTTATACTGATCTCCTGATTTACATGAACTGAGACTCCCTGTTCTCCACTTACCCAATCCACGGTGACCTCAAGCTTCTAGTAAATAGGAAGGACTTGAGCAGCAATCTAATTAAAGGCTATTATGACTGCTCAATTGAAGGTCAATTTATACATGACATTAGGAAATAAACTTGCACCAGTCCAGGGGAACAGGCAAGACCATGTGACTTATTAGCCACACCGATTCTGGTGGGTCAGTAGGACAAACGAAAGTCCAGAGAGACTTAGAAACTCTTGTGACTGTTACTGTCTAGGTGTGCTGGGTTCATTGTCTCCATTCAGCAAAGAATTGAAGACCAGGACGCAGAGACAGCAAGCAAGAAGTAGGTATATTGCAAAAGAGACAAAGAGAGACTTCTCTAGAGGAGAGAAGGGGTCTCAGAGCTGGGAATCTGATGGGGGAGTTTTGGCCTGTTCTTTTTATGGTCTCTGGAATTTCCTCCTTTTCTTATCTCCTGCCCTGTCCATGAGCTCCTCACTATTATTGATTGGTGGCCCCTCTGTCCACATGTCTGTTTAGTATTTCTGTTGGATCTCTGGAAATGTCTGTCTGATTGGGTTCCCTGCTCGAATTCAGGAGCACTTTCATCAGGCAGGAAGTTGACCTTATCAGAAGGCTTGCTCCATGTTCCTTTGTTCTGGCCCTGCCCCTGCCCTCCTCCCTGGCCATCTTTCCCTGGCTGCCTATGGCCCTTCCACATCTCCCTCAGTGACCATGCAGGTGCAGTTACTTGGCATAGCTCAGCTTATTTGTTCTCTTTCCTTTCATTTTTGGCACAAATTTCACCTGAAACTTCCCCCAGTGGTAAGCCAAAGCCTCCACATGTGGCCCTACATCTAAATACCCTTGACAGCAGTGCACAAGAAGTCTCCTTATTGTAGTGCCAGCAGTATGTGGGGTTGCTCCCTCTGCAGTGCCCTTAGGAGTATAATGGTAACTACCCCAAGCCTGGATGCAAAGTCAACAGAGAACACCCTCCTGACTCTTAGTGCCTGGGAAAAGGAGAATTCTCCTCCCTTTCTAATCCGCTCATATTCAGGGAACTTGATTAGCTCCGTAGACTTCTGCCTTTTGGATTGTAAACAAGGTCCCCTAGGATGTAACTACTTTCCTTTGAAGTGTAAATGCTCTGTGCAGGCTCTGGTTTAAGGCTAGAGATTTATGGTAGGCCTAGTTGGAGGAGCCAGTTTTTCCCCTCTGCTTCTGTAAACAAGCTTTCTGCTTTGAAACCCCAAGCACAACAAGACTAGAAAATTTATGACACCAGATAGCCTATAAATGTTGTGAAAAACTAGAAATGGGCGCTCCGAATTTGGAGTCTGTTCTCCTCTGAACCCACCGGCGGAAAACAGTTTTGAGTTCTCTCTAATGGAAGAAATGGAATATAGGCACAGACTCACAAATCCGAAAAGTTGACACCAGGGAAAAATTTCAAACAGCAGCCAAAATGAGCATTCATATTAGTGAAATTAGCTATTATATAAATAAAATTAAACACTTACTTGCATTATATGTAAAGTAAATTCCAATGACCTATCTAGAAAAATAAACCTGCAAAATAAAAGCAGGGAAATAAGGAATACAAACTGTGAAAAAAAGGAATTGGAAAATAATGATCATTTAACGTTTCTTCACAAAAGAACATCACAAATGAAGTAAAATAAAAGCCATATATAAGCAAATTTATATAATTAAGGAAAGTTTTGGTAACCTAAAAAAACAAAATAAAGCAAACAAACAAAAATCCAATAACTTCTGCAAATCAGAAAGAAAATGCAAATCATTAGAAAAATAATTTATATAGAATGGCAATTTTTAATTAAGGACAAATGAACATTCAACTAAGAAATAAAAACATGTTCAACTTTATTAGAAATCTCAAAAAAAAGGAAAGAAAAATAAGAACAAGATTTATTATTAAAATATCTGTTGACAGAAACTGAGACTAGCAAGATATGAGGGAGAGGGAAAGCAGGAGGGTTGTTGGGGTGGAATGTACATTTAACTTGCAAGAAGGGCTGAGCAGTGGGGAACACTGGGGCTCAGCATTGCTGGAATGTTTATTTCCCCCCACAAGTCTGTAGGCTGAATCTCTGACTTCCAATGTGATGGGCTTTAGGAGCAAATTCTTTGGGGTGAAAGGGGTAGTTAGCTTTATAATGACAGGGTCTTATGATGAAATGAATGCCTTCATAAGAAAAGAGTCCCAAAGTGGGTACAGTGGCTATTTGTAATCCTAGCAGCTCAGGAGGCTGAGGCAGGAGGATCGTGAGATCAGACAGCCTCTGCAAAAAGTGAGGTGTTAAGCAACTCAGTGAGACCCTGTCTCTAAATAAAATACAAAATAAGGCTGGGAATATGGTTCAGTGGTCATGTGCCCCTGGGTTCAATCCCCAGAACAAAAAAAAAAAAAAAAAAGAAGAAAGGAAGGAAGATAAGAGACCCAAGCTCTTTTTCCCTGCAGGGTGAAGACACAGTGATAACATGGTCCTGTAGGAGACAGGATGAGAGCCCTTACACAGAATCAAATATGCTGTCATAGTTGTCTTGCGCTTCCCAGCCTCCCAAATGTGGAAAAAAGCATGTTGTAGCCAGCCTCCAGTATTCCACTATAGCAGCCCAAGCTGATTCTGAGATGACTATTTGACAAAATAGAATGTCAAGGACTCTGGTGGTTCTTGAAAAAAGTATGGAGCATGGTAAGAAAATAGGTATGATCTGAGAGAACATCTCCATTATTGTGAAGAGATTGACAAGACATTGCAGGTGAGGGCTCAAATGAATGGGAAGGACAGGACACACTATGGAAACTGGAGAGAAAGGGATCTCTGTCATGTAATGGCAGGTAACTGAGCTGAATTTTTTTCCTGCAGTAACTGTAAAGTTACTACTTTACTCTCTCTAAATCAATATCTCATAGGGCAATGTGAACTTATTCTTAGTCTCAAATTTTTAACCATATATTTTTGCAGTTATTAATGTTTCCTTCCTGAAAATCTGTGATGATGATTAACTATGGGTGCTGTTCTAATTCCATCATTTCTTCTATAACTTTCACTGGGCTTCTTCTGAAAAAAAAAAATTCTTCCTTTCTTCCTTTCTTCTTTTCAAAAAGTGTTTTATAAAAAAAAGTTGCTCATTATTTCTAGATTATGGATAGATTGTTCTCTTTTTTAGAGAGAATAATCATTCACAGGAAGTCAAGATAGACTCTTACCTGATTTTCAGTTATCTGACTCACCAAGTTCACATTCACTGTTCTTTCTGTAAAACCTACTCATAATACCTCCCCAAAGGCTGAATATGTGTGACCACTACATTGAGAGGTTACCTACTGACTCCAGTTTCTAGGGTACATCAGCTCTCACAAGTTCTACATCAGCTAGTGATAAAGTTTATCCTTAATTTATTTATATGTGGTGCCGAACCCAGTGCTTCACACATGCTAGGCAAACGCTCTACCATTGAACCACAACCCCAGCCCCTTTATAGATTTGGAAGACACAACTTTTAAAACAATGTTTCTTCGCCCTTCCTTCAAAGCTGGCTTTGAATAAAATCTGTTTTCTTTCCNAGCTATATATATATATATATATATATATATATATATATATATATAAGGCCTGATATAAAAGCTTTGTATATATTTATTAAATGACTAAAGGTGGTTGTGACCCCTTTAAGCAAATTAATTTTATCTTTTAATTTGTCTTCCCTTTGGTTCTAATGAATGGAATACCAGAAATACATTTATCTGAGTTATTTGAGTGAATCTATTTTCTTCTTAAATTACAAAACAGGTTTGCAAAATAAAACAATTTTGTAAGTAAGTCCTCTTCTGTTGGTGAATAGCAAAACTGGAAAATTCTAGCTGTTTTATTTAACAGAAATGTGTTTAGTAGATACTATGGTTGGAACATCTGCATTCTGCCAGATTTGTATGCTGGAATCTAACACATGATGTGAGATTTTTTAAAGAAGTGGTTCCTATAGGAGGTAATGAAGCCACAAGGGCCTGCCTTTAGGGATGGGACCCCATTGATCCTGCCATGTGAGGCCTGGCGTATTTTCCTTTTGCCCTTCTACCCTCCACCATGTGAGGGTGTGCTTTGCAGTGCCACCAGGGAAGCAGAAAGCTGTTCCTCTGCACCTGCCAGAATATTGGTCTTCAATCTTCCTCAAATTCCATAATTCTCTGTAACTATGAGCAACAAATGGATGCTTTTTATATAACCACTTGATCTGTTGTATTTGGTTATAACTGCACAAGTCAAACGAAGACAGAGATGGGTATGGAGAACTAGATGCTATGCTACTGTAACAAATATTTTTAAAATATGGAAAGAGCTTTGGTCCTCGGTGATGGGTAGAAGCTGGCCGTCTGCTGAGGATGCAGAGGGAGAGGAGGCTATAGGCAAAGATCAGATCTTCTTAAGAGATTATTTAAGTGGTTGTGGTTACTATTTTGTGGAAAGACAGGTGGCAAACACGTTTCTGATGAGATCTCAGACAAAAATGAGGAATTAGGCAATGAAAATGGTTTCAAAGTGAAAAACAACAACAACAACAAAAGACAAAATTGTCTGGTTACCTTGTTACAAAGTGACAAAGAAATTGGTTGGATTGTGTTTGTGTCCTATTACATTAGGGCAGGCACAATTTAAGATTGAAGAACTAGGATATATAGTAGAAAAAAATACCTCAGCAAGGCACTGGGGATGCAGCATGGCTCCTCTTGACTGCTTATAGTAAAACCGTGTGGAGAAAGAAATAAAGATGGAATTTATCATGAAAAGGGAGGCAGAACTTAAAGGATTAGGAGGATTCTTAGCTTAAAAGAATGCAAATGTGTGTAACTGGATAGAACACCAAGGTACAACCTACAGACTGATAAGAACAGTGCTCTGGAAGGAAGCCACAAGGTCCTTCACCAAGATGATGGGATGCTAAGAGCCAAGTATATGATGCATGGCATTTTTGGTCGAAAGGTGACACCAGCTAGCCATTGAGATGATATGATTATGTTAAGATTTGCATTCATATGGATATTGGACTCCTGCTGTTCACCTAGGCCGGCTACGGGACTCCTGGAGAGTTCCCATTGGTTGGGGAAGTACAATAGGAGGGAGTTCCGGGGGAGGGGCGCTCTCTGCGGGTCCGGGAGGAGGCCGCATAGCGGACATTGCGGCAGTTTCAAAAAATAATAAAAGTTTGTTCCTGCTTGAGTGGCTCGTGATTTTGTGCCCAGCCAGACTGCGGCAACTGGCGGCCCGCACAGGGAACGCCTGAAGCTTGGAGGTGAGTAAAATTGCTCGCCCCTGAGGGAAGGCAACAAAATGGGTGACCATTTCAAAAAACAATGTGTTCTCGTTTTGATTTATCTTGTTTTTGTTTCAAGCTGCCTATCCCTAGAATTTTCTCAGGCAAACTGGGAAAAATGGTTGGCTCAAGGTTTGAAGTTGTTCGGCCCTGAGAAAGAGAAAATTGATACAACTATTCTTTGTTCGGTTTTTGTTTCATTCTGTTTCGGTTTTGTTTTATGCTATCTTATTGGGTTGCGTTACCTTTATAGTAGATTAGAAACTAGTAAAAAACAAACCGAAAGACTGTTAAGTAAATTGTTAGAGGTCCAGACTATGGTAGAAAACATGTTAGGTCAAGCGAAAGAGAAGGTCTCTCAAGCTAGTCAGACAGAGGAAGATTTGAAGAAAGAAAGCTTAGAGGAAAAACAACCATCAGGCGGGGAATTACAACAGGAGGCTGCTACTAACCCCGTTCTATCACCAGAGGGCGTAATTCAACCAACAGCTCCATCTACAGCTGAGCGGCCCTCAACTCCCGTAGTTGATGGACGGAATCCTGAGGCAGGACCCCAAAGATTAGCATGCCCTGTACTTGAGCAGGCAGGAGGGCAACGAATTCACCGTGCTTTAGATTTCAAAACAGTGAAGCAATTAAAGGAGGCTGTAACAACCTACGGGCCGCAAGCACCCTTCACTGTGAGCATGGTCGAATCCATTACCAACTTAGACATGACGCCAGCAGATTGGGCTAACATGTGTCGATCTGTGCTAAATGGAGGACAATATTTGTTATGGAAGGTTGCCAATGAGGAATTTTGCATGGAGACAGCTAGGCGAAATGCAGCAGCCGGTTACCCTCAAAGAAATCTAGATATGTTATTAGGAAAAGGACCTTATGAGGGTCAACGGCAACAAATTGAATATGATCCTGGCGTATACGCACAAATTGCTGTAGATGCAGTTAGGGCATGGAAAACTTTACAGGGGCATGGAGATTTACAAGGACAATTATCTAAGGTAATACAAGGAGCTAATGAACCTTACGCTGAATTTGTAGATAGGCTTATTCAGACAGCATCTAGAGTATTTGGAGATACAGAACAGGCAATGCCATTTATAAAACAACTGGCTTATGACCAAGCAAATCGTTGCTGCAGAGAGGTCATCAGACCATGGAAACATGAAGATTTAAACACATATATTAAATTATGTAGAGACATTAATGAACAAGGGCAAGTCTTAGCAGCAGTACAACAGGCTTTAGATGCCAGGCCAAAAACATGCTATAATTGTGATCAAACAGGACATTTTAAAAGGAGTTGCCCCATAGGAGGAGGGTTTAACAAGGCTAGGTATCAAAGGAATAGAATACCGGGTATTTGCCCACGATGCCGTAGAGGGAAACATTGGGCTAATGAATGCCGTTCTCAAACCACCATAGAGGGTATTCCGTTATCAAAAAACAGACAAGGACCAAGTGTTTACCCACGATATCGTGGAGAAAGACATCAGGCTCCATTGCCAAAAAACGGACTGGAGGGCCCAATGCTCCGGGGCCCAAAACCACAAATATACGGGGCAGTGGAGGAACCCAGCAACACCATCAAGGTAGTGCCCAGGACGCATTATCCATTAAATCCCTCATCAGACAAACTAGAGGGAGCGCAGGGTTGGACATCTGCGCCTCTGCCAGAGCAGTACTAACTCCAGAGATGGGAGTTCAAATCATTCCCACAGGAGTAAAAGGACCTCTTCCCCAAGGAACAGTAGGCTTATTATTGGGACGCAGTTCTTCAACACTAAAAGGACTTATGATAAGTCCTGGGGTAATTGATCCCGATTATGAAGGTGAAATAAAAATTATAGCTAGTTCTCCAAGAGGTATATCAGTAATTTCACCAGGAGATAGAATAGCACAGTTATTAATAATACCCAGCCTACATGATAAATTTTCCAGTCGTACTGTAGAAAGAGGTTCCAGGGGATTAGGCTCCACAGGTGTAGATTGGGCTATGCTGTCTTTAAATCTAGATTCTCGCCCAATGCTAAAACTAAATATTCAAGGACATGACTTTAATGGGCTACTTGATACAGGTGCAGACCTTAGCATCATATCTCATCAAGAATGGCCGAAACATTGGCCATTACAACAAGCCACTCAAACGCTTCGAGGCCTAGGAGTGGCAACTAATCCCCATAGAAGTGCAATGGTATTAGATTGGAAGGATCCTGAAGGATGTGAAGGAACTATACAGCCCTATGTATTGGATCATCTTCCTATAAATTTATGGGGACGAGATGTCCTAGATCAATTAGGTTTGACATTAACAAATAACATCAATCCTAATGCGCCCACTACTAGGGCTAGACAAGGCTTTAGGAAAGAAGAAAGATTAAGAGAACAAGAACAAGGTATGACAGCACCAATTCAAATAGATCAAGAAACAAATAGACATGGATTGGGTTTTCAGAAAGGGCCACTGAGACAATCAAAATTACTTGGAAATCAGAAAGACCAGTGTGGGTTCCTCAGTGGCCCCTGACTAAAGAAAAGATACAAATAGCCCATGACCTGGTCAAACAACAATTAGCGGAGGGACATATACAACCTTCCGTATCTCCCCATAATACTCCCATTTTTGTCATTAAAAAGAAATCTGGTAAATGGAGATTATTGCAAGATTTAAGAGCCATTAATAATGAGATGGTTATTATGGGACCTGCTCAATCAGGGATTCCCCAATTGTCTGCTTTACCAAAAACCTGGTATGTTTTAGCTATAGATATTAAAGATTGTTTTTTTTCAATTCCAATTCATCCCGAGGATAGTCCACATTTTGCATTTACTATCCCTGCACTAAATCATGAAGGTCCTGATCAGAGATATGAATGGAAAGTACTCCCTCAAGGGATGGCTAATAGTCCAACTATGTGTCAAATTTATGTTAACAAAGCAATCCAGCCACTTAGAAATCAAAATCCTGAACTACAAATATTTCACTATATGGATGATGTGTTATTGGCACATAAAGATAAAAACACATTGCTAGAATGTTATGCCACACTTACAAATTTATTAAAAAATTATAATCTAGAGATAGCAATAGATAAAGTACAATTAAATCTTCCAATTAATTATTTAGGGGTTTTATTATCCTCAACCATGGTCCGTCCACCCAAAATTCAAATACGAGTAGATCAACTCAAATCACTTAACGACTTTCAAAAGTTATTAGGAGACATAAATTGGATAAGGCCTTATCTAGGCATACCAACAGGAGAGTTGGGACCTTTATTTGATATTCTAAAAGGTCCATCAGATCCAAATTCACCCCGCATGTTGACGCCTGAAGCAAGAAAGGCATTAAAAATCATTGAAACATATATGGAAAATATGCATTTGGATAGAATTGATATAAGTTTGCCTTTATTATTTATTGTACTGCCAACAAAAAATATTCCTACAGGAGTATTCTGGCAAGAAGGTCCATTATTGTGGATACATTTATCTTATTCTCCTAACACTATTCTTACTAGGTATCCTGAGGCTGTAGGACAATTAATACTCAAAGGAATAAAAGCAGCCAAGGGAGTGTTTGGGATTTCTCCCAATAAAATTATTACTCCATATACTATAGATCAAATTGATGAGTTAGCTAATGAGTTAAATACTTGGGCAATAATCATGTGTAAATCTAATGTTTCATTTGATAATCACTTACCGTCTAATCCTTTGTTGTCTTTTTGGTCTAAACATCCTGTAGTTTTTCCAAAGATGACAAAAAAAACCCCTATCATGAATGCTCCAAATATATTCACTGATGGGTCAAATAATGGTACAGCAGCAGTAGTTACCCCTGATCAAACTTTTACATTTTTAGTACCCAAACAATCAGCTCAAAAGGTAGAGCTTAATGCAGTATTACAAGCTTTTATGATGTTTAAAGATTCTGTATTTAATTTATTTTCTGATAGTCAGTATGTAGTTAATGCTATAGTATCCCTTGAAGATGCTGGTAGGATTTCCCCTTCTTCTACTGTTTTCTCTTTGTTTTCCACTATACAAAGTCTAATCTGGGACAGAAAAGATCCATTCTTTATAGGACATATCAGGGCACATACAGGATTGCCTGGAGCCCTTAGTTTGGGCAATGATTTAGCAGATAAATCTACACATGACATACATATTTTCTCCACAATAGAAGAAGCTATAAATTTTCATAAAAGGTTCCATGTCAATGCTAATACTTTACAAAAGCGTTTTAAAATAACTAAAGAACAAGCCCGACATATAATAAAACAATGTCAAAATTGTGTGACATTTTTACCACAAGTTAATCTTGGAGTCAATCCTAGAGGACTGATACCTAACCATATTTGGCAGATGGACGTCACACACTTGCCAGAATTTGGAAAATTAAAATATTTACATGTTACAGTTGATACTTCTTCCGGATTTCTGATGGGCTCCCTTCATGCCGGAGAAAAAACTAAAGATGTTATAGCTCATTGCTTACAAAATTTTGCCACTGTGGGCGTTCCAAAACAGTTAAAAACCGATAATGGTCCTGGTTATACGTCCACCTCTTTTAAACAATTTTGCTCATCATTTGGCATTACTCACATAACAGGAATTCCATACAATCCACAAGGACAAGGCATAGTTGAAAGAGCTCATCAAACTATTAAAATGTACTTATTAAAACAAAAGGAGGGAATTGGAAAGGGGTATATATCCCCCAAAGATAAACTTAAAATAACCCTTTTTACTCTAAACTTTTTAAATTTGGATTCATCAGGGCTTAGTGCTGCGGAAAGACATTTGTATCCAAAAAATGTACATAAGCCTAAGGTACTTTGGAAAGATATTCTAACAGGACAATGGAAAGGTCCTGACCCAGTGATAGTCTGGAGTCGGGGCTCTGTTTGTGTTTTTCCACAGGAAGAACAGCAGCCGATTTGGATTCCAGAGAGATTAACTAAAACAATTTCTACAGACCAAAAGGAAAATGATTCGACTCAAATCCATAACAGCTGATATCCAGATCTCCAGCTTGGCTATTCTTACATCTGCGACAGTGATTAACCAGGATGCTTTTTTCAATATCTATTTTATTATTGCTTTTTCCCACATCATAAAGTTCTATTTTATTTTTGAGCTCATACAGACCTAGGTTAATGTTTTTTCTGATCAGTTTTATTTTTTGACTGTGGAGTTTTTGAACATTGCAATGGAGATTTCACCTAGGTAAAGCTACAAGGCCTTTACTATTGTCTTATGTGTTATATGTTACGTGTGCACACTTCTGTTTTGTGTTGTATGTCTGTATGTGCGTATGTCCATATATCACATATGAGGAGCGCTCATGCACATGGATCCAAAAAATTTTTTTTTTTTATTCACGTGATTTTAATAGTTTAATTTAATTTGGGTAAACAGCTGTTGAGGATTGTTTTAATATATGAACAAATAGAAGGTTAACAGATCTGTTTGTTTACTTTCACCTTTCCTTTTCATTATATTTAATAATTCTGTTCAGGATAATGTAAATTGTTCTAAATATTGTTTTCTTAGTACCTGTTGAAATGTTACATATTTTTTTTTTAGCATCATTGTCAAAATTCCTATTTTCATCCCAGTGCCGGTGAAGACAAAGATAAAACCAAACTACAACTTCTTCGAGAGTTATCACAACAAACCGTGTAAACTGATACATCAATGATTTATAACTCAACAAGTAATGCTCAATCAATGAGTCGATTTATTTTGGAAGGATATGGACATATTGATAGATTCCTCTGCTTTGAACTGCTTACAAAACTTGCCTGGACTATGTATCACTTGTATGCTTTATTTTGGGAGGATATGGACATATTGATAGATTCCTCTGCTTTGAACTGCTTACAGAACTTGCCTGGACTATGTATCACTTGTATGCTTTGTGATCTATTTGTTGATGCAGCGAATTATGGTAGTGCTAGCGTATCTTTGCTAATGTGTCACCAGTGATGCAATTTTTCCTAGGAGCCGTTAATTGACTTGGTGTCATGACATTTCTGTATCTTCCTCCCTTCTACTAGTGATGGTCTAATTTTGGGGGCCAACAGAGGTGAGGTAAAGAACCTCACCCCCCCACAGGCACCAAGGCCAAATTTGGGGGCCAACAGAGGTGAGGAAAAGAACCTCACCCCCCCACTGGTACATAGGCCTATCCACAAGTATGGCTATATGCTGGACCGGTAGTCAGTGACGGGTATGATCCAATTGCAGTGGTATCAACCTAAGACAGGAGGCTGACGCCTAAAAGTCAGTTTTCCGATGACGGGTAAGAACCATATGTTGAATTGGACAAACCTAACAGGCACGGTCCCTAGCCAGATTGCTTGTTACTTAAACAGAAGGGGGGAGATGCTAAGAGCCAAGTATATGATGCATGGCATTTTTGGTCTAAAGGTGACGCCAGCTAGCCATTGAGATGATATGATTATGTTAAGATTTGCATTCATATGGATATTGGACTCCTGCTGTTCACCTAGGCCGGCTACGGGACTCCTGGAGAGTTCCCATTGGTTGGGGAAGTACAGTAGGAGGGAGTTCCGGGGGAGGGGCGCTCTCTGCTGGTCCGGGAGGAGGCCGCGTGGGTGGATCGAAAATCTTCCCGGGCGGGTAGCGGACATTGGCGGCAGTTTCAAAAAATAATAAAAGTTTGTTCCTGCTTGAGTGGCTCGTGATTTTGTGCGGCAATGGGAGAGGGACCCTGAAGTCATTTCAGAGGTCTTGGAGGTTGCTGCTTCTATGCAGGCCCAGGGTGCCAGGTCTTTGAGGGCAGAACAATTTCAGGAATGGTGTCCATGGGAATTTGGGACCTGCTGTTACAACCTCAAATCTCTGTTCCCCAATCGTTGTGGTATGCTCCTCTGGCTGTCCCATTGGTGTTCAGATGTGCCCAAGGGTGGCTTGGGCGTCCAAGGCACAGACATAACTGGCTACATTCCTGTGGTGCTGACTCTATGGGGGTGCACACTGCTTAGCTCTCTGCATTTCGATTTCACATGATGCCTTGGAGATCCCCAGGGCCTAGGCAGACAGCAGAAACAGGGCAGGGCCACCAGAGAGAGCCCCCATTAGGCAATTTCTTGTGGAGTCATGGGGACAGGCCGCCCACCCGGGCAATGCCCTGTGGAGCTGTAGGGTTGAGACTACCATGGAGAAGTGGAACCCTGAGAAATAAGCTTCGCCAAAGACCCCAGAATGATGGAACTCCCACTGGTGAGAGCCCTAGGCTCAAAGACTGAAATCTGTGCTGGCTACAGCATGGGATTCTTCCAGCAGATCTGTGAGGACAGTGTTGCCTTGGAGGCCCAGTCCCCTGCCCCAGGGTGTCCAGGGCAGCACATGAAGACAAAGAAGTTTATCTCAAGCCTCCATATTGAAAGCTTGCCTTGTTGGGTTTTGGACTTACTGGGGAGCTGTTATTCCTCTATTTTATTTTCTCTCCCTTTTAGAATGGGAATGTCTTCCTATGCTTGCTCCTGGATCATATTTTTGAAGCATGTAACTTATTTCACTTTACAATCTCTCAGAGGGATTTTGTCCCAGGATGAGTCACACCTTCAGGCTTACCCATGTCTGATTCAGATGTAGTTAAAGTTTGCATTTAGATTTTTAAAGTTGATGCTGGAATGACTTAGGACTCTGGGGATAATAGGCATGGAATAAATATATTTTGTATGTGAGAAAGACATGAATTTTGGGAGGCCATGGACTCCTTGCAAATGTTTAAAGGAATATGCACCCCTGCCCAGCAATTCCTGTGTTGAAATCCTAAACCCATCACAATGGATATAGGAGGTAAATTTCAAGGTCTCCACCATCCTTAATGGGATTAGTGCCCTCATACAAGTATTCTAGGGAACTAGTTAGGCCCATTTTGCCCTTCCATCCATTCCACCTTTAGAGGACATAGCAACAGGTGCCATCCTGATGGCACTGAGACTGTTAGTGACTTGACCTTGGACTTCAGCTTTCAAAAATTGTAACAAATAAATTTCTGTTTTTACAAATTACCGAGTCAAAGTTATTTTGTTAGAGGAATAGGAACCAAGAAATAAGGTACCTGATTGACTAAGATCCCGCTTAGTCTATAAAGCTTATGTAAGAAGGGGTCTGGATTTCTTCTAGATGATTGCTTTCTATGAGCAATGCTTGATTAAGGCTGAAATGTTTCCTAGCAACCTGTTCTCAGAAGAAGCTTCTATCATAGAGAGAAATGGGGCCGTTATTTGTCCTTATCCCTGCCAGACAGAATAACCTCATTATGTTGATGATAAAAAACCAGAACCCACAGGCAAAGACAAACTGCCGTTAGTGGTCAGGCAGACTCTAAGCATGAGTTTTTCAAATCTAATCAGCTTCCATCTTGGATAAACTTTAAACTACCTTTGAGCACGAACAGTACATTTTCAACCATGTAACATTAAAAGTAGATTAAAGATTTACATGAATGGGGCACGTGAGGGAGGCAAGTCAGGGCGATCTGACCAGTTACCTCTGGATTACCACCCCGTGGGTCCCTACTTACAGATCCAGAGAATTGAGTTCAAGCTCCGTAGAGTCCATTTTTATTCAGTCTTGTCTCACGATTCAGATTTTTGATCCCCACCTTCCGTGGTTTGTCACGTTTGAGGTTTTGAGGCTGAGAAAGGAAAGTCTATGTCATTCTGTCCAGAAGGCATTCCACCCTTCTGTGAGGTGAGACTCTCCCAGGGTGTCATCTTCAGGGAAGACATCCCCTCTCTGCAGAGCTGAGTACTCATTACTCATCTTTGAATCCACAGTGAATTTTACATGCCATTCAAGCACAATATAGGAATCCAACTTAGCCAAAATTATTATTTGCTTGAAACACTTCCCTGTGTTTTTAAAAAGTATTAAGCATTATCACACACGTTCTTTTAAATTTTCTGTTATAGTTCAGCTGCAGAAAACTGGTCATATTTCTGGGCCTGCAATTAGGTTACTGAATAAACAACCTCTGGATGTTGATGTTAGACTAGTGACAATCAAGATAATGAAGACACCGGAAGGACACAGAAAGAGGGTCAGGCGCAGAAACATTCTCCTATGAAAGCCAGAAGGCCACATCAGGGTGGGTAGGGACAGGGCAGGAGTTGGATAGGGTATGTAGAGAAGCATAGTTCCATACACTCTGGAACTTTGCAGCACCAGGAGTACTTAAATTTGCCCTGAATTACAATGTTTCATTTATAATTTTTACCCAAACTCAGTTAAATTCTTAATACCTGTGATGCAGAGAATAGTTAACTAATAGAATGCCAGAAACCAGACGATTTTCTGCATGATTTACTTGCCTGTCCCTGGTGTATTTCTCCTTTCCAGCCTTTCCTTTCCTTGCAGAGGTGCTAAACCCAGGCAGGGGCACCCTTTGCCCTTCCCCTCTCCCTCCAGCTCCACTATCGTTCCATAACCACTGACCTCCTGCAGAGTTCCCTTCTCAGGACTGAAAACACAGCTTCCATCCACAGCAGTCATAATTACCCTTCCCTCACTCTGGGCCACCTCGCCTGTACTGCTCCCACCCCTCAGTAGAAACAAACCTGTAACAAGCCTCAAATCTCACTGAGATTATAAACTAAAGTATTTGTTTCAATTCTTAGTTTTTCTTTACTGAATTGTTAATACTTCATGTTTGATGATTTTTCTCTGTGAACATTAAATGAGAAGACGTATGCCTAGAACATGAACTTAATGGGGTCTGCTGATGGTGTGTGGGTTTGTGAAATCTTCCTTATACAGATGAAGCAAGGATTAACTGTGTTGTAGACCAGTTAGTTTTCCTCTGCTTAATCAGAGATCCAGAATCCCACCCAAGAGAGAGGGGAAGAAATAAGACACCAAAATGTCGGTCCTTTAAGCTTCGTTTTAGGTTGATTTTGGCGCCTGACTGCTGCCTTGGGATGCCTCCCTTCTCCAACTGGCATGACCAATAACCCAGGGACCCCACTATGCAGGCACCCCCCTTCACTTGGCAGGCTGCCTTCCCAGCACAAGCTGGAGTGTCATGGTGACAGCTCATCCCTGGAGCCTGGCCTCTGGTGAGCTGCAGAGGCTTTGGGAGCTCACCTGGACATTGCTTCTTCTGTACTGTCCCTGTCCTGCTGTTGTCCTCCTCATTTCCAGTGGAGCTACTGGGGTTGCTGGAGCACTGCTGGAGCTCATGCTCAGGACGGAGGACAGTGGCTACTGGTGGAGCTCTGCTTAGGACAAAAGGGGATCTCCCAGGGTTCATTTCCTGAGCCCTTTGGCGCGTGCATGAGGCAAATCATGGCTATTCATCTCCTTCCCAAGGCAAGCTCCCCACCCAGCAGATGGCAGCCCACCTTGCCTTTCTGCCAGGCAGAAGGCCCAGCTTGTGCCCTGGTACAGGTCCTACCAAAAGGCATCACATGCCCTGGCTCTTGAGAAGAGAGTTTGAAGAGGAAGTGGAATGAGGGGGACTTGTCTACTGGGTTAGATGAACTCAGAGTGCCACCTGAGTCCAGGGACCACATTTTGTTTAAAAAATAAAATCATAACGCAAAAATACAACAATGAGTTTCTATGTCATATGTTTGATTATTTTTAAAGATAATCTGATTGACTATTGTTGTAGTCCATTAACCTGTGAACAAGAGTTTTTGTTCTGTTTAATTAACAGCTGATTAATCTCATTCTTACCACGGTTTGGAATTGTTAGAATACAGGGGAGCTAAACATTTCATGTATAAATAATCACTTCTAAAATTATACCAATAGCAAAGTTTAGAGTGGGTGAGTAAAAAAATTAATCTTTCTCTGGCACAGAATTATGTCCTAATTTTCTCATTGAAAACATTTAAAATTGGTAATTTATTGTCTTGTCAGTGTGAAAATTATTCTTTTAACAGAAGTATGGTTAGCAGGAACATTTAAACATACTGTGATTCCCTAGAGAACAAAATCCTCATCTATGCTTCCTAAATAATATCCATATTGAGTTGTATTTGACTGTAGTGGCAAAGAAAGCAGAAACTTATTTTTAACTTAAAGAAAAATTTATTGGTGCATTATAATTATACATAAAACAATTTGAATAGATAGTATTTGCAAAATAACATTAGGTGTTTTATGAAATAAATTGTAACTAAATGTAATAGAATAATCTATAATTTTATATTAAAGTTACTTTAAGGCTTTAATTTTGTTACAAAACAAAAAGCAAATGAGAGATTATAACTCAAAGCAGTTTTCAATATGAAGCTTCATTTCAAAATATAAAATATGCTATGTACTTTTTCTGAAATTCACAGTGAATATTAAAAAATATATAAAAATATACATATGTAAGCCAATGATTCAGAAAACCATTTCTTTAAGAAGCAAAACCATACAACTGAACTTGTAGGCATCACAGTTTTATTCATACACATGTGAGCACTTTTAATAATGAAAAAAAAAAACCACTGAATTTTCCTTTTAGTAGCCTCAATCAATATGCAGTCCCCCAATTTTCTGAGGATACTTTCATTAGTACATCACACTTCTCATTTTCATTCCTGATTTCTTTCAAAAAACATGAAGTCCTGTAAAGGAGCAAAAATATGGAAATGAATTTTCGGCAAAAAAGCTGAGATAAATTTTCAGATAAGCAAGCTCAAGATATGACCACACACAGTAACACATCTGTCAAACAAGAAAAACTAAGTGTCATAAGTGAATCAGGGAAAAGTCTGCAACTGTGTAAGGTCCACTTTCACCTTTCCATCCCCACAGCAATCAAACTACATTTATTTATTTGTTTGTTTGTTTGTTTGTTTGTTGCAGACAGACACAATACCTTCATTTATTTATTCATTCATTCATTTATTTTTTATGTGGTGCTGAGGATCAAACCCAGTGCCTCACATATGCTAGGCAAGCACTCTACCACTGAGCTACAGCCCCAGAGCCTTGTTTATTAATACCTATATGTACTTAATCAATCTGTTAATTCTCTAATTTCTACTTCTGTCATCCCCTTTGAAATCTTTATCTTTCAATCTGTCTTCCTTAGATTTTCGTAGTCCTTCTCTAGTAAGGTAACTTCTGTAGAGACATGCACCCTGTCAGATTTGCGGGGCATAATGAGAACCACCTTAGAATGTACTACAGATGGAAGTTGGTTTCCCAGGTTAATCAAACCTGTGTCCCCCAGCTTATTTTATTCCGAGAAACAAGGATTTCCAGCTAAACCCTTTCTTCTTCAACTTCAGTCAAATTCTATGGATTTTATTTCTCAAGTACCTATTCTTTTCCTTTATCCTGGCAGAGGTGATTATTAACCATTCCTACAAATCATTGGCTTTTGGGCTGGGGTTGTGGCTCAGAGGTAGAGCGCTCGCCTCGCACGTGCGAAACCCTGGGTTCGATCCTCAGCACCACGTACAAAAATAAACAATGAAATAAAGGTGTTGTGAACAACTACAACTAAAAAATAAATATTAAAAAAAAAATCACTGGCTTTACAATATTGCAATTTTATCTCCTTTCAATCCCTTTTCCATATGGGCACCAGCATTTATCTTTCTAAAGGTTGAATTTATAACTATTTTATTATGCCTCATTTTAAAACAACCATTAATTACATAATTTTCAATGAATCAATCTGTATCTTTGAAAAATTGCTCAATCTTTAGAAGTTCTTTTAAAAAAAAATTTAAATGGACACATAAAAACTACATTTATGGGTTCCACTTTTCAAGAGACCTATACATGGGGTCATGTCAGGTTATACATAGCTACTTCCTTAAACAATGAGCATTTTTTTTTTGTGGTGAAAACATTCTAAATCCCTTTTTTCTAGCTTTCTTGAAATATGCAGCATGTTATTGCTATGTCTAGTCCTTAGTAATACACTAGGACTTATTCATTTTTAACTATATCTTAAGTTTCTTTAGCAATAGACCACAGAAATTTCCTAATAATCCTCTACTATACCACTTCCAGCCCCATTTCCCATCAATTTAAACAGTCTCAGCTTTCTTTCTTACCCTGAGCACCATACCTTTCATACTCTCTGCTTTGGTTAAACAGTTTCCTTAAGGTTAAGGTTAAATGTACATTTTAGGGAGAAAGAACACAACTTTTTTTTTCACTTATTGAACATACAATTTCCACCTAAGCTTTATTATAGGAAGTAGTAAATACTTTAGAAATAATAGAAATAATAAAAAAAGCCCCAGCAACTGCTAATCCAGCTTCAACAATGATTAATATGACCAATTTTACTTCCATCTATTACTCTGTCCTCTAAATTCTTTTGTCCTCACACCTGTTATTTCAAAACAAATTTATGATATCAAACATTTCATGATGGAACACTTCATTATTCCTCTCTAAAATATATGAAATCTGTTTTTATATATTATCATCATCATATCTAAAACACCTTGATAATTCCTTCCTATCATTAAGTAGCCAGCCAATGTTCAAATTTCCCTGAAGTCTTACCAATGCCTTTTTGTATAGGTTTGTTTGGATTAATATCTAAACATGATCTATAAACTATACTAGGTTGGTGGCTCTTAAGCCATCTGCTTTATTTTATCGTTTTTACTTACTTCAATGCCTATTTATCAAAGGAATTGAGGTCCTTTGTCTTGTTGTTGTTTGGTAATAGAAGTTGAACCCAAGGGCACTTAACTACCGAACCACATCCCCAGCCACTTCTGTATTTTATTTAGAGACAGGGTCTTGCTAAGTTGCTTAGGACCTGGATAAATTGCTGAGATTGGCAATCTTCCTGCCTCAGCCATCCAAGATGCTAGGATTATAGGTGTGCACCACCATGCCAGGCTTGGAAATGGGTCCCTTTTGCTGTACATTTTCTTACTTTTTTCTGAAAGATTTCATCCCCAGGTCAATGTTTAAGATAAGCATATAGTGTTTCAAATTTTGGCCACAAAGTAATCATCTCAGAGCTGTAAATAGATTAAAGAGATTTCAGTTCAAACAGATTTAGGAGGAATCTGAACATGGGGAGTTTGAAAGATACTTAGGTATTTCTAGTGTACAGCTGAAGTGAAGAATAATTCCTCTGTCTCCATAATCCTTAACTTGGGTCATTTTGAAATCATCTACACACATTTTTGATTCCGCACATTTGACTTGGTTGAATTGAGGTATGGCCTGGTACTTGGATTTCAAAAGGTTTAGAAGCACTGCTCTATCCCATGTATTTCTGATAAATTGGTAGTTGGATCCAGAAGCTACATTGTAGTGTTTACTTCTGTTGCTGTTTATACTCCTATCTTATGATTTAATTTTAATTTACAAATGAGTCAAGATAAAGTTTCCCTGTTCAACATAGATTCCTCCCCCTTAAACATTAACATCTTCCCCAAAGCACTAATTGTGTTTTGAAACAAAAAACTCCAAGTCAAAGACCCTCAGCACGATACATAAAAGTCCTCTCTTGTCTTCTGAAAATGCATAGACCCTTCAGACAGAAACTAGTCCCCTGTGTATCCAAAGTGTCAGATTCAAATAGAATTTTGAACCTTGGGTGAAATGGGAATCTTTGTAGAAGGTCATTTTGGAATACATAGTTTACTGAACCTTTCAAAATGGTACTAGAGAGACCCTCTGTAACCAGGATCAGTAGGAAGACACTCACGATGAGGAAGCAGGCTCCAAGCATCACAGCCTTCATTTTCACATCAAGGTCTAGAGGGAACTGAATCCCAAAATTATCAGCGTCAGTAAATGCCTCTCTCAAAAACCCAGTCCAGTGCTTGGAAATCTTGCCAACCAGAGATTCTTCATCAAGAGATTTAATCTGCATTGAAAAAATAAATAAATAAAGACAGTGATTTTTAGAAAATTTACAGCAAAGCTATAAAATGACACAAGTAGTGTATTAAAATTCTGCCCATATATAACTATGAATGTGCAGCCCTCATTAGATACATGCAGGCTCCTGTGTCTATTTATGGATATGTGAAAAAAAAAAAAGTTTTATTGCACAGAAAAAGAATTAATAAATGTAGTTTGCGAAATATCTAATATTCCTATTTTGCATTAATACAGATTATAATAAGTTATTTGAGTTGATCCAAAACAAAATTTAAGCAGAAAGGTATTAAAAATGTGATAAAATTTCTATAAGCCATGAGGAAGATAATTTAAAAGAAAAAAAACCCTCTTATTAGATTTCTGCTTTAAGAAATATGACAGAGGACTCATTACCAGGCATGGTGAGTAGAGAAACAGGACATGCCTAGAAAAGACTGGCTGTTTGAGTGAAGGAACTGACCAATGTGTAACTTTTTATGGGCTGTCCCAGGGTGGGATAAAGGCACGACTTGGGGGATGTAAACAGTAATGTCTAAAGCATCTGCTTTTGCAGCTCCATCAGAGGAAAGCCCAGGGCCATCACAGAATTGAGCAGACTGTGCCTGGATTAATGCCACTCAGGTAGACAGGTGGGGACTGAACACCACTGACACTTGTCTGGCCATGTACATCTAGGATTCTGTTAAACAAAGAGGAAGTGAGTCCTTCTCAAATGTGCACAAGGTACCACAAGTGCTAGCAACATACCCTGAGGCCCCTGTTGCAGGCTGGGACCTACTAAACAAATCTGGGTAGAATACAAAATGTTGGCCCATTTCATTTGGGTGGTGGTAGATGGCATCTTAAAAAATCTGAAGTACACTTCTGATATGAAATTGCAATAGCCTGGATTATTGTTCCTTGAATATTCATTTCATTTTACTTCCTGTGTAGGCCCAGGATTCTTCCTGTGCATGACTGAGCAGGAGTGGGTGGCTATGTGACTGCTTGACCAAGGTGTTTGCAGGTGACATGAATAGTGTTCTTCAACATGGCTACCTGGTCTGACCTGGCTCTTGCTCTGCAGTGGAAACCTATTAGAAAACCTCATCCCACTTGCTGCTGTGGTTACAGCCCTACAACACACATATATGAACAGAATCTAGACCAATTTGCAAATTAAGTCTGAACTGTCCATCTGAACATAGCTATATCCATTGAAGTACACTTGACCTCCAGATATAGGCATAAGAAAAAATGCTTCTGGTTTTAAGCCACTGAATTTTAGTAGTTAGGTGAGATGAGACAATGTCATGATAAACAAAGCCAATACAAATCCTGGCTTATACCTGTTAGTATTTTATTTGCAATACTGCCATTTAAGCATTTGAAAACTTTATTCTATCTTTCAATTTTGAAATATTTTTTAAAATGAAAAATGAAACTTCATAACTTGGCAGCCATCAAAATCTCAACACTACATTGATAAAGATATTGCCACTTACCATTTTTGATTACTACAGCAAAAATTACAAATTAAACAGAATTTATGTCAGAAGTAGAAAATGTCCATTTTTATTTGGCATGAATTGAAAATGTGAATAATAATCTCTAGCTAAAGAGTTTTCAGGACTTGGGGGATGGGGATATAGCTCAGTTGGTAGAGTGCTTGCCTTGCATGCACAAGGCCTTGGGTTCAATCCCCAGCACCACCAAAAAAAAAAGAGTTTTCAGGACAAGAAAAAATTGTAGCAAATTTTAGGTAACATATAATAAAATTTTAACCTCTGGAAATAAAAAATTAATATTATGTTATTATAAAAATTTAAAATGCATAAATTGAATACAAATAATTGGTGAATAATATTATAAAAGGGAAACCTTAGACTCATATGAAATATAAATAAAAAAATCTGAATTGTAATATTGCACATAGTAACTGAGTATGTATCAAGGGCATAAAATGTAATAAATTATGACATATAAAAATGGTTGCCGATAAGATTTTCAAATGAAGAATTTATATAACATTTGGGATATTCTTGATATGAAGACATAACAATTATTAAGCAATTTCACCCTCATAACAACCATATTATGAATTCAGACTTCAAACAAACAAGACTGGAGTGGGTTGCGTTTCATGTGGGCATATTTTTCCCCTACCATGAATCTTTGAAGGAGTAACACTCTCATCTACATGGACAGATGGTCCACTTGGCTCTCCTACTCATCCTTGAGATAATAGTCTCTCAGACTCAACTACCATCTGCATGGTGAAAACTCCCAACTCTTTCCTCTACATAAGCAAGATCCAACATGACCTAAATATAAAAGATTAGCTTCCAACAAATCAACAGTCTACCCCCAACTACATGATTTTTAACTTGGTCAATGGTATCATTATTCATTAGACTTCTCAAACATCTGACATCAGAATGATAACATCAGAATCATCTCTAAATTTTCTTTCACCCTTCATGGACATCAAGGGCATGAAATCAGCCACCCTCAGTGTACCTGGGAAATGTATCTTTGGAATCAGTCTTTAAAGTGACTCTCACTCCTGCTGTCGATCAAGCTATTCATAACCTCTTTCACTCAAAGGGGCTAGGTTGTGGCTCAGTGATAGAGCACTTGCCTAGCATGTGAGGCACTGATTTGATTCTCAGCATAAATAAATAAATTCTCATCTAAATAAATAAAATAAAGGTCCATTGACAACTCAATAAAGGTCCATTGATGACTAAAAAATATATTAAAATATCAACCTTCACATTATAAACCCTCTAGACAATGAATCAAGTGAATGCTTCTCAATTCTGTCAGAGATGGTACCTAGATATTATTATTCTAGATGCGTAGGGGAGAAGTCAATTCATTACAAATAATGGTTGCTTTAAGAAATCCCCAGAAAATGAATGCTGGATGTAGTCTCAATTCCTTAGCATCCAATATAAGAATTTAAAAATGATTCTCCAGTGTTTCCACTTATATCCCAAAATAAAATATATGCCAACTAAATTTGTTCATATCACTCCTTAAGGAACAATTATCGTTTTTCTTCTCTGACTCTGTGATAGACATGTCATCTCCTGCATGCAGAATGATGACTGTCCATACACCATATGAAGTTTTTATACACACACACACACACTACACACTATACAAATTCCTTTACAACTTCCTTTTAAAAGTTTCTACATCACATGTATTTTCTTAAGAGTTCACCATCTGCGTTGTTAGACTGTGAAGTCTATGAGAGAACGGATTCACCACATATAACCAGATTCTAACAGAGGAATTGAAATCCATATGGATAGAGAAGGAAAACAGATAATAGAATAAAGCTGGATGGTGAGAAACCTTAGGAAGATGTGGGGAGAATACCAGATTTCCCACATGACATTGTGAGTAGCCCCTATTCAGCTTTAGGATAGTTTAGCCCATTCTCTAGAAAGGTGGGATCCAGTTTATCATACTTTCTGATTTTCTAGAAGAAACAAGAAATCGAGGATAAATTATAAAATGTCCCCATATTTAAGCATTTTGCAACAAAAAGAATTGGATTATAAGTTGAGAACTGTCGTAAGGAAATTCTCCCATGTAGTAAATACTTGAATATATTATAGTTCCAAAGCCCTAATTTGTACAGGGATAAATCAGAGATCCCAGAGCAGCACAATTTGGGCAGTATGTATTATACAGTAATCTCTCCTGATCTGTGAGTCTTGCATGCCAGGACCCCCAACAGAGCCTGAAACCACAGAGAGTAATACATGCTATGTGTACTGTTTTTTCTTATAAAATGCCATACCTACAATAAACTTTCATTTGTAAATTGGGCACAGGTAAGAGATTAGTAATGATTACTAATAATAAAATAGAAAAATATAGCTATATGGTATAATGAAAATTATGTGAATATGGTTTCCCTCTTTCTCACTCAAAATATCTTATTATCCTGTTGTGATCTGTCTTGTAGTGACATAAGATGAGACAATGTCTGTGTGACCAGATGAAGTTCCGTAAGTGACGGAGGCACCATGACATACAATTAGTGTACTATGCAAGGGTTACGTGAACTCAAACTGTGGGAGTAGCTAGCTGCCCTGGTAACCAACTAATGGGTCAGTTACTAGTGGCACTCTTATCCAGTGAGAGTGCCCTGGAAGAGGGTGTCTCATGTCCAGCTGGACCAGAGGATTGTGGCTTGAGATTTCATCACACTACTCCAAATGGCACGCAAGTAAAAATTTAGAAACTGCATATTTCTGGAAAGTTTAATTTAATATTGTCAGGCCACAATTCACTGTGGAAAACTGAAACTACAGAAATTGAAACTAGAAAAAAGGAATCATTGGTAGCAACTTTATTAAAACTATCTCTATGCAACTGGGCTCTTTCTAAGAACTCAAAAACATCAACATGGCCTTGTCAACATGACCTAGAACATTCATGGCCTGTAACACAGAAGAGGAGGGCTCTGGGGTGTCAGGCAATCAGACCTAGATGATAAGGCTTAGCATTCTGTTTAAAGCAGATGGGCTGGGGATGTGGCTCAAGCGGTAGCACGCTCGTCTGGCATGCGTGCAGCCCGGGTTCGATCCTCAGCACCACATACAAACAAAGGTGTTGTGTCCGCCGAAAACTAAAAAATAAATATTAAAATTCTCTCTTTCTAAAAAAAAATGCCATATTTAAAAAATAAATAAATAAAGCAGATAACACACGGTGTCACTATTCAGAAACTACCATGTTTAAGTGCTACACATTTTGCCTGTTTTTATTTGACTACACATCTCTGCTGCTGCTTCTTTTTTTTTTTCCCTATTGAGTATGATCGATACTGACCTCTAGAGTAGTGACCATCACTCAGACTGAAGTTAGATACGTGAGCACATTACCTCTCTTTTGAGGTATCAGAGCACAATACTTATTCCATGTGTTTATGATAATAAAATTATCTTCTTATGTTAGGAAAGCAAGTCTTATAAACATTATGACTATTCTTACCTCAAAATCAACATCTGAACAACAACTGCACACAACACAGGGACCGGTAATTTTCAGTACATCCTCTCTCTTCTCGTTTTGAATTGTAAACTTGGGCAGACACGGGTGCCAGTTCTGAATAACGTAACCTATGGGTATCCCAGGAGGAGCTTGTACTTCTATCTACAAAAGCAAAAGAATATATAAAATGTGATAACCATCTTAACGTCCAGGTTGAATGAAAGGGTGAAAATGCTTGCTGAACTCTTCACAGACTGCCCTGGCTATGGCACACGGACCTCCTGAAGGCAGCAGGGGCAACAGCAGCTGCTACATGCCAGTGGTCTATGCAGGGTTATGACTTCTCGGCCCAAATTGTCAAGAACCTTCAAGGTGAAAGGTCTAGCGGATCCAAAGCAATTTCGGGTACAGCAGTCATTTTCTTCCACTGCGAAGTACACCCTCTGTCCAAGACTGTTCTTGATTTCATACTTGTTATTAGTTTCAAAGCCTGTTAAGACTAAAAACACAAAGGAGGAAATCATAATCATCATTGTGTTAAGAATGTGGACTCTACCTAAGATGTTATCATATCCAGCTAGAGCAATTTGGGAAGATATCCCAGGTAGTTCAGGAAAGAGGGAAAAGATGTTTAGCAGTGAACCAGACCAATAAAAGAAAACAAGGCAAAAGGAGGAGGAGGAAAGTATCTTAAATAAGAAAAACTGAATCTTTAGGAGAGATGGGGTAATGGAAATAAGTGGTGTTAGCAAATGCCATAGGTTCTGTCATAATGGGAGGCTCTGCTGCTCAGGGTGGGTGCAGTGCTGGAGGTGGGCACAGGGGGGCTCAGTACTCAAGTATTATGGAGGGGTTATAGGATGTTTGCTGTGTTTGTATTCTATGAACTACTTTATTAAATCCATTGGGTTAAGATCTTGTGTTATAAATGATACTTAGGTCTTAGCTTTTACACTTTGAGCAAAAGGAATGAGAGGGGTGATCTTGATGCAATCATGTACAAAAGGACAGAGTGGGAAAAGAATGTGAATCAGAACATCACGCGGGGCCAGTGCACCTTGGTTAGATCAGCAGTTGTTATTCATCAGGTGAAGCTGGGTATTGGACAAGTGGGGAGGTAGACCATGGGCATCCAAAGTGAGCTCTACACCTTTAGGGTGCTAAACCCTTCATGAGGGAAAACAGAGGGATATAGCATCTCACCAATGCCCCCCTCATATTGATCCACACACTGGAAACCTCTGTTTTTACAGAGCCGAGAAGGAGTAGTTAATATTCCCTTGTCCACAGCCCTAGAATTCTTGGGTCACGGTATGTCAGAAGACTGACAAAACAACAAGTGATTAAAAGAAATACATGGAGGCCCAAATAACTCTCTCATGTCTGCATGGAAGGACTTCATGAGGATAGAGAGACATCAGTCAAAAGTTCTATCAACACGAACTTCCTCAGGTGTCTTTGGTGGGATTCAGAGTCCCGCCCATCTGCTGTAGCCAAATATTTAGAGAGGAAAAAAGTTAAAGTGGCTTTGAGAGGACTAATTTTTCACTAATTGCTTCATTAATACCTTAATCTCAGAAATCTTCAACTTCTTTATTTGTTGAATAGCATGGGTTTATATAATCTATGATTTTCCTTAAAAAAGATGAAAATAAAACAACATAATTTCATGTTTTTGTGTTTCCTTTCTGATAAGTTTTGAATTGAGGAAAAATGTGAGTGCCTAATTTGCTGACAGAAACTGAGAAATCATGTTATTCACATAACTCATAATATGAAAAAAATATCACTGACTTTACACATTGGGCAAAAAAAAAAAGAGAGAGAAAGAGAAAATTAAGGACTACCTTTTTAAAAAATTTTTTTTGGGGGACTGGGGATTGAACCCAGTGGTGCTTAACCACTAGCCAGTGCTGACACTGGCCTAAACTGAAGAATTAAATACTAGTAAATTTAAAAATTATATTTCAAGATGAAGCTATATAACATATTCTCAAATATTTAAAATGCTTATAAATCTAAAAAGAGATAAGTTTATATGCTATGGAATATATGGTGTCTGGCTATGAGGATTTTATAACTTAAATGACATATACCACAGAATAAAATATTTTCAAAATTTAAAACAATAAAGGACTCCCTTTTAGGGACCTGGCATGGTGGCACATGCCTGTAATCCCAGTGGCTCAGGAGGCTGAGGCAGGAGGATTGTAAGTTCCAAGCCAGCCTCAGCAAAACCGAGGTACTAAGCAACTCAGTGAGATCTTATCTCTAAATAAAATACAAAATAGGCCTAGGATGTGGCTTTGTGGTTAAGTGCCACTGAGTTCAATCCCTGGTGCAAGAGAGGAAAAAAAAGAACTCCCTTTTAGAGTAATGTTAAAAGAAACTAATCAAAATGATGAATAATACAAACATCTAATAATTGACATTATTAATACCTTAAATGTCATAGGTGACAATTGTGTAATTTCATAAAATCCATTACCCTGCTTACATAGTTTATATTCACCCTTGGAAAGGAACTTTGCAAAAGACGGGGTTTAACAGATGTATTCTACAAATATGCCGAGTTTCTATTATTCTCTGGTATCTGGAATAATGGTTCCTATATCTCCCTGAGTGTCATTCCCTAGTAGCTTCCCTGAAGGATCTAGTGACTTCCCAAGTTTATTACTGCATCTGGAAGCCCTGGACCTTTGGAAGCATCTGGAGGCCCACTCTGGAGCAGCAATACTCTTGCAGAAGAGGCCTCCAGACCAGCAGTGACCCAGTGACCCTGCACCCCAGGAAATAACACGCAGATCACAGAATGCACATTCCACAGGGTTCGTCTGATTTCCCAAGAGAAACCGTGGGCATGAATGATAATTTTCTAAAACATCCCCATCTTGCAGAGTGTGGTGGCACATACTTGTAATCTCAACAATTTGGGAGACTGAGGCAGGAGGATCTCAAATTTGAGACCAGCTTCAGCAACTTAGTGAGAATCTCAGCAATTTGGTGAGACCCTGTCTCAAAATAAAGAAGAAAAAAATCTGTAACAGGGAGAATGGAGATATAGTTCAGAGGTAAAATGCACCTGGGTTTAATATCCAGTAGCAAAATCATCCGCCTCTGAATCCAGAGATCACTTGCTTTGGAGATGTATTAAGGTGGCTGAATTGACTCTTTCCCCTTCTCAAGGTGATCTCAAGTTGGGAGAAAAGTGTTCAAGTGGTAAAAGTCCAGTAAAATGCTAAAAAAACTTTTAGTGATTTGAAAAGAGAGAGAAGTAAAAGTAAATCTTGATAGTTTCCTTGTAATATTCGTATCTAATATCTATATCATAAGGATATATACCCACTATACTCATATTTACCATTGGACTAATTTTCACAAATGAATTGCTGATAATGTACATGATGAATTATGATAAAATTTCAAACAGACATTTAAAAATAACCTGTTTAACTGTTTCACGTGATTAAGAGTACTACCTTTGCAGTGACTGATAATGCTTTTATCTGCATAAATCTAGAAATATGATGGATATAATGAATACACACCTTCCAGAAGCTCAACTTGCTGATGAACCAGAATCTGATCTATCTGTTAAAGGAAAAAGAAAATTCACATAGACAATTGTCAAAATTTAATGTTATCAATGTTTAACAGTTTACATTACTGGTTAGTATAAAACTAAAGTTAACATTTTTTATTGGTGAAATATTTGTTGAAAATTTTCACCATTAATCTGGGAAACTTTAGACCAAATAAAACTGTCTTACACTGAAATTAAAAACAACAACAAAAATATATAGTTTTTTGAGGAAGAGGCTCAAGAGAGGTATGGATAATTTTTTAATCATTTAAAAAATTATCTGTCAAGTTTCAAAAATTGTAAGTGTAATATCATCAGTTGTAGTCACTAATAATTTCATCTATGTATTTTATGAGATCCTGATTTTTAAAATATGTGTTTCAGAATTTTTTGAAAAAATATGACAATGACCAAAAAATTCCTATGGTATGTGCTGCTTGAAAACATTACAAAAAATTAAATTATTACAGTGTGAGTCTGAGGGACCCCTGACTTACTGAGCAGTGGCTAGACATGGTAAGAATACTGGTTCTCAAGTGTATAGACACTGAACACTCAGCCCTTGATGTTCCTATTTCACCCAGCTGATGTCTCACATTAAACTATGTTCAACTTCATATTGCTGAAATTCATATCATGTAGGACAGTAAAATCCTGGCCTTTTTTTTTTTCTCTTCCTTATTGGTGGCATTTATAAAACTGGGCCTTCCAAAGAACAAAAGTATCATCATAAATATGTAGTTTTATTGGATATAAAAAGATGAGTCATACACAAAATTTTAACTCTTTGTTTGGTGCCATTTATTAAAACTTGGCAATAAATTTTATTTAAAGTTCTTCTTTTCTTTTAATCCAAAGAAACTATGTAGTGTTGAAAGAAAAGCACTGTGTTCAGTACCAAAGTCCAAGTTATACAGCCAATCTCACTGCCATGGGGGTTTGACCCTGGGCAATGTGTGTGACTCTTATCTCACTCTCCTCTCCTGAAAAAAATGCTGTTAATTATAGAATGTTATAGATTCTCTATAAAGAGTAAGACAACACATGTATTATGCTTAGGATGAATACTAGAAAATAGTGCTTAAAAATTTTGCTATTGGCTCATATCACAGGTTTAATTCAAGGTCACAAAAAACACAATTACCCAGACCTTTGTGCTTTGATTAAAAAGTGAACTTCAATGAGAGGAATCAGTCATCTGTCAGCAGAAAATGTTTTACCATTTTCGAATTTGATGAAATATTCATTTGTTACCTTCGTTATGTAAGTTGGAAGCACAGGTTTGTCTTTCACGAGTATTTTATGTATCTGAAATTACCTGAGTTAAATATTCCAATCCAGGTGGGCAGTCTAGTGGAGGGGGCGGTGCAGGCATCCATGGTGTCCCTACAGGCCCACCTGGTTGGTTTTGGACAGGGAAGCCGACTGGGCCAGCACCTGTATAGTTGGGTGGTGGGATTGGGTAGCCAGCCTGGGGACCTAGATAGGCACCCTGGGGTGGTCCTGGGTAGCCAGGCTGCATTCCTGGGTAGCCACTGTGTCCTGGAGGTCCTGAAACAAGAGTCATTGAAATAATATGTATCTGCACAGAAAACTGGAACCATCAACCCACTTACAATTACCCCAGCTATCTATGATCTGACCTCTAAATTCAGAAATCTAGTATCAATGAGGTTTAAATTTTTCTTTTAATCTTTCAGGTTTTTCATTGCAATATCTGTGGTTTCAGATCTACTCTCTTTTGAGGGTAGTGGGTTGAAATAAGAGCTAGTCGGCTGCCCTGCTTTCAGCATTCAAAACTTAGATGGAAAGAAAAAAAAAAATAAAAACTTGAACACGTGAGAAAGTGAAAGAAAATAAACTATGACCTAGAGCCAATGACATAAACATCCTGGCAGGCCTTCAAGGACAGGAGAAAAGGCATTGCAGAAGATCTAAACTAAAGTCCTGGGCATTTCAAGCACCAAAGCACCTAAAGAACAAAGCAACTCTGGAATTCTAACAAAGGATAGCTCCTGTGACTATAGACCTGGAGTGTATTTTTTTTCTCTCTCTCTCTCTTTCCCTGAGGGATGTTTGGGAAGATTTGGAGATTTTTTTTTTTTTTTGGTCACAAGCATGATACTGGTGACCGGTGGGTAGAAGGCAGGGCTGCTGCTCAATATCCTAAAGTACCCAGAACAGTCTCCTGGAAACCAAGAACTTCCAAGCCCAAAATATTTCCATGCCACTGTTGAGAAATCCAGGTACAGAGGTAAAGGTATGCATCCTTCTAGCACATTCCAGATACTTACCTGGATTAACAGTGTGCTTGGAGTTTTAGTCCACACTGTATTCATTAATAAACCCCATTATGATATTTAGTTTAGAAATTTAAATTTCACATTATAACAACCAATATGCTCTCTGGAAATAAGGAAGGCAAACATTGTGAGAGGCAAAATTCTTTGGAGTAGTTAATAAACAGTAGAAAAAGACATTTAGTAGGCATATACTCTATATTCTCTGAATGTGTGATTACCATGAAGTTTTATAAGCTTATTTACAGAGCAGGAATTTCAAAGATTACGATATACTTTCTAAAGACTATGTTCCACTATGTTTTACCATTAAAAGTCATATAAAATTGAATACTCAGAACAGGACATTTATTCTGACAAAATTCACATACCAAAACATTAAGGCTAATGGGCTGGGGGCGTAGATCAGTGGTAGAGCACTTGTCTAGCAGGCACGAGGCCCTGGGTTCAGTTCTAACACCAGAAAAATAAATGAATAAATAAAATTACTGAATCAACTTAAAAATGGAAGCTAACAACCGAATGAACCTCATAATAGTGTTTTTAAATTAAGATTTTATAAACTATTCCTTCTATAGTGAAGAGATACTCAAAGGTAATAAATTTGTCACAAACTCTGTTATAGAATTGAGGGATTCAGCTACCCATGGGGAAACCATCTCTTTTGGGGGTCAACTTCTGGGAGATAAAAAAACAAAAAGATTTCCTTTTGGTGTCATGGAGAAAATATGGGGGAGATGGCAGCAGAGGAAGCTACTTTAGATAGATCTAATTTATTTTGGAATCTAAAGATAACAAGGGAAAAGTTTTATATTAAGATCTGGTAAGAAATCACCCAAGAGGAAGGAAAAGCAAAGATAAACCCAGACTTGGGGAATGAATGTGTCATGCTTGTGAACAGAAGGCCCTAAGAGAGGATGAACAGCAGTGGCCCTCAGTAGAACAATAGGAAACAGTTCATCTGCAGACAAGGTGGGGAGGCATGGTCAGGAGCTGCTATTTTCTTCCCCCTGTGATCAGCAGGCATTGGAGGATTCTGAGGAGAAAAGTGAGTTCCATGATGTCATTTGTATCTTACAACATTTTTCAAAAGTGTTGAGCCCTAGGATTCACAATGGGAAACACAGAGGCAATCCTTGTCCCTCTTGCCTAATGGGAGATACAATTTTATATGTACCCTATTCTAGAGTGCTCTAGCACCAGTAGGACTTTCTAGCTGGAATTGGAAAAAAATGCTTTGAAGTAAGGGGCCAGGGTTTTATGACTCTATATGCAGAAGGTAGTTATTGAGATGGGAAATGGAAGTGTAGGTGGATTCTCCCTGAGGGATCCCCTCTCAGCTAAGATCCAGAAGACTCACAGCAGTTGAATAGGTCAAAGGCACAGAACATTCCAGAAAATAGTCCCTGCATAGTAACACACATAGGCCTTTAAAAATCTGAAAGATGTCCAGTCTAGCTGACCAGCAGAGAGCCTGCTTTAAGAAGCATTCAAAGTGAAAGAGGGTAAAGGCTCCTATGACCCACTCTGGGCACTTATCCTAAGAGTAATGAGGATTCAGTGAAGGAGAGCTGAACACACATCTGTGATGGGAAGAGATTAATGTTTTTAAAGATCACAGGCCTCAGGGCAAAGTCCTCAGGAGATAAGTCAACAGAGATGTGGAGGTTTGAGCTAATTGCATATATTATTGACATGATTATAATCTTCTGGTTGATTATTCCTCAAATCAAAGGATTAAGCATAGAGGATTACCTAAAATATGGATAACTGTCTCATTTATATAAATCCAAATTGATTTAACATAATATTAATGCATAAATGACCAACACTTTTCATTTATTATTTGCATTGTGCTCATAGTTTTCTTTGTATTTGCATTTAACCTCCAAAGCAACCTGAATTAGAGAAAACATTACCCCCAATTATAGATAATAAAAGTGAGGCTTTGAGGTACAGCAGCTTGTTCAGGACCATCACACAACTGTTAATCCAGAATGTAGAACTTGAAACCTGACATTGTCCAATATTGTCTGTGCCTCAGATTTTCCATATGCATTAAGGGGGATAATCAATAGTACAGTGGTCCTTCATTCAGTATCCAGGGGGATTGGTCCTAGGATCCCCCTGGGATATCAAAGCCAAAGATGCTCAAGTCTTTTATATATAAAATGGTACAGTATTTGCATATGACCTATGCAAATCCTTGCATAGATTTTAAGTCATCTCTAGACTATTTATAATGCCTCACACAATGTAAATCCTACATAAGTAGTTGTTACACTATGTTGTAACGATGAGGAAGAAGTCAGTAAAAAAGCAATTACTTTAGTGCAATTTCGAGAAAAAAGAACAACTAAAATAAAGAAACTTTCCCCCTCACTCTTCTTCTGTCCCTAGGGAATATCAATTGTTTAATGTTACTCTTTCTTTTTTAATCAAATATTTTACCTTGGAATGCTGTTGGTGGATATGGAGGGGAATATCCAGCATCAAAACTCGTTCCTGGTTGGGGAGCATCAATTGGCATGTCTGCAATTCAAACAGAGGTAAATGTATGTTTGTTTAAATAAAATATATATTAGAAAGCAAAAATCATTGTCCTTAGATAATATTCACTATGTGGTTTTAAGCTATATTGAAACAAAGTAAATTCATTTACCCTAAGTTGTGTCTGTCATGAGAGCTAATTTTTTTCAATTATGTTAATGTATGCTCAGTTCTAGGTTTTGATTTTGTGATAAAAAGATAGTTTTAAAACCACCTGCAATTCATGAAGAAAGCAGTAAATAAAACTAATTGGATGTGGCAATGGTCACAGGATTGTGGATGATTTTTAAAGTATCTGTAATCACTGCTATCCAGGGGGATATCACAATTAGCTTTAAAAAAAATTGTAAATATAAAACTTGTACTTCAGTATCTATTTCATGCTTATTGTGAAACTACACTGATAAGGTTGAAACATATAAAATTTCCAAAATAAAACTCATTCTGACCTACAAAATCCATGTTTAATTATAATATACTAACATTTAACTGTTATCTACCAATTATCTGCTTGAATAGTTCAACTTCCTAGTTCTTCATATTCTTTTTTCCCTAGTGATTCATTTATCTACCCAACCCATCAATAAATATTTACTCAGTAGTTCCTGTGTCACCCATAGGCTTTAGGGCTGCAGTGGCCCTGCCTTCACAGAAATGATGGTCTAGTGGACACTAAACTTATATTATTCTCACCTCTACTTCCTTATGGGTTACCGACTGGAAATTCAGAATTGTTTGTTTTGGGATCGTGAAGACATGACACAGATATAGAAGGAAATATTAATTGGACTTTGAATCTCATATTTTCTGTATGTGTCTGTATTATGAACTTCCAAAGGCCACTCAACTCCTGTAATTTTACTGGCTTATCAGGAAGCAGACTGCACCTCCCTCCCTTTCAATCAGTGTGGTAATACCTTCAGCAGAATGTAGTCACCAAAACTGCAAATTCAAGCAATGAAAAATCTCCTACTTGAATTAGGATTTTCCTTGGACAGACACCACAATGTCTCAAACTACCACAGTTCTCTGATATAGCACAGGTCATTTCATCCCAACCATCCTCTTCTGTTTCTCAGCTAGAAAAGCAGCCCAGCTCCCTAGTTCTCCAGCTTTTAGGATCTTGCCTGCAGCCCCACTTCCAATGTGAGTTAGAAAACACTGGGATCAGACTAACAAGCATGATTGTTTGAATTATGTACCACACACACATCCTCAAGAAGAGACAGACTCAGAAAACTGGAGCTCATTATCTCTGGGTTTGGGTACCAGTGCAATGATCCTAATTCAGGATTACCAGGAGGAATTCACACACATACACACACACACACACACACACACAAATAAGTGAATGGGCAGATGTTCATGTAGATCAAAAAGAATACAAAGAGAATAGGAATTAAGGTCTATTTCTGTATTTCTAAAATGCAACATAGAACTATTACATTGTCTTGAAGATATTATATTTTTATGTCTCCATATGTGTATTCATATATGTATGTGCATATTTACGCATGTACATATACATATTTTATTTTTATGCTCATGTGTGTATATATGTGTGTGTGTGTGTGTGTGTATATATATATATATATATATATATATATATATATATATATATATATATAACTGAAAAGATAAAAGGTGGGCATGACCATGGACAAATTAACTTTTCTGAATTGAAGTATCTCAGAGCTTCTAGTATATGAAGCATTACATCTATATAAATTTACTTTTGTGGGGTGGGCACTGGGGATTGAATCCAGGGGTTCTTTACCACTGAACTATACCCCCAATCTTTTTTGGGAGGGACAGGGGGGATGACAGGGTCTTGCTAAGTGGCTAAGGCTGCCCTCAAACTTGTAATCTTCTTAAAATAAACCTACTTTATAAAAGTTTAAGTTTTACAAATAAAATTAAGCCAATATAGCAGTCATTAAGATCACAGTTGGGCACAGTGGAGCCTGTCATCCCAGAGGCTCAGGAGGCCGAGGCAAGATGGTCACCAGTTCAAGGCCAGCTTCAGCAAAAGCGAGGTGCTAAGCAACGTGGTGAGACCCTGTCTCTAAATAAAATAGAAAATAAGGCTGGGGATGTGGCTCAGTGGTCAAATGCCCCTGAGTTCAATCCTGATACCAAAAAAAAAAAAAAAAAGATTATTTAAGACATTGATCAGGGCTTGAATTATTGTGAGAGACATATATGTTTTTAGCTATCTCCATAAAAATAAAAGGGAGAACACACATCATTTCAGAAAAACAGGATTTGGTTTCTGGTATTTTTCCTAACATGTAGATAACATTAAGATTGATATTTATTTAAGCCTATACACATGTGTATATTCTGAAAAATGTATGAGTATATATATCTGAGATTTTCATTACCATCACCTGACATAGTGAATTTATTATGTTAATAAGTAGGACTTGAATAAATCTTCTGTGTATAAAATGCACAGAGAGTAGAAAAATTGTTCTTGATGAAATACAGTATACTTATCTATTTACCAACAAGTCCAATATGTTGCTCTCACTAAGACTTTCCTATTATTAATGAAAAAAGATTGTTGGTGGTGAATATTGTGTACACCTTTAGAGTAGAAATACTGAACTAGACATTGGATTCTGGAGCACAAACAACACAAAGCAAACTAAATTAATTCAAGAATCGAATAGAACATTGTAACAAATAGCAAGTAAATAGATTGAACATTATAGGAAAGAAAAGTAAATACTTATGAATTACTTACTGTGTTTCTCCATGATTTAAATAGTTCTGGAAAAAAAAAAAGATCTGATATTAGTGCACTGTCTATGAGTTTATAGGTCAAATATGACGGTGGAAAGACAGTCCACTAGAACTACAGAGTCACACTCAAGGGACAGTCCTCTTCATTAGCTGACTCTAGCCTCATCCAGGCATTGGGAGTTTCTGGGCTTGATCTGACTCCCTAGGCTGGGTTTACATATAGGACTTTGGAGGTTATCAGTCAGTCTATGACGTAGGAGTCAGCAAAAGAGCCACCAACAGTGGGTGGGCCTGGGAAGAGGAAGGGCAGCTTGTCTGAGCATGTGGGTTGGAGATAAAACAGTTGCATAACTGAATTTTGTCCCACGTTTTCACTGTAATCAGCACACATAAAATGGGGTTGGAATTTACAGTAGGTAGGGAGGAGACTGAACAGAGGTGGAAAAGCCTGAGATAGGATCAAAGTACTGCAGGACAGAAGTACTGAGTAGAAAGATCCATCAGAGAAAGAACTGTAAACAGAGACTGAATTCATATATGCAAAATCTCATGATGAATTTGGTCAACACCATATTGGTGTTGATACATTAAAAGGAATACCTATTTGCATAAAGTAGACTAAGTATCTTCACAGATACATACAAATTAAATGACTGATAAATTCTAGTACAGAAATAGGCAGTATCCCTTAGTTAATATGCTGAACTACATATCTCAAAAGTTTTTATCTGTCACCTGCATCTTTTAAGACATCAATCTTCAATAAGCTTAGTTAAATGCCTTTTAATTAATTTTAACAGTAATTTTCTTTTCTTTTTCTGTGGTGCTGGGGATTGAACCAGGGCCTTATGCATGTGAGGCAAGCACTCTACCAACTGAGGTATATCCCAGCCCTTTAACAGTAATTTTAAGGGACCTTTTTTTTTTTTCCAGTCTTTTTCAACTTGCCTACCAATATCAGAAAGGCACCAAACAGTATATTGGACAAATCCTAAATAACATCCAAAAGGAAAAACACAGGCAGAATTTTATTCTTTATATTTTGTGAACTGAATTTTAAAAAACGAAAGATCCTTTAGCTTCTGGATTGCAAACCTATACATCAGAGATGGAAAATATTTTTGTTTGTGTTTAAAAAGTATTTCTTCTTAGAACTTAGTTGTTTGGGGCTAGGAAGTCCAGCAAGCCACAAATACTTGTAAACTAGAAAGATGAGCAACTTCATAAGCTAATTTTGTACATCATGTCAGGTGGATCTTAAGGACGTAGTACTGGAAGGTTCCAGATCCCTTCCTAATGAGTACCAACTAAGAGAAAACACAGTATTTTCCTAGGGTTACAGATCATTCCCTCCTGATCCAGAAATCCTAGGAAGGGAAACTAAACAGAGTACAAAACAGGACTCAATTGTTCCTACTTGCTCTTTCTCCTCCTAGTTGGTTGCATTATTTTGAGTCTTAAAATATAAGTGAAATTGAGTACCTATTGGCAAAAATGCTGTAGAATAAAATCTGGATCCTCATTTTACTGTATACACACACATACCAGGAATTGAACCCAGGGGCTCTGAACTGAGCCACATCCCAGCCCTTTTGTATTTTATTTTGAAATAGAGACTTTCTAAGTTGCTTTGGACCTTGCTAAATTGCTGGGGCTGGCTTTGAACTCATAATCCTCCTGCCTCAACATCCAGAGCCCCTGGGATAAAAGGTGTGTGCTACAGAGCCCGGCTTTACTATAGGTTTTAAATGTAGCAATTACAAAATATCTTAAGCATTAAAACTGGTATGTCATAAGCAATGTCCAAATGTTAATTGGTTCTTTTATCTTTTCAGGTGCCAATTAATTTTAACAGTAGTTTTCTATTATAATAGAGTGCTATTTACTTGATAAATATAGTCATCTACCATGTGGGTGCCTTCTCTTCCTGACCTCTTATTGGCTGTTAGGAGCATCTTTCCGTTTTCTCAACTTTAATGGATCTATTTCAAGACATATCATTCATTTTGGAAATAATTAGGTGTGCCCTGATTGAATTAGTAAATTTAACATAACAGCTTTTAAATAATGGTTCTTGCTAATCATATATAAATATAAATAAATATATATTTTTTCCAGGAAGAGGAAATCATATTTATGATGCATCCAGAGTAAAAAGTCTATAATAAACTCATAATATATATTGTATGATTGGAATCATAATTACACCTGAACAAACAGAACTCCAAAATATAATCTGATGGTTGCATACTTCTTCCTACATTGAATGAGAACTTTGGTGGTAATTTTAGCATCATATGTTACAGAAATATATATATATATAAAGTTGTTCTGTCAAATGTCATAAGTCCCTATTGCTGCTCTGGGCTATTTGATCATTGTAAAATACTCCCACTAGGGAGAGGGAGAAAAAGGATGGAGATTTTCAGCTGTGACTTCATAACTCATACTACAGTGACAACCTCTGACCGAACACTTAGGATCCTAAAATTTTTATTGCTTTCAGAAAGTATTTTTAGAAGATCATAAAATTACTATGTCTATACAATGTACATAAAATAGATTTGGTTTATTTACCTGGATTTACTTGTTAATTATCTAACCACAAATTTCCCCCACCTCCATCTCCTGCAAACCAAAAACACAATATAAACAAGTTCAATACCAAGATGGTGACGCATGATCTGAAGAGGAAAAGGAGGGTCACTGGAGTAGGCCAGGAGAAGAAGACAAAATTTTTTGAGGATAGTCAAAAATTAAGTGATTTTAACGTCCTTCTCATTATGTTTGTGGGTAAACTGTGTGCATTTAAAAATGTTTCATGAACAGCTAATGAGAAAAATATTGCATCTGTTTAATTGTGGTTATGTTAATAGATAAGCAGAGCAAAACAAGGGCATTTACAGGAATGGGGGGAGGGGGAGGAAAGGGGAAAGGGAAGTAATTTGATACAGCAGGACACAGACTTGCAAAATAGGTGTCTGATGCAGGATGGAGGCAGATTTTAAGTGCAAAGTAGCTTGTAACAGGAAGTCTTCCGTAAAATCCACTTCTGTAGTTTGGGCTCAAGAAAACAAAACAAATGTGCTTAGAACCATTTTGGAAAGAAAGGATAGTGGAATGAAATAGACATTATTATTGCTGTGTGTATATACATGACTGCATGACCAATGTGATTCTGCAACCTGTACACTCAGAAAAAATGAGAAATTATATCCCATCTGATTCAAATGTATGATATGTCAAGGTCATTGTACTGTCATGTGTAACTAATTAAAACAAATAAAAAATTTTTTAAAAAGATACAAACCTAAAAAAAAAACATTTGGGGATAGAATCTTATAGTATTTTACTGTAAACCTTGAATAAGAATGTAGATCATACATCTACTCAGACAAACTTAGTAGTGTCCAGGGTTTTACAAAACTAACAATAAACCAAAGAGGTGAAAGAAACAAAAACTCATCTTCCAAGTCGGCTCCCAACTTTCAATGACATTTGTTAGAGACCGCCTTTAATGTAATGCCTTTCATATGTAAGACAGAAAAGTTTTGTTGCTCTTGTGGCCATGTACATTTTTTTTTTACTAGGCCAGATAAGGATTTTCTAAGCATTTATCAAACAAAATTTGGAAAGCAAACATTTGTTAGTATTTATTAACGGGGGTATTGGGCACTATGCAATATTGTGTTATAGTGTGTGTGTGAGTGTGTATGAAACACATACATTCATGGTACACACATCCTCCTGTATGCTTACATAAACATTTACCATCTCAGTATTCACCAAGTGGAAAACGTGATTCTCAAGAGTACTAATTTTAGATATAGAACAAGCAAGTCTCTATCCAGGCATTTGAGTACTATACAAAGGCACTTGGGGATTTAAACAATTAAGATAATTAAATTACTACAGGTAGATGACATATCTAAATCCTTACTTAGATGATAGCTGTGAGGGTATTGTCAGGAAAGCTAAAAAAAATGTCTATAAGCATCCAGGTCATGAAGTTATGCTTGTGGGGTGTATACCAGGGACACTGAATGGGGGCGGGGGGAGGGGGACACCACACCTCAGAAGTGCAGACTCCCAGAAGTGTCTTGACTCACCCAGGAATGAGAGGTCGGTGAGATGGCAGAACAGGGAAGGGAGAAGCTCCTCAGAGGTGAGGATGGAGGGTGCACAGGGGCAGTTCACCTACTGTAATGTCCCTCCGCCTGTGCGCTAAGCCCCTTACAGATCTTGGTCTATCATCCACCTTATTTACACGCTGCTTTTCTATCCAAATGTAGAAACTCATTTTTTTTTTTTTAATTTCCGTGTGTGCTCATTGTTCAAAGCCCTACTTAAGAGAAAGTTCTGCTGTAAGGCAGGATCAGGAAGGGGAAAGAGCCCTGATATGCCTAAGACTTCTCACCAAGCTGAAGCTCTCTAACATGTCTCCAGTTGCCAAACTTGAAGAAGTGACTCTGGTTTCTGGAACTGGGAAGTGGTCCTGCCCAGCCATCCAGGAATCCAAGGCATCAATAAAACACCCCCCCCCCCCTGGGCCCGGGGGTGGGGGTGCACTAAGGAGCAGCAGGC
>NW_026000240.1:18468994-18477960 GCF_001458135.2 Marmota marmota marmota | reverse complement strand
CCCCCCCCCCCCCCCCCGGGGGTGGGGGGTGGGGTCAGCAAGGAGCAGCAGGCACTTTGCCAAATACTTGAAATAATGGAAGCGAGCTTTGCCTGGGGACCTTCTGCAGTGCCAGGTGGGACTCTCACACCTTATATTAATGCACGTAATGCTCTTTCTTAACTTGGTGGTTCTTGTAATAGTTACACAATTTCAGAGATTTCAGAGATGAGGCAGCTAAAGGAACATGAGTGAAGACACTGGCCCAGAGCCCATGGACGTGAGGCAGAATGGAAGCGGGCATCTGAAGGGCTCACCCACCATGCCGGTCTACCCCTCTATCTTTCTTATTCGTCTGGTATTCCGGATTGCCAAACATAGTTTGAGCTGCAGCCATAATCCTATTAATGTTTGCTGTTCAATGGCAGCTAGCAGTTTTACTAATCCTGCCTTATAATGCCCCACGAAGTTGGCTCAAGCTCTGCGCTCACTTTCTGGCCATGATTTAGTACTGCTCTCTGAATTGTGAAGTGGTGCCACTAACTAACTGCAAGTAGAGCCCTTGGGGATCCTCCACACCCCCAACAGGACACACCTTTGTCATTATAAAGGTCCTGGGATGGGCCAAGAATACCACCCGCACAGCTTGGGTCCTGGCTGAATCTCTGCTCCATTCCCGAGCTCATTCCAGGTCCCTCAGAATTCCCTCCCCAACTTCTACCCACAGAGCAAACAGGACACAAGGACCCTTGTGCCTCTCCGCAAGGGCAGCTCGCTTCACCTAGGTCGCTCCCAGAAACGTGCGCAGGTCCCGCGCCCCCGCGGCGGAGAGGCGGCGGAGAAAGCCCTCGCTCACCTGTGGCTCAGGCTGTTGGGAATCCGGGCGCCAGGTGGAGGCTGCGTTCCTCTCGACTCTTTTGCTGATGGCACAGGTGTTACACAACCTCCCCTGAAGCTAGCGAGGAAACGCCTTTGAGTGAAAGCTAGCGAGGAAACTTTGGCGCGGACACCAGGGGCTCTGGGTTTCGTTTCCTGGATCCTGCGTATTCAAGAATTTTCCTCCCTTGCCCTGCGCAGATGCGCCGGGTCCCCCCAGCGCGGTCCGGAGTCGGCCAAGCTGGAGGCGGAGCCGCTGCCTGAAGCCAGAGGAACGGCTGCCCCGCTGCTTTCCAGCTCTAAGAGAGGCCCCAAGACTTGTCCCGGGGTTAAGGCAGAGATGAACTGGCGCCTACACCACCTTGAACTGGAAAGTCACTGGGTGGGAGTGGCCTCTTCGGGGAAACTTCCTTTCCTGTGGCTTTGACCTCCATCCCTCGGATTCCTGTGGTTTAAGAGTTAGTTTTTCTTGATGCCTATTCATTTTACACAATTGCGGATTTGATTGTGGCACGGTCGTACATAGTTAATTTTTTTTTTAAACAATTTCCCTCCCCAATACTTCCCTTCCTTTGATCTCCTCCCAACCCTTCTTCCCTTCCTCCACCCTGATGGGCACCCTTCTACTTCCATGGAGTTTCGTTTTTGTCCTGTTTTCCCCGCCCCACTTTCTAGCATCCACCTGCGAGAAATCACACCAAGACAGTAAGGAAAAAAAAGGGGGGTGGGGAGGTGGGAGGGGGAGGAACATGAAAAGAAACACAATCTTCAATTTGTCGCAGCACGAGATTGTTTTCCTCTATGGTTCCTTTTGTTTCTTGTTGTCTTGCCCCCTCCCCCACCCCATGAAATGATTTTTTTTTTTTAAACGTAGTTTAGAAATCAAGTGGAACAGATTTTTAAAGAATGTTTAATTTTCCAGCCCATGCACAGGCATTCATAAAACAAATACTTATTGAATTTGTTTCAACATTTATATTGACAAAAGTAACAGGATATCTTCCAAATGAGACTTCCACAGCAACCTAAGCTGAAAAGAAATGAAACCTTATTCTCCACTCTTCCTATTTTTTTCCCTCATTGTCTTGCTCACCATGGTTAACAAACATTTGAAGGTTTACTGAAAGAGGTGGCAGGAAAGAGGGGGAGGTGGAGAGAAAAATTGCGAAAATTAGATGGAAAAAAAGAAAGAGGAAAATTAAATCACAGACCGGGTGATTTAATTTTCCTCTTTCTTTTTTCCATCTAACTTTCCATCTGATTTGATGGTGAGTCTCCTCAACTCACCATCGCTGTGAGCTTTGCAAGTAACCTGACAATCTTTTGTTTTTTAATCTGTAAATGAGGGTGGTAATAGATAGTGTTTTAAAGATGCTTGGGGAAGTTAAAACACACACTGTTTAGAAAGGTGCCCTGTTTACAGTAAACTTTTGCTTCAGGTTTAGCTTCCTGTTTTCTGACCTGCTACTGTAGAAAAAGGCTAGAGAAGATATGGAAATTTGGTTAGCTCTCATTTTTAGTTTTTCATCTCTTCTTCTAGGATGAATATTATATTTTTTAATCCAAACAATTCTGTGTTCATTTCTACACCCAAGACACTTGCCACCTCTTGCTTAGGCTGCTGCTGCATTGTCTCCATGGAGGTAGCAACAGGGTAAGTGAACAGGCTTCTGAGCAGAGACCTTCAGGCAGTCAATACTTTAATTTTGATTTTCAACTTTATGCTCTCCTTCATTTGATACAAGTAAGTTCTCAGTCTCACTGGGGTTCTGTGGAGGTAAATTGAATTTTCTTAACCTAGCGCCCTCTTTACATACTTCCTGTATCTTGCAATTTTTTTTTTTTTTTACCACATCTGCTTCCTCTTTGAATGTTTCTGAATCCTTGTGCCTTTTACAACTTTTGGATTCTTTTTCTTTCTTTCTTTCTTTTTATCTTTTTTGTTTTGTTATTTTAACCATTTCATTTTTGTCTTATTATGGTCTGTGAAGAAAAGTTTAGAGTTCAGAAAGGTGCCTTTAATTAGAAAATATCTAGATAATGGTATAAATGATTGGTTGCCTACTCTCTACTCAAGTTCTACTTTGAAGCAGTAAATAAGTGATTCTCAGATTTTAGCATGCGTAAGAATCATTAGAAAACCAGTTAATACTAAATTTTGAGAGTCCCACCTTCAATGTTTCTAATTTAGTATTTCTAGGATGGAGCTTTTCTAACAAATTTCCATGATAGAGATGATATTTTTTACCTGGAACACCTTTTCAGAATCACTTGCTAAAAAAACTCCATTTTTTCAGGTACTGTGTATATGGAAGGAGGTTCAGAACACAAAGGATGAATTTTGCTTGGTAGTCCATTCAAGTGAGTTCATCCTCCTTTCCCTGTGGTTGGTGGCCTGGTGAGCATATTGTCCATACTGGGCGGGGGAACATCTTCTTGAGGGCTTTTAGGAAAGGGCTTACTGCTCACATGTATATGAGTATTTATGTGCACATGTGTGCAAACATACACACACACACGTGTGTGCACTTACTTATGTACCTTTCTCCTTCTCTCCTGTGTAAGGATGAACTGGCCAACTCAAGACCATCAGAGAGCAAGGTTGAAGATGGTGGAGTTGAAATGTGGAAAGAGTCCAAGAATGTGATGTGCTGATGAGTCACTGCCTGACCCTGGACTTATCTCCAGTTGATTTGTTACATGAAAGACATGTCTATTGGGGAGGTGGAGGATTGGGAAGGAGAGTGGTTATGAACTTGGAGGGTATTCATCACAGTTTTTTGCCTGACTTCACACTCAACGCAAGCAGCTTATTGCTGTTCTCTTGTGCATGGTAGGTCATTTCTTCTTAATTTTACACTATTGTTGTAATTATTTGTGATTCTGGCTTTTTGTTGTATCACTGAGGATATTCAATGTACCCCTCTAAAATTCTCATTATTGCTGTTATCTTTGTTTTCTTACCTAGGTTAATGCTGGAACCAATAACTCTTAAGACTTCCACAGCCTCGAAGGGAAATGGATGTAACAGGGATTGATGGAAAGCAGCACCAGAAGCCTGATTTCACTTTGCATCAGCAACATTTTATATTTAGAAAAACTAGCCATGAAAAGGGAGTTTAATTTTCTGATTAAATTACCAATATAAATTCCTTTTAAATCAACATTGTAGTCCTATTAATTTGAGTAATGCTAGGGTCTTACCAACTCTACACTTTAATAACAGGATAAGAAAATAAGTAAAACTATAAAACCACTGCATGGAGGTGGTGCATATGCGGAAGGGATGCTGCTTTGTAGCATCATTCCCTTGCATTCCCATTAACCTGGACATCTACACTGTGTGGCTTCTGAGGTGCTTCTGGGTTTTGACAGAGTAGACAGGAGGGGAGAGAAGCATTGCATATGGGAGTTTTAACAGCAAGGCCTAGAACTGAAACTTGTCACTTCTGTTCACATTTCTTTGATCTGAACTTTGTGGGTTGCCATGTCTGGGAATAAACAGTCTGGTATCTTTCCAGAAAAAAAGGAAGTGAGTTTGTTACTAATTAAGGAAGGCATGGATGTGCAATTTGGTGTCTTTCCAGAATAAGAGGATGTTTGTTATTAATTAACAAGAAATCTTTATGCTGTCTTCTAGGGATTTCCAATGAAGATTTTTTTTTTAAAGCCCATCTTTAACAAACTATAAATAGCCAAATGTGTAATTGACACAGGAAATCAGGGAGCTGAAAAACCAAACCTCAGTTCTTGTGTTCTGATGAAAGAAAATTTAAAGTCAGACACTTAAAACCATGCAAAAGAACTTTATTATAAGGGAAAGTAAAGAGAAAGTGTGGTGAAAATAAAGTAAAAGCAAAGTGAGGCTCAAGCAGAGACCACTCAAGAGAGAGTATGGGCCATCTCTGAGCAGAGAACAACAAAGGAGACTGAGCTGTCTCCAAATTTATTACTGTTTGATGTTTACCAGGAGAACTGGGGACCACCTTCTGTACGCTGCCAACTCCCCCTCATGTCAGGTAGAGGAGTTATTGACCTTAATTGGTCCTCTCTGGAATTGTCATGGTGGCCACCTATTTAGAGGGGCTTCATCTAATCTAACAAGTCAATCCCATGTTAATGCCAGCACTGGGGTCAACAGCTGGTCTGAAGTTTCCTTAGTGCGCCTGCCCAGCTAAAGGAATCTTCCTTCCCAGACAGATGGAGACACTTATAGCTATAATTCCTAACTTCACATCAACCTCAGTGGACCCTGTCAAGATTTAGTCCCATTAATCTTTTACTTTTGACGTACTTTCCCATTAGCTCTTTTGCTTCTGTTTATTTTCTATAAATTAACTACCACCCTTTACTTTCTTGTCTACTTTGGAAGTAATTTAAAGAAGACCCTAAAATAATTTAAAGAATACTTGTGACATGCATTTCACTACCGCCTAACATAATCACCATTATTTATAAAATCTTAAATTCTCTTACTTTAACAACAATATTCCTGGAAGTTTGTGCATTACAAACTTTATTTCTAAATCATTCCAGGTGAGTCACATTTTAAATACACATATTTTTCAAGTCTCAGTGCAAAAGAGAAAAAGAGATTTAAAGCAATAATCCACAGAATTGACCTCATCAAGCTTTTCCAAGCATTTATCACAACAGAATAATATAGAAGACATAGAGATGATATATATCTTGAAAGGAGAATACAGTGACAACTTTTCTGCAGTTAAAGCTTGCTTAGCTATGTTTTGAAAGAAGAGTAGAATACACCTAGAAGCTGAAGTCAGCTACATATGCAAAGGGTTATACTGGTGCATTTCAAAAATACAAATAGGTGTGGATTCAGTGTAACAGGGAGTGTTATGGTTTAAATATAAGGTGTCTAAGTCAAGTTTTATGCAACTATGACCAAAAAAATCTGACAAGAGCACTTAGAAGAAGAAAAGTTTATTTGGTGCTCAGGGTTTCAGTGGTCTCAGTCCATAGACTGCCAACTCCATTGCTCTGTGCCTGATATGAGGCAGAACATGGTGGCAGAAGGGTGTGGCAGAGGAAAGCAGCTCAGGAAATGACAATCAGGAAGCAGAGAGAGTTTAATTCACCAGGGACAAAACACAAACCCCAAAGACATGCTCCTCATGACCTACCTCCTCCAGCCATACTCTACCTGCCTACAGTCATCACCCAGTTAATCCATTCAAGCAAATCAATGCACTGATTAGATTAAGGCTTTCATAACCTGATCAGTTTAACTCTAAACTTTCTTACATTGTCACATACAGGAACTTTTGGGGAACACAATTGGCTATAACTTAAGGTATCCCCCAAAATCTTATGTGTCGGAAAATGCAAAAATGTTCAGAGGTGGAATGATTAGATTATGAGAGTTGTAACCTAATGAGCAAATTAATCCACTGATCTGGATCAGTGTAGGCAGGTAGGATGTGGCTGGAAGAAGTAGGTCACTGGGAAGTTGCCTTTGGGGTTTATATTTTGTCCTTGGTGAGTAGAACTTGCTCTCTACTTCTGGTTGCCATGTGTTGAGCTGATTTTATCTTCCACACCCTTCCACCATGATGTTCTGTCTTACTTCCATCCCAGAGCTTTGGAATGAACCTCTGAAACCATGAGCCAAAATAAACTTTTCCTCCTCTAAGTTTTTCTTGTCAAGTCTTTTGGTCACAGTAATTAAAAGCTGACTAAAAAAGGGAGAAAGCTGTGAAACTGACAGAGATTTCTCACTTTGAGACAGATAATTCACTGTTGGCCAAATTTTGTGTTTCCCCACTCTTGGAATAGATATTGCTGAAAAGTGGCTTCTAGAGTAGAATTCCATTTCCTTGCCTCTATAGGTGAGGCCACTTGACTGAACTATAGCCAATGGATTCTGAGAAAAAAAAAAATGTTACTTATAGCCAAGTGTTTAAAAAATAGGTGAGCCTCCACCATGCTGTTTGACTCTCCTTGACTTGATGTGGAAGATAATGAGAACTTAAGGGTTGACGGAGATAAAAGTAGAAGGGTCTCTTCACCCTGCAGTACCACATGGACAGAAGCTGCCCAACATCAGAAACCCCCACTCAATAACCACATAAACTTCCATGAAAAAGATGTTGTAGCAGCTAACATCATTCAAAGTCATCAACGTTGGAGAGGTTGAAAAAGAAGCCATTAGTGAAGGCCACAGACTGTGAAGAAGACTTTGGATTTTTTTTTCATGAAGGATAGGAAAAGTATGGGATCATTTTAAATTGAGGAAGACCCTATTAAGCTCTTGTTATAGCAAGACTAAATTAGTGATGGTGAGAGAAATGAAACATTGGAAAAACAGGCAGCTAGGATATCATTCAAGACCAAAATAACACAATTCTGAGCTAATAGACAGGATGCTTAGTAAAATTAGAAAGGAGGGTTGTCTTCTAGGGTTTGAAAAAAAAAAAAAAAAGAATAGGCAATGCATGGTAACTAAATAGATTTAGGGAGGGAAAAGAAAGAGAATGGCCTAAAGGACATTTCTGTCTTGGGCCATTGATAGTGCACACATTTAGAAAGAAGCACAAGGAGATTTGGGGGTAAAGCTACATTAATTAAGTTTAACCTTCTATGGGACATCAAAGTGGGAACAACTGATAAGATTGTTAAGATATGCCTGCCCACCTCTTAAAAGTGAACCAGTGATTGGCTCAGAAACAGAGTCCCTGGAAACAGATCTAACCTTAAAATGCTACAGGATAAGGACTGGTCAAGTATGATCATTTGGGACACACCCATATTTAAAGAGCCTGGGTTCTTTATCCTTTGCTTAAAGAAGATTGAAAGAGAGAACAGAGAGAGATGTGTAAAACCCAAGTGTGGTTTTTGTGAAATTACAGTGAAAGACTTTTAATGAGGAAGTGATTGATGACATCACAAACTGCAAGGAGGCCAAAGGAGTTGGGTCTGTGGTGGCCAAGTAGTGCTGCTTGGGTCACAGAAGTAGTCTCACTTCTACCTTCTTGTTAAACAAAGCCTATAATCTACTCTGCCCCCACCTCCTCAGTTACAAAATGGAGAAGAGGTCATTCACAAGAAGACCTGCTCCACAACCTGAAGCCTCATGGGTGCGTGATATTAAGGTGGAAGGAAAGTAGAATCTTGCTGGTCAGGTCTCACTGATGAGGTTCTCATTTTTGTCTTCAGGCAGAAGAGAGAGTGAGTGTCAGTTTCAGTCAGCAGGGTTGGCAAAGGTACTTTGTTGCATCTGCCTGCCCTGGCAGGAGGCACAGGGCTAAATCTTTCTGACACTAACCACTTATGGTGGTTTCCATCAGGAACCACCTGGTGAGCTTGACGGTTTTATTCATTTTGCAGAAGTCAAACAATTATTACTTATTCAAAATCCAAACCAAGGAAACCAAGCAAAACAAATAGATTTGGGGCCTAAAAGTTTCTACTTGTTTACAGAATTGTCAAGTGATTACCTAAAGAAATAATTATCACCAGGTTTAAAAGAAAAAGCCAGGGGCTGGAGTTATGGCTTAGCTGTATAGCTCTTGCCTAGCATGCGCAAGGTGCTGGGTTTGATCCTCAGCACCCCATAAAAAAAGAAAATAAATAAAGGTATTGTGTCCAACTACAACTAAAATAATAATAATAATAAGAAGAAGAAGAAGAAGAAGAAGAAAAGCAAAAGCAAAAAAATGTAAGTGCAAAAAAAAAAGATATTTTATGGATTTCTTTGACATTCTTTAAAGATTTAAGAGTTTCCGTGGGCTGTAAATGTCAAAAGGCCATTACTAATCTTAGAAGGGCAAGTTTTATCTGAATGGTGGTGGTGGGATGTATATTTCAGTGGTTTTCAGAGTAAAAGGTAAGGAAATGAAATGTGGGCAGGGAATTCAGGACAAAGCAACCACAATGATGGCTAAAAAAAAATTACTTAGAAATGTTTATGAGCAAACGTTAAGATCACTAAACTATGAACATATACCCAAAACCCCAAAAGAGGTATCACTTCACCATAAATACACAGAACTAAACATTAGTTAATTGAAAATATAGGGGGTTGGAGATATAGCTAAGTTGGTAGAGTGCTTGCCTTGCATGCACAAGGCCCTGGGTTCAATCCCCAGCAC
>NW_026000240.1:18465317-18468643 GCF_001458135.2 Marmota marmota marmota | reverse complement strand
AAAAAAAAAAAAAAAAAAAAAAAAGCCAAAGAGAACAACTTAAAGGAGGGAAAAAGTTATTTTAGCTCACAATTTCAGAAGTTCAGTCCATGGTCAACCAACTCCATTACTTTGGGTCCAGAGTAAGGCATCACATCATGGTAGAAGACCATAGTGGAGGAAAGCTGCTCATATCAATGTGTCTGAGAGGCACAGAGAGAGGGGAAGGGGACCTAGGAGAGATAAATTCCCCTAGTAGTTATTCCCTCCATCCACACTGGCCTATAGTAGAGGCCTTGCTCACCATGCTGCTGTGCCCATCCAATTGCAAATTAAGTCACCAGATGAGTTATTGAAGCCAGGCTTTGGATGGCAATGCCACATCTTGCTGCCAGCTCCTGAATCCATAAACAAAGAGCAGGAATCCACCTGGACATGGCCTTGGATAGAAATAGCATCACACATGCAGAGGGTTACATTGATAGCTCCTTGAGAACAAAATTGAAAGTCAACTTGCACGTGACTCCACTGGTAACAGAGCAACCCACCCCCACACTGCTTCAAAGTCAGATATCTCATGTTTCCTTCTGGTGATGTTATATTTAGAGGTACTTTTTTTTATCATGTCTCTCTGGCCAATTATGAGATCCTCATTGCTCATACATATTGAGTTCAAGAAAAACATGGAAGCACCTCTGACCATGTGGTCCAGTGGCCAGGTTGGCCATTGTTGCCTGCAACAGAATTTTTCATAGACTCAAAATTGACCTGTGTTTTACTGGAAGGATGCGATTTGCCTTTGTTGGTCAACTGGGCACACACAAACACACCACTCTTGTCAAATCAATCAGCATGTTGGGTGTGCACTGAAAGCTGCTGAGTTTTGTTGACAGCCTGCCATGGTGAAGTGATCCAGCAACAGCCTCTAACTGAACTTGGTCGCAAACATGTGACATGAGGTTGACCCTCAACGGAACTAGATAAAAAGCTGTATTTTTGGAGATGTACAATAGCAGGTGAATTGCTTACAACCCATCATAGATTATTCATTGTAGGTGCCATAAGTTGGCTCCCTGCTGAAGCTGTAGGACTTAAGCCTATGAAGTAAACCCCATGAGTCTTGCGTACTGTAAAGTAATAATTCTAGTGTTTGAGAGCCACAAAATGATAGTCTTGTCTACCCCATCCCCACAGGTTATTTATAGGTATGTGGATAACATGGGTGGTCATACTGACCTACCAATGGCTGGTAAATATGGGGAAGGCCATACCTCCCAACGAAATTTTATCTGAGTGGCCATCCAAAGGGGACACTTTCAAAAAAATTACTCATGTGAAATGTACTCCATGGTGGTATTACCCCTTAGCTTTGTTCTCACTACAAGAGGCCGCCATTGTCAGTGAGATAGAGATGACCGCACTGGCACTGCACATGGTCAAAGCCCTCAATGCCACCTGTGAATCATTTTCCCTCTTAAATGAAGAAATATACCAAATAAGGAAGATAGTATTATAAAATCGGATGGACCTTGATATACTGACTGCCTCCCAATATGGAAATCCCAGAATAATGTTCCCTCCGAGGCACCAAGTGTTGTGTTTACAAAGCAGATAAGCACCATCATGTAAGCCAGGCACCACAAACCTTGGCCCTTGAAACTCAGCAAATAGAATGTAACAGGAAAGGTGGCCTACCCTGACTGCCCCAAGGAGATGAGTCCTGCTTATCTTGCTGGGGATAGGTTGTGTGTTAGTAATTTGCTGTTGTGCCTTATATTGTTGTGGATTACAGGCACAGGGCTGTGCCTCCTGGCCAAAGAATCTTCACAGAAAACATCTGTCATGTACATTGTACAGTGAGGAACACTAAAGGGATGGAATGTAAGGAAATTGGCGTTGGTCAGGCTCCCTCACCCGGATGTCCAGGAAGGAATGACTGAGATATTTTCTGCAGGTCAGGAACAATAGCACATGTGTACTTTTATGTAACCAATGATATCATGCTTGGCACCCTGCTGGCTTTATTGCAGTTTCATGTATAAACTGATCAGGACTTTATGCTGCTCAGGTGACCCACCCATCAAATAAAGATCTCCCTATGAGCCCCTGTATTTTCTTCAGGCTGCCAGAATCTGGAGTCAACTGTCTGGGATAGAGCGGGTGCAGAATTGACAGTAGGTTACAGCTCTAATAATTAAATCATTTCACCTCTGAATATTCCTGCATTAGCTCAGGAGCTTTTGAAGGACAACTCCTAACCAAATGATAATAGTGGATTTTCTTACTCTTTTCTTTCTTCCTTTCCCCCCCACCTCTCTCTCTTTTATGCATACTACAAGTGATTCTCCACTGGACACCAACTGAAAGTTCTGGAATTCAATTCAATTCTTATACTATCTGCCTAAAGTTGGTGTCAGCTCCTGTAAGAGCTCAGTCCCAGAATTAATGTTCCCATTTTGGATGCCAGTTGCACAAAGTAGATTGTTGCCTCTAAATCCACTGCTTCTAAATCCACTGATTTTACAAACTACAGAGGAAAAATATGTGGGAAAGAAAACTTCACCGGTACTAAACATGAGTAGATATGATTTGGTAGGAGTCTAGAGGTTCTATTTTAATCATATGTAATGAAATTAAGGATATTATAAATTTTACACTATTGAGAACAAAAAATGTATGGACTCAATCTGTAGTAAATCTCTAATGAAATTAAAATGTTCCCTTTTGAAAACTTAGGAAACTGAAAAAGAGTCTTTCCTCAAGTGCCACCAAGGTGCTCAGTCCTTCCGAGAAGCAAAGGTCGCACTGGGGTGAGGCCCTCACTTCATCTGGCGACTAGCACAGTGCCAGCCGTCAGCACCATGGCTTCTGTTTCTGAGGTGGCCTGGATCTACTCTGCCCTCATCCTGCAGGATGACCAGGTGACCGTCATGGAGGATAAAATTAATGCCCTCATTAAAGCAGCTGGTGTAAATGTTGAACCTTTTTGGCCTGGTTTGTTTGCAAAGGGCCTGGACAATGTCAACTTTGGGAGCCTCATTTGCAAAGTAGGGGCTAGTGGGTGTTGGAGTCTGTAAACAAGTCAAAATAACGCCTGGAATTTTGTCAGGGGAATGTTGGCGTTCGTAAACAAGTCTGGATGGTGCCTGGCAAAATGCCAGAGGGAGTGGTTTGAGAAGTAACAAAAGCGAGCCATTAAGTGTGGAGATTCCTGATTGGTTGACTGATGTATCTAGTTTATGTTAATTAGATAAGCTGTGTGGAATGTATAAATACTGCTCCTGTCCTCCTACTCCTGCTGTATCAACATACACAAGTTGTTTGTCACCCCCCCCCCGTTATTTTGC
>NW_026000240.1:18455849-18463273 GCF_001458135.2 Marmota marmota marmota | reverse complement strand
CCCCCCCTTATCTCTCTGGATAACAGGAAGGGCTGAGGCTGCTCAGTTCAGGTATAAAAGGGTCACTGAGACAGCACGGACTGGGGATTACTCCTAACTTGGCCATGACTGCAACAAGTAAAGCTGGGAACTAGGGCAGGAAGAAAGACATGAGATGAAGTGTGTTTATATTACTTAGGAATGTCTGTTTAATTCCAAACATTTTTGTAAGTTATTGTTAATGTATTCTGGTTTTGTTTTGTTTTGTTTGGCATTATTTTTAGTACAAAATCAGTTTTTGTAGTATTTATCAGATATCTGAGGCAGTTTTCTTAAGGAGTTCCTTGACCTAGATGTTTATGCCAATCATTCAGTTCCCTGTGTTTTGGGTTAAAGTTTAATCCCCAATTTAGAGATGATAGATATTTTACTGAGGGTGGAATGTGACCACAGCTGATAGAATGGCAGTTGGCTTTCTACTTCCAGAGTCTCCAAGATGAAGCATTATGGTATTTGGCTTCTTGGCTCTGTTCTTATAAATGCCTCCCTTTATGGAGAGTAGCTATAATTCTGATATATAGAATTCCTGATTTGAGTTTCTCATTCTGCATCAAAATCTAAAAAGGATCGTCTGTCATGATGCCAGATGGGGAGAAGAGCTTCTGTAGGCGATAAATTTAGTCTGTCCTCTGTTCGGCTGCTTGACCTTTGGGTTAGGCACCTGGGGCATGCCACAGAAGGAAGGAGGGATGAGGGCAGACAGTCAGAGGATGTTAATCCTTGATACAGATAACAATAACTGGGAAGCCTTGTTGATGCTTCTCCACTGTCATTCTCAAACTGAAAAGCATTTAACTTTACATATACATGAGTGAAGAGCATGCACATAGGAGAATATACACCCACCCATCTTTCTCCATATATTTATGTATTTATAGCTCCATAAAGTGTCAAAGTCATGGCATACAGTATTTGTTCACATAAACCTAAATATGATGCCTGAGCCTGAATTGGCTCAGTGTTGACTAAATTGAAGATGATAACGCATATAAACACGAATATAAGCACTGCCCCTCGCTCTCAGTTTCCTCATCTATTGTCTCATCTCTTAGGTATAGCTAGCAATATTATAAAGATATTAGAATTACATTAGAGTGGTAGTTAATAATATAATATTTAGAGCCGGCACGGTGGTGTATGCCTGTAATTCCAGTGACTCAGGAGGCTGAGGCAGGAGATCACAAGTTCAAAATCAGCCTCCCCAATGGGGAGGTGCTAAGCAACTCAGTGAGACCCTGTCTCTAAATAAAATACCAAATAGGGCTGGGGAATGTGGCTCAGTTGTTGAGCACTCCTGAGTTCAATTGCCAGTACCAAAAAAAAAAAAATATATATATATATATATATATATATATATATATATATATATATATATAGTTTTTTTTTAATATGGCCATATTTTTTTGTAATATGGAACTGTTTCTGGTAAGTCCTGCCTGGGCCTTATGGTTTTCCTTGCAGTTATATTGTTTTATTAAATCTGGCAATTTTAAAGAAGAATGTGAACACATTTCTGTTTTATTTGTTTATTTTTTACTCATTTTATAGTTTGCTAGTGTAATTTAGAAATCATTTGTTCAGAGACACACTAACATTAATTAAGCCAGGCTAACAGCCTAGCAAATTTCCAAATTACCTTTTTCTTCCTTTAGAGTCCTTAAGAATTAACTTTACTCACACATACAAAATTAAACACATACTTAACTTGAAATAGTGCACCTATATTAAGTCATAATATCAGAATTTACTCATTAGTATTCTGAATCACACAGGAATTATAAAATATATTTGTTCACTATTTAGTCATTCAGATAAACCTATGGGTGAGATTTCATTTACATTTTCGTGGGAATAAATATAAAGAGAAAAATGGCCTATAAATTCTGAGAAAGAAGTTAAGATTGAATTTTGCTCAGCAAATATTTATCAGGTCTTTTCTACTGTATAGAAAGTGCTAGTCGTTGGAGGATAAAAATCTAAAAAGTCTCTGCAAATGCCTTGTATTGGGAACTCTAGGCTGAAAGAGACTTTTCCAGACAGTACCACAAAGCCAGGGGTAGGGACTTACACGATGTACATCTACACTGCAAGGACATGTACTTTCATTGCAGACCCTCAATAACTTGGAAAAAACTGTGGGTATGTTAGGTTTTTGCTTCTTATTTATTTTTAAATATGACAGTTTTAGCCATCTAAAATAATTATGTTTAGAGTTTGAAATTGTATAAAGTGGTTGAGTTTTAAATGTTGCTTAAAACTTTTAAGCTTTTGAAGAAATGTTGTTTCTGAAAAAATCAATTTGGATCTTTAAATAACTGTGTAAACACTTTCACTGCAAAAACATGCTGAAATGAAACAGTCTTTTTTAATACTTCTGCTTGAAATCATTAGTGTGAATGATTTCTTTGAAAAGCTAAAACCCTCAATCTTTATGATGCTGATGCTACTGAGATGGGGTGTCTATTTATACACATGTTGATTATTGTTAATTTACTTTGCTCAGTTGAATTATTTCATGGATTCCTGAACATATGAAAGTGCTCATTGACATTAATGTTTCTTTGAGACTTCTTACTTTTATTTTAGAGCTTTTCCTCTTTAAAATATAAAGACTCTAAATATTTAGATGATTAAGACTCCAAATATTTAGATGATTAAAATGTGGTCAATATTTTCCTACGTTTTTCATTAGGCTATTTGTATATTTGTGCCCTCGTATAATTTTTTTTTCTAATTTTCCATGTTTTGGGGTAATTTTTCATTTTGTATAATACTTTTTTATTTTTAATCATTATGTATGACAGCAGAATGCATTACAACTCATATTAACACATTACAATTTTTCATATCTCTGGTTGTATGCAAAGTATATTCACACCATTCGTGTCTTCTTACGTGTACTTAGTGAAAAAACCAGCCTCTACCTTAGAGCAAAGCCTGTCCAAGGAAGGAGGCATGTCCCTTGTCCTTGGAAAGACCCACAGAGCACTCCTAGGCACATACCCACCCTGCTGAGTTGTTTATATCCAAATAACAGGAGAGATCTGCTGCACCAGGTGTCCCCGAGTCAGTCTGAGGACCCATAGCAACTCCTTAGCAACTAGCAATCAGCATGAGACAGGGAAAATACCTGGGATGCCAGATTTGACCCTCCCAGTAGTTTATAGTGGTTGATAACATGTTGGGAAACCATGTAGTTCAGCAAGTACTCTAAACCAATCAGTTCAAATGAATCCCCCTCTTGTACTAACCAATCACCCTTACCCAATTTGTTCCCGCCAATGAATGTGCTAATCATGTTTTATGATTTTCCTGAGGTGTGTGATGATTTGCTAAGAGATGCTATGATGTATGTGAAGTCCCTGCCTTCCCCAAAGAGTGTATAAAACTGCTGCAAACCCTGGGCTCTGGGCCTCTCAGCATCACCAATTGCTGTGTGTATGTGTGGAGGACCGAGCTAGCTCGCAATAAACACTTCTTTGCTGCTTGCATTGATCTTGGTCTCTGGTGGTCTTTGGGGGTCCCCAAATCTAGCAAAATATTAGGATAATGATATCCATCTAATACTTAATTTTTTATATTATGTACAAGGGCTTTTTTTCCTTTGTTTTTCCAAATATTGTCTAATTATCCTAATTCTAATTAAAGTTATGAATTATTCTCCAGTGTTATGTCAAATTTATGATCTGTGTAATTCCTACACACACACACACACACACACACACACGAATCATCTCCTTTCTTTCTTTTTTACATTTTACCTCAAGCACTGTGTATAACACTACTCCTATTTAATTATTAAATTTTATAATATACAGTATTGGATATTTGCTAGAGTAGTTCCCTCTCAGTCTTCTTTCAAAAGTTTTATATTTTTTTTATACATATGCATCTGGAAAAATGTGAGATTCACCATATCAAGTTCAAAAATATATTCAAACATCTCTTTTAGTTTGCTTCTGCTTCTCCATGACCAAAATACTCAGAAATAACTTAGAGGAGGAAGAGATATTTGAGGCTCCTGGTTTCAGAGGTCTCAGTCCATAGATGGCAGACTCCAGTGTTCTGGGCCTAAAGTGAGATGGCACATCATGGGGAAGGGCCCACTGAAGGGAAGCTGCTCAGCTCATGGTGGGGTCAGGCAGCAGGGAGAAAAAATGTGGGGAAGGGGCTGCAGGGCAACTTCACTCTTCCAGGGCACATCCCCAGTGACCCACCTCCTCTAGCCACATCCCATCTGCCTACAGTTACCACCCAGTCAGTCCATTCAAATTAGCATGGACTGATGAGGTCATAGCTCTCACAATCCAGTTGTTTTACCTCTGAATATTCCTGCATTAACAGGAACGTTGGGGACGCACCTCATATCCGAACTTAACAATATCTTTCCATTTATCCATATCTTCTTTAATGACTTCCTTAAAGTTTAAAGTTTCTCTCTTGCACATATAGTTTTTAGCTTAATCTTTCTTTTATAGGAATCATGGTAAATTTTAAATATGATCTTTTGTCATTTGCTTTTTGAATTATTTATTGCTAGTGAATAAGATAGCAATTGATATTTGTTGTAATTCATTTTACACTTTACTGATTTCCAGTTGATTGTTTAGCATATTAAAAACAAAATAACACGATATTGTTACAATTTTGTCTCTTTTCTTTCTACAATCTTCACAAGTTTACACATTTTTAATGCCTTGTTCATTGGTTATGAATAGTATCAGCAGTTGCAAGGAGCTCCATATTTTATGCTTAATGTTCAGAGGTACATGTAAGTCCAGTATTTCAAAACTGTATATGATACTTTCCTATAGATTATTATGAAATTCTTAAATACTCCCATGAAAATATTATCTAATTCTCTGAAATGATTGTTATGTGTGTTAATAGTGGAAAATTCAAGCTAGTGCCCATTGTTAGACTCCTTATTTTTTCCTGTAAAATAAAATTTGGTTTTAGCAAGCAGTATTTTATGCTAAAGAAATTGGGTTGTAAACAATAGGACTTTGCTTATTCTTATAGAAGTTTTGACACTTAGTTTGAAAGATAAACTTTCTTTTAGAATTCTTGGCACTTAGTTTGAAACATGAACTGTTTACATCCTTCTAATAAATATTCTTTTTCTCCATTCATATAACTACATTAAATTGCATATAAACCCAAACATATCCATTTAGCAGTTCTTTCTAATGTTATTTGGGAAAGAATCTTCAGTTTCTCTTGATAGAATGCATTTACAATTAGTTTCAGGGAAAAAAAAAACTAGTAAATGAGACTTACAGTTTCCAGTGAAAGAATATAGAAACAGAGAATTTTAATTTTACCCTCAAAGTTATTTATCTTTTGCTTTATTTGTCTTTAGGTGGTTGATAACACGTTATTAGATAATTAGAGTAAAAAGAAGGACATATTACCCAACCTCCCCGACTTTGGTGTTGTATGAAGGAATGTAGGATCAGCCCTGAGTCTCCTCTTTGCTATGTCATCCATAGTATGAGGCATTTACTGAGCCTGGTCCTGAAGTCCTCAGCTCCACATCCTGTAAGCAGGCGTTCTTGAATTGATCACAGTCAGTCTCTCAGTTACAATGACAGCAACAGTTCTACAGGCTCTATAACTTGGACCATTTTAACTCCAATAAAACTGTAATCACTACCCAAACAGATGTACCCTGTGTCCCATCCATCAACTCTGGATGGAATTAAGACTCAGTGTCAGGGGCTAGAAGGAAATTCTCCTTCAAATAATAGCCTGACAGCCCCCTGGGAGACATCCTGCCTGGGAGACATCCTGCAGATACCTATCTCCCTGGAACACCCTGCAGTTATCAGGATCATCAGACATCTTGCAGCTGGCAGTTTTACCACCCACATCCAGCAATTGCTGATTAGAGAGCTTCCCTATCCCCAGCATATAAATACCCCTGTGTGAACAATAAAAATTTGCAGCTTGATCAGAACTCCTGTCTTGCTGTCATCCCTTGTGTCTCTTGTCCCTTCATTCCTCCCCACCTAGGTTCGCGGCCCTCCTTGATGTGTCCTGCTGGTCAGGACATTTGGCGCCCAACGTGTGCTCGAGCCTTTGACTGAGAAGGAACGCCGTCCTCTGGGAAGACTTGGCCAAGCGGAGCTCGCGATCGCCTCGGCAGACACGACTGAGAGACAGATCCAGGAGGAGAGTGGGGACGACGCACGGTGAGTGACCCACCATGGGACAAGCAGTTTCGTCACATGATTTGTTTTTGTCAGGTCTCAAGGAGGCCCTCAAGACACGGGGGGTGCGTGTTAAGAAAAAGGACTTAAAATTATTCTTTTCATACATAGGAGAATTGTGTCCATGGTTTCCCCTTGAAGGGACCATTGATGGTAAAAGATGGCTTAGAGTAGGAGACTGTTTGAAAGATTATTATGAATCCTTTGGCCCAGAAAAGGTGCCTGTTCCCACCTTTTCTTACTGGAACTTAATTAATGAAATTCTTAAAAGTTCACCCTTTGACAATGGTACCTTAAAACTTATCCAATTTTAAATCCTGGAGATATATTGACCCCTGGGGAGGAGGCTACCTTGGAGAAGGAAGCAGCTTGCTACCATTCAGGAGACCCGCCACCTCTCAGGACCCTGCCACAGCCTATAGGACTTACACATCCACCTCCCTCCTATATCCCTCCTGCCTTTTGTGCTCCGACCCTTCAGGGCCAACTGCCCCCTCAGATATTTTTTTCTCCACTTCCCTTGCCTAACCTGGCTCCCTTGTGAGAGTCTCTCCAACATAGACAGAAACAGATCCAACTTTTAAAAGAATTAAGATCCCTTGACTCTGAGCTTCGCTCATTAGCCTTAGGCACGGAGTCAACCCGAGCTGGCCCAAGGCAGTCTAATACAAAGGCTAAGCCACGCCATCGGCCTGTTCTCACCTTCCCAGTCACCCGCAGTCAGATAGATAAGCCCGCCCAAACTGAGGACAAAGAGGAGGATCAAGAGGAGGAAGGGGGGGTGGACAATCAAGGGGAGGAAGCAGTGGGGGAATGGCAAGAGGAAGATCAGGACTCAGAGGATGAGGAGTTCACCCCTAGGCAGGAAGGAACCCAGAGTGTCTACAAAAAATTAAGCCTGCGTTTTCTTGAAAAACTTAAAAAGGCTTGTGCTCACTATGGCCCCACTGCGCCTTATTAGAAAGCCACAGCGCACAATGGCTTACTCCTAATGATTGGAAATTTTTAGCCCGAGCTACCCTCAGTGCCGGACACTTCCTGTTATGGAATGCAGATTTCAAAGAGCACTGTTGGGAAACTGCTCAAAAAAAATTAACTAAGGCCTCCTCTAAATCCTGGACTTATGTTAAGCTAGTGGGCAATACGCCTTTTGACACTAACCCTAAACAGGCG
>NW_026000240.1:18440383-18452679 GCF_001458135.2 Marmota marmota marmota | reverse complement strand
GAACAACTTCAAACCTTGAGTCAACCATTTTCCCCAGTTTGCCTGAGAAAGTTCTAGGAACAGGCAACTTGAAATAAAAACAAAATAAATCAAAACAATAACACATTGTTTTTTGAAATGTTCACCCATTCTTTCTCTCTTCCTCAAGGGTGAGAAATTTCACTTACCTCTAAGCTACAGAAGTTCCCCGCACGGGACGCCAAATGCCCAAATCCACCCCCACTGGGCTTCTGTCTCCCAAAAAATACTGTCTGAATCCCATGAGAACTGAAGGGGAACTCAGGCAGCAGGATACGCCCTATTCCCAGCAGGAATAATCTTAAACCTGGAATGCCCTAAACCCGATTATCCTAAACCGGGAACACCCTAATCCGCCCTGGTCCTTGAGCAAGGTCACCTACATGCAATGTCACTGCAAAATGTCCTATTTCCACGAGTCCTTCCACTAAGCAACATGGGGTACGCTGGCAAGGAAATTGTCATACCTACTTGGCTAATGGCTCCCAGCACAGAATAATACCTATGATATTGATGTTGGAGTTACTTCCTTTGGAAATTGCTCAACAGTACAAAATTACTCCTCACCCACCCCATCTCTTTGTCCCCCCAATGGCACAGTTTTTATGTGTGGGGGAAACTCGGCCTTCCCCAGGCTTCCAGTGAATTGGACCGGTGGCTGTGTTCTTGCTTATTACTCCCTGATATAACTATTGTCCCAGGAGATGAACCTCTACCCATTCCTAGCCTAGACACCTTAGTCAAAAGACACAGGCGGGCAATACAGGCCTTACCACTCCTTGCCAGCCTTGGAATAACAGCTGCTGTGGGCACAGGTACAGCTGGCTTAGGCACGGCTATACACTCTTACCATCACCTATCTCAACAACTTATAGATGATGTACAAACTCTATCAGGAACCATTAAAGATTTACAGGACCAAATAGACTCCCTGGCAGAAGTGGTCCTTCAAAACAGACGAGGCTTAGATTGGCTGACAGCTAACCAGGGAGGTATTTGCTTGGCCTTAGGGGAAAGATGCTGCTTTTATGCCAATAAATCAGGCATAGTACGCACTAAAATTAAGCAGCTTCAAGAAGATCTAGAAAAAAGAAGAAGGGAACTATTTGAAAATCCCCTCTGGACTGGGCTTAATGGATTTTTACCCTACCTTCTTCCACTATTAGGCCCTTTGTTGGGTTTACTTTTAATGGTGTCCATAGGACCCTGCATTATAAACAGGCTGGTAAAATTTATTAAAGAACAGATTAATATTTTGGCCTCTAAGCCCATACAGGTCCACTATCATCCATATGGAGATGGAAGACCGTGCTGCCAACATTTAAAAGGATGTTCTACCCTTGTCACAGGCTTATTTGTTAAGTTTACATCCCCACAGATCTCTCTTTCTTATATAAAAGTATAAGTAACAGCTCTGACCAACCATCTTCTGCCCTTGCCATAAGGGTTCACTCCTCCATGGGCCCCTCCGCTTGGGGGAGGACACACCCATGGAGTGAGGACGTTAGGCCATAATGATGGAGGGTGCAGGAAGGACTGCAGGAGGATGGATCCACGGATCCCAAAACCCAAGACCTCTGAGTGACACGCTCTGGTGCATGGCGGTTGGCATGCTCCCCGCTCAAAGCCGTCTCCTCCAAAAACATGCCAAGGCCACCATGAAATCTCCTAGTGAAGACGCTCGCTCGGATCAGGAGATATTCTAAGGCCTCCTAGAGGAACAGAGCCTCTATCACCCCCTAAAAACATGGCCGGTAAGGTATGGTCAAATATTTTATATAAGAAAGGGGGAGATGTCAGGGACTAGAAGGAAATTCTCCTTCAAAGATTAGCCTGACAGCCCCCTGGGAGACATCCTGCCTGGGAGGCATCCTGCAGCCACCTATCTCCCTGGAACATCCTGTGGTTATCAGGATCATCAGACATCTTGCACCTGGCAGTTTTACCACCCACATCCAGCAATTGTTGATTAGAGAGCTTCCCCATCCCCAGCATATAAATACCCCTGTGTGAACAATAAAATTTGCAGCTTGATCAGACACCTGTCTTGCTGTCACCTTTCCTGACTCTTGTCCCTTCATTCCTCCCCATCTAGGTTCGCTGCCCACGTTGATGTGTCCTGCCGGATGGGACATGAAATGAGAAATAAGAGGAAATATTAGAAGATGGAAAGACCTCATTTGGTGAACAGGCAGAATTAATATTATTATAATGCCTATATTACCAAAAATGATCTTCAGATTTAATGCAATCTCTGTTAGACTTCCAATGACCTTCTTCACACATCTAGAAACAAAACAGTTCTAAAATTTAAATGAAAAAAAAAAATTCTCTCTCTCTCTCTCTCTCTCTCTCTCTCTCTCCATCCCTCTCTCACTCTATCTTAAAAAAAAAAAAAGAAAAGAAAGAATTCTGAGTAAAAAGAGCAAGTGCTGGTGGCATCATAATACCCAATTTCAAATTACACAACAAAATTATGGTAACTAAAACATTATGGTACTGGTATAATAACAAGTGTATAGACCAGTGGAATAGAATAGAAGACACAGAGACAAACCCACAGGTCATCTGATTCTTGACAAAGGTGCCAATGCATACTTTGGAGAAAAGACAGCTTTTTAAATAAACAATGCTGGAGGAACTTAATATCTGTATGTAGAAGAATGAAATTAGATATCTGTCTGTCATCCTACACAAAGGTTAACTTTAAGTAGATCAAAGACCTAGGAATTAGACCAGAAATCCTGCAGTTGCTAAAGGAAAACACACAGGCAACAGTCCAACATACAGGCATGTGCAACAACTTCCTTAATAAGATTCACAAAGCTTAGGAAATAAAACCAAGAATTAATAAAAGGGATGCCATCCAATTAAATCATTTCTTCATAGCAAAGGAAATAATCAGGAGAGCGAGCACAGAACCTGCAGAATGGGAGAAAATCTTTGCCTGCCACTCCTCTGACAGAGGAATAGTGTTCAGAATACATAAAGAACTTAAAAATCATAACACTGAAAGTACAATGAATAGATGGGCAAATTAACTATACAGACATTTCTCAAAAGAACAAATACAGTTCCATCAATTGTCCTTCAAATGACAATTTCCTTCATCTTTATCGCTAAATTAATCTCCATTGTATGTGTACATTTTCTTTATTCATTCATCTGTGGACAAGCACCTGGGTTGGTTGCATATCTAGCCTAGGGGATAGCTGGTTCATAAGGTGGTTCCAATCCTATTCTTTAGACATAAGAAAAATAAGAAAAAATAAGAAAGAAATCTCCATAAAAAGATTTAGAAATCTCCATACTGATTTCCATAGTGGTTATGATAATTTACAGTTTTACCAAGTGGAGGAAAATTGATGGAACTGGAGTGTAAGGGTCCCGCGAAATGTCGGAGAAAGAGACCACCAAGTGACCACTCATGCAATTGGCAGAAGGGGGGATTTATTGAACCAGCATGCTGGGGCTCCGTGCCCACTCAAGAAGGGAAAGCAGCCCAGAGCCCCGAGCAGGGGCTGAGCACTGCTTAAGTAGACTGTTTGGGGAGGGCGGAGGGGCTTGTATACATCAGAACAAATCATCATGAGGTGCGGGAAAATTGAACAACAACTCCTAAACATGATTGGTTCATTTATTGGCGGGAACAGGTCAGGCTGGAGTGATAGGTCATTCCTAAGGAGGGGGTTACATTTAAACTGATTGGTCCAGGCCCTGCAATGCCTACGTGCGACCACACAGAGCCCTTATTAAACAACCAATAGTCAGGGGAAATATTTACTGGGCAGTTCCAAGCATTGTCTCAACAGCTACAGAAATTTCAGGTTTTGCAGGTAGCATAGAAACCTAACAATACCTAATCCTTTACATTTTAACTCAGACCTTGCAGCTTAGAAACTTTACAACACCCGGTCTTTTACCCTTTAACTTTTACGCTTTAACTTCAATTTCTTTTACCCTTACAGGAGAACATGAAATTCAAAAGTATTTGGACAGGTGGCAAAATATGACATGTGCTGAGTGGGAAGGAGGAGCCTACATAAGTGCAAGGAATCAGTGCCTCAGCGCAGGACAACTCGACTAGGCTGTGACTGTTTAAAAATGCAGATGTTCTTTTTGCTTCAGAATTAAATTTGGAAATGTAATCCAGATCCTCTGTCTTTTTACATTGAAGTTTCACTGTCTACCTCTGTTATTATACTGAGATGTGCAGTTTTTTTTTTCTTTCTTTTGTAATTGCACACAAATGTATGAAGGGCAAGAATGAAGTATGCATCCCATGTGGAGATTCTTGGTAATTCCTCACTATCACAGCAGTCCCATTTGCTGTTTGAATAATTGAAATATTCCATACAACAAGGAAATTTACATTTTCACCTTCTCTAGAAGCTACAACCAATCATAGAATAGAGAGTGATGTACCTATGAAAATGTTTTTTTTTTTTTTTTTTTTTTTTTTTACATTCATAAATCCCTTTAGTGGGCCCTATTTTCTTGGAAAAAAGCAATAGAATTATAAAGTGCATGTCAAGAACAGAAATATGCTTTACTTCTCCAATAAAATTTCACAAGTGTTTTGAGCATGTAGTTTACTTTGAAGGGCTATCATCATATATCTTATTGCAGTTATTGAACACATAGTTTTGTATCTATTCTCCTTCATTCTTGGTATTCATTTTTGTAAAACATATGTTAAATATTATACAAAACAATATAATGTTTTTACATATTTGACTCATGCAGTAGTTTTGTACTTCATTCATAATGGTTATTGAATCTTCTTTAGAAGCAGGAGAGAACATTAATTTCTTATAGACTGAATATTTTCCTTTTGGGGGAAAAAAGGCATCATTTATTTCAAGGTACAACACAAAGTCTTTTTTACACTTTTAAAAAATATACAATCTATTTTGTATTTTAAGACTTCGCAATGTTCATTTCAGTTCAACTTTAAAATGAATTCGGGTATACAAATACTGTGTGCCTTAGGTACAAACAACACAGAAAATCCATGTGGTCGTAACCAAATGTTTCTTTATGCATGAACTGTTTTTAAGATGGCTTAAAGTATAAAACAGTACCTCTTATTTTAAAAATACTCTGTATTTTCAGCACAAAGTCCTCATACATTTTTAAAATTACATCTTGACACTTCATAGAATTTCCACATGCCAGGACTTTTGAATTAACTCAAATTACTTTCTTTCCTGAAGTGTTTAATTTGTGTTTTACAGAGAAAGAAAACATGGAAGAAGCTGAGGTGATGGAAATGTGAAATAGTTAAGGTTTCCAAATTTATAGGTCTTTTTAGAGTTTGTGGCTGAGACTGTAAGGGTAAAATAAATTGAAGTTAAAGTGTAAAAGTTAAAGTGTAAAAGACCAGGTGTTGTAAAGTTTCTAAACTGCAAGGTCTGAGTTAAAATGTAAAGGATTAGGTATTGTTAGGTTTCTATGCTACCTGCAAAACCTGAAATTTCTGTAGCTGTTGAGACAATGCTTGGAACTGCCCAGTAAATATTTCCCCTGACTATTGGTTGTTTAATAAGGGCTCTGTGTGGTCGCACGTAGGCATTGCAGGGCCTGGACCAATCAGTTTAAATGTAACCCCCTCCTTAGGAATGACCTATCACTCCAGCCTGACCTGTTTCCGCCAATAAATGAACCAATCATGTTTAGGAGTTGTTGTTCAATTTTCCCGCACCTCATGATGATTTGTTCTGATGTATACAAAGCCCTCCGCCCTCCCCAAAAAGTGTACTTAAGCAGTGCTCAGCCCCTGCTCGGGGCTCTGGGCTGCTTTCCCTTCTTGAGTGGGCACGGAGCCCCAGCATGCTGGTTCAATAAATCCCCCTTCTGCCAATTGCATGAGTGGTCACTTGGTGGTCTCTTTCTCCGACGTTTCGCGGGACCCTTACAAAACATGACTTTTTTTTTTATATTTATTTTTTAGTTTTTCAGCAGACACTACATCTTTGTTTGTATGTGGTGCTGAGGATCGAACCCGGGCCGTGAGCATGCCAGGTGAGCGTGCTACCGCTTGAGCCACATCCCTAGCCCCATGACTTTTCTCAAAAGCATAATAGCAAATATCATAATGTCATAATCGCAAGGAAGAGCTGAAAGAAGGGAGTGTACAAGCCTGCTCTGCTTGAGTCTGTTCTTCAAAGATGGGAGAGCACTGAGAGGGAAGGTACATCTTCAGGAAGTGTCTCAAAACCTGGCTCAATAGGATCTAGAGGAGGCACCTGAGAGTAGCCCAGGGGTGTGAAGTCAGGGCTGCTTGGGCTGCTGATTGGACTCCACAAACTGAGCCATCCCAGTCTTACAGATAGGGGTCTGTGAAGTGAGACTTCTGGAAAACCCCCTTTCCTTTGAAGAAATGTTCCTTTGCAAATCCATTCCTGCCTGGGCTCTTGTCCTAGCCAGCCCCTGCTGTACCCAAATGTGTGGTTGCCTTTATTCCTCTCAGGGGGCAAGACTACTTTTGTGAATTTGTGTTTGCTTCCTCTTAACTGCTTTGCTTTGGGGTCACTGCAAGAGAGACTACTCACAGTGCTGATGTAGCTACCCAGGACCCTGCAAAGGGGCCCAGTGGGGAGATGAAGGGTAAGGAGGTGTCAATGAGGTTGTGTTGTTTTTCAAGAAGATGCCTACATTGAGAGTTTGCAGAAAAAGTTCATAAAGGCCATTTGTAGAGTCACTGGGTTTGTGAAGTATTAAAATAAAATTTCAAGAAAAAGGGCTGGGAATGCAGCTCAGCGGTAGGTAGCTAATGCACCCCTAAGTTCAATTCCCAATGCCAACAATAAATAAATAAATAAACAAACAAACAAACAAACAAATAAATGGAAATAAAGACAGGAGGTTATGTAGAAAGGATTCTTAAGCATGATTATCTGGAAATAACTGTCACAAAAGACTACCAGAATCACAACCTTGAACAGAGGCTACCACATCCTTTAATATAAAAAATATTCTAAGGATCCATGCCCAGAAACTTTCTGTTCAACTTCTGACTGATGTTACTGTTGTTATGACTCCTTTAATATCTGAAAATAGCTGATGCAATCCTTCTCATTATTGTCTTTAAAATTTTCCCTTTGCCTCAGTTTCTCTGAGTATGCCCACAGTTTGCTACGGCATGCTTATTTCCTTTATTGCAAGTATTTGCTTTTCCCATTGCAATGCTATTCCAAAATAAACATTGGTATTATTTGGAGAATCTCTTTAATTTTTTCTAAGGCTGACAAGACACTTTATTTACATGTTTTCTGGGTATGACTTGTTTTCCTCACCTGCTTCAGTATCCTCTTTGGAGATGTTTTTATGTTAAGCAGGAGGTCTCTGTTGAAGGTGGTGGTGTTGTTCTGGGTAGCCAGAATCCTCCTGGGGTTTTCTGTTCCTTTCTTCATTTCCTCTTGCTTCTTAGGTGGTATAACTTGCATTGAAGAGGTTTTTTTTGTCTTTTTGTTGTTGTTGTTGTTCTGTCTTCTGAAGGTTCTTGGCTAGTGCCAGCTTCTACAGCCCTGGTGCTGGGAGCCATTAGCCAAGTAGGTATGACAATTTCCTTGCCAGCGTACCCCATGTTGCTTTGTGGAAGGACTCGTGGAAATACGACATTTTGCAGTGACATTGCATGTAGGTGACCTTGCTCAAGGACCAGGGCGGATCCGGGTTTAGGGTGTTCCCGGTTTATAATCTGGGTTTAGGGCTTTCCCGGTTTAGGTTCCAGGTTTAAGGTTTAAGGTTATTCCTGCTGGGAATAGGGCGTATCCTGCTGCCTGAGTTCCCCTTGAGTTCTCACGGGATTCAGACAGTATTTTTTGGGAGACAGAAGCCCAGTGGGGGGGGATTTGAGCAGAGAACGTGGATTTCCCTAGAACGTGATTGTAGACGGCTGGTGTGAGTTTGGGAATAAAGAGTTGCTGTTTGAATCTACAAACTGTGTGGTGGCTCGTGATTTTGTGCCCAGCCAGACTGCGGCACCCTGGAGAAGGCCTTGTGACAGATGCTACCCCAGTGGCCAAAGTGAGAGACTCGCATGGTGAAACAGGAAGCCAGAGGGCTATGCTGAAATTTTCTTCTGTTGTATTTATTGGTTAGAAATTATTTCAGAAATAGTAAAATTAATATATAAGAAAAGAACTAGTAGTTTGCCAACGTTTACAACAATTTGGGGATCACTTATGTGGACTACACGTGTAAAATTTTCTTTTTATATGAAAAGCAATAGAAAAAAGTACAGTCTCTGATTTTTCTTCTTCTAATACATACCTTTTCTTCCTAATTCTTGATCAAAGTGGACAGTGATTGCCACACTTATTAAGCACACATAAGCAACACAGTAAACAAGTGGTTATGTAACTTATGTCTAATATATTTGCTTTACTCACCTTTTTTTTTTTTGGTTAGTGATATCCTTATTGTTGATATTTACTTTTATCTGAGAACTGAAATTTTTAATGTTTAAAATTGGAAAACTATGCTACTTATTATTAAAATATCTCCCATCAAGAGAGCTAAACTGAGTTCAAATAGAAAATTCAGATTGGTTGGAGATTATGTTATTAGATCACTATGGTCTCACATGTGTGGTAATACATTTGGTTGCGTAAGTTCTTCCTTTTCTTTCCTTTTCATAACTTGCTGGTCTTCCTTAATGGATGTGTTAATTTTCCAATTTTCTCCATACAGTGTGAAGAATATGGAAAATGACAACTCTCTGAGACAGTGTGACCCAGGAGGAGGGAGGGAGGAAGAAGACAAAACATTGATCCATCTCCAGTAAATGCTTTCCCAAGACAATCCCTGGGAAGGCATCAATCATAAATAGCATTCCCTGGAAAGAGGACAAATACTGATTTTTTCCCAGTAAGTTCTTTCCCAGCAACAATGAAGCCACACATTAATCCTGTCCCAGTGACAATATTATGATCCCCAGAGGACAAAATAAACACTGGGCCTCAATCTGGATCCTCCATCTTGGCCCACTAAAAACAAGTTTCAAATTTTTATAACCTTTTACCTGAGTGCCCAAACTGGCACATTCTGTTGAAGTAATTAAGTCACCTCTAAGTGTCACCTACAAAAACCCAGGCTCCTCTTGTAACTGGGGGCCATTTTCTACCCAGAAATTGAGCCTCTTTGATGCCTGACTCTGCTGCTGAATAAAGGGCATTGCTGATTCATGAACTCTGCTCCTGTCCTGGTCATTTGTGCTTTCATAATGGTATCAAAACTTTTTGCTGATTTTTACTTACGCAGTTTTCAATGTCCTCTTTTGTTTCGTCATTTGTATTTGTTTCTTACTGGGTCAGTTATCTTGTGGTTACTTGGCTTCTGTTCTTTATGTCTGCAGTGGTTGTCATTTTATTCATACTTAGTAGAAGCCTGGTGACTGCCACTGTTCTCTACTCCATGTGTCCCTTTTTAGCCAGGTCTCTCCCACTATAGCCCTAGGCCTGGGAGCTCAGGTTTGGACAGTGCTTGTCACTGTCACATGAGCAATTGGGAAACCACTTTTGGGTTGTAAAGTGGTGTTTTTTTTTTTTTTTTTTTTTGTTGTTGTTGTTTTTCTGCTTTAAAAGAAATCCATCTCAAAAATTTCAGAAAACTTGATGCTCCTCATGCAATTAATTAAAATTTCTTTAATAATTGAGTTATCATGCTGAGGATATAGCTCAGTTGGTAGAGTGCTTGCCTTGTGTGCACAAGGCCCTGAGTTCAATCCCCAGTACCAAATATATGCACACACATACACACACACAAAAATTGAATTATCTGTCTATATCAACATCTATGTATCAATCAAGTGGATTTATTGTTCAAATATTTGAAAAATACAGAAATAACAAAGCAGTTTATACCTATTTACGCACCCATTTCTATATTTCTATCTATCAAATGCGTTTATTGTTCAAATACTTTTAAAAAATACACAGGCAGGGCTGGGGATGTGGCTCAAGCGGTAGTGCTCGCCTGGCATGCATGCGGCCCGGGTTCAATCCTCAGCATCACATACAAACAAAGATGTTGCATCCGCCGAAAACTAAAAAATAAATATTAAAAAAAATTCTCTCTCTCTTTAAAAAAATACACAGGCATATGAAGTGCTAGAAATATATAAAGTTTATAAATTAGCACACTCTCTTATGCCTGACCCTAGTTTGGAATGATCACTATGAGAATTTTGGTATATATATTCTACACTTTAAAATTTAAGAATAGCCTATTTAGTGTATATGTAATTATTATTATTTTTTAATGAATCATAGTTTGCATGCTCTGAAAAGTAACTTGCTTTTTTTTTTTACCTGCAGTATCACATAATTTTTTTCAATCCTTGCTGAATGAGGATAAACATTCTGTAGTGAATATTGGCAAGATGTGGTTTGGAAGTGTGTTATGCAAACAATGGTAGCTGTATGCTGTCTAAAGTTTTCCTTAGCAGAGTTTATTAAATGATTTTTCAAAGAATAAACATTCACGTATTCGTGAATTTCTTGCTTTGAAAACGCCCTGTTATCATAAACCAAGTTTCTGTATAGTGTAGGCATCAGTATATCTCTGCACTTTAAATTCCAGAAGTGTTTTTGTCCCACTGAGAACAAAAATGCCTGGGCTCCTTTGGTTCTGCTGTAGGTGTTCCTAGGATTTATGGGAGACCATGGTTCCCCTGTCAAGTAAATCATTGAGATGTAGATTCCCATGTAAGGTAGCTCACCTATTTCTTCCTTTGTTTTGTAGACTAGGCTCTCCCCAGCTGGGGTAGGATATGGGAACTCCTTAGGGCTGTCAGGCAAACATAAATTCAGGAACAATCCCAGAAGTTTTTCCAGAAGAAATAAAAAAGTTCTATCCTGAATTTGGTCACCATAATATGGTTTCCTCAGAGACAGATCTAGGATCTTAATTGAATAGCCAAGATAACACATGTTTGTGAAAGTGTGAATTAACAATAGAAAATAATTTAGAGTAGAACATGGCACAGTGGCGCACACCTGTAATCCCAGCTGCTCAGGAAACAGGAGGATCACGAGTTCAAAGCCAGCCTCAGCAAAAGCAAGGCACTAAGCAACTCAGTGAGACCCTGTCTCTAAATAAAATACAAAATAGGGCTGAGGATGTGGCTCAGTGGTTGAGTACTTCTGAGTTCAATTCCCCCTCACTCCCCCCCCAAAAAAAATTTAGAGTAGACCTATGCTATGTCCTGGCTGACCTTCACTGCACATGAAAGACCTAAGCTATCTCATTCTACTTGGGACCTCATTTTGCTCTGAAACTTAACCTCTGACCTACTGTAGTCCTAAAGTCAGGAAAATACCACAGAAAAGCTAGGCCAAGATATCGAAATATCTGAAATTCCAGATGGCTCCCACCTAGGTGTGGTGACCAATATCTAAACTAGAAGCCCCGCAGCTTGGCAGGTACCCCCCTTGCGACATTCTCACGGTTTAAACCAATCAATTTAAAGTGCATCAACCCCTTGAACTAACCAATAATTCTTTCCAGATTCTTTCCCGCCACTTGATACGCGAATCATGTTTTAGAGTTTTATTTGATTTCCCCTTGGTGTGTGATGATTTGCTAAGAGATGCTATGATGTATGTGGGGGTCCCTGCCTTCTCCAAAGAATGTATAAAACTGCTGCAAACCCTGGGCTCGGGGCCTCTCAGAGTCACCAGTTGCTGTGTGTGCGTGGAGGACAAGCTAGCTCTCAATAAACACCTCTTTGCTGCTTACATTGATCTTGGTTTCTGGTGGTCTTTTAGGGGTCCCGAATTCGAGCATAACACACATTCTTTTGAATTTTTATCTAAAGAAAATTAATATGGTGTTCAGGTGATTTGCATATCTGTGCTTCTACTATAGCAAATTTAAAAATCCATCCTTTTTCACTTTTCTTTTTCCCCTCTCTCTCTTTCGTACTCACCCTGCACTTAATCAATTTTTATTTTATGAGTTATTCATGGTAATGCACACTTACGCAAAGTAAGTTGCCTTTCCTTTACCTGCTGTGTTATAAACAAGAGGCGTTAGTCTGGTTCTTTGTCTAAGTCATACCTACATCTATCAATCCCATTGTAAGAAAGGTAATTCCATTCTATGGATGAACTATAAACCAATTTGCCATCCTCAAAAATGTTAAATATGTTGTATAATCTTACAAATACTCTGGGATAGTAAAAAGATCTGTGGATGCAAAGTAGAAAAAAAATCATTAAATTTTTCTACTTCTCTCTCTCTCTCTCTCACTTTTTTTTTTTTTTTTTGGT
>NW_026000240.1:18435426-18439482 GCF_001458135.2 Marmota marmota marmota | reverse complement strand
TTTTTTTTTTTTTTTGGTACCAGGATTGAACTCAGAGTTACTCAACAACTGAGCCACATTCCCAGCCCTATTTTGTATTTTATTTAGAGACAGGGTCTCACTGAGTTGCTTAGCACCTTGCCATTGATGAAGCTGGCTTTGAACTCACAATTTTCCTGTCTCAACCTCAGGAGTGGGCCATTGTGCGGGCTCTACTTCTCATTTTCTAAGTCCTAAATATATAGAGGCCATACCAGGTCATTTCCAATGTTATGCTCAATTAAAACCCTTTTTCTCTTATGAGACTGTAAGTTTGGAAGTGCTTTGAAAAAGAATTCTAGCAATACAATATGATAGCACTATTATTATTGTTACTTTGTAATCATGCAATACTTTTGAGACATGGATTCACAAGAGTAAACTGGTGATCTACACTGGGATCCCAGAGAGACCTGACTATATTTTGAAGTGCTCAAGCTGATGGAAAGTCTATGCTATAAACCAGATTTATTCAGGAATTAGACTTACTGATTACTGAAGTTTCAGAATGCCAAATGTGAGATTTGAACTTAAAAAAAAAAAAGCCAGTTTTAGATAGGAAGTTACTTGTGATACTGCTTGTGCATTAAATTTACTAGGCAGATTAAATACAAACAAACAAACCTCCTCGAAAAATGAAAAATGTGTACAATGAACCAGGAGTTAGGTCTACATATTTTGACTTAATTAACATGAAATGAGACACAGACATTGGTATTTAAGAAAATATCTATGCTTGTGATTTAAACATTCATTTCACTGCATTTTATATTGCTTTCCCTTCTTTTGAGCCCACAGCCCAATTCTTCATGGAATATTTATTATGGTTTCATGTTCTTATCACTTCATTATCTTCAAAGCTTATTTTTATTCATGGTCAGACCTACCTACCCCTGCTTTGTGACTAGGAATCACCAAGGTGGGAAGGATTTGAATCCATGTCATTGGGCATCACTATAAATTTCCTCTGAAGGTGATCAAGATACAGCATACAAATGTCCAAAGTAAAGAGATTTTCTGCACACGTTTAAGTAATATTAGATTTTCTATAAAGATTGCTTAGTTCTTTTGTGGTACTGGGAATTAAACCCAGGGCCTTGTGCATGCAAGGCAAAGCACTCTACCAGGTGAGCTATATCTCCAGCCTCATTGTTTAGTTCTTAAGTGACAAATAGAAAATCAGTTTGGGAACCTGCTTTCAGTTTTTCTTTTGATTTTTATGGTTGCTTTTGTTTAACTGTTTGCTAAGCAGGTGATGGTCGTTTTCCATGGAAAAATAGGAACACATAAATTCATTTAATTGATTAAAATTGTAAGGGTAAAAGAAATTGAAGTTAAAGTGTAAAAGACTGGGCATTGTAAAGTTTCTAAGCTGCAAGGCCTGAATTAAAATGTAAAGAACCAGGTATTGTTAAGTTCCTATGCTACATGCAAAACCTGAAATTCCTGTAGCTGTTAAGACAATGCTTGGAACCGCCCAGTAAATATTTCCCCTGACTGCCTGGTTGTTTAATAACTTAAGGGCTCTGTGTGGCCTTGCACGTAGGCATCTCAGGGCCTGGACCAATCAGTTTGAATGTGTACCCCGCTTTAGAACTGACCTATCACCCCGGCCCGACCTGTTCCCACCAATGAATGAACTAATCATGTCTCAGAATTGTTGTTTGATTTTCCCTTGGTGTATGATGATTTGTTAAAGGAGACTGTGATGTATGTAAAATCCCCACCCTCCCCAAAAAAGTGTACTTAAGCAGTGCTCAGCCCCTGCTCGGGGCTCTGGGCTGGGCACGGAGCCCCAGCATGCTGGAATCTCAATAAACCCCTTTTGCTGTTGCATGAGCTGCAGTCCCTTGGTGGTCTCTTCCTCCCTTACAAAATGGCATTAGTCTGCTCTATAAAAATAGTGAAACTTTTATTGCATGTACCATGCAGCAATGATCTGCTTCTCAGTTGATTAGAAAAATTAACCTCAAATTGGACCCTCCTGCACACAAAGGGGCATGCTTTTCCCCAGATTACAATAAGAACAAAGTGAATATTCAGTAGAAATTTGTATGTACATAATTCTTTTGATGTAGCTAAACAAACCCACCACAATGTGAAGTGTTGCTGCCATCTGCAGCAGAAAAGTTGTGTAAAATGTTTAGGTCACCTCTACATACATCTCTGGATTTTAAAAAACTTGCTAACTCAATAAAGTAACAACTGTTTAAATTCTCACTTTTTCTTGTTATATTGTTATAGTTAAAGCTTTGTCCCAGGGTTTCATAAACTGACTTCCAGACCACTCACGTATAATCGAATCAAGCCTTTATTGAAGCACACCCGGTGGCGGCTGACCAGAACATAAAGCTGTTCCCCTGATCAGCCCCCGAACAATTGCAAGGGCACTCCTTATAAGCCTGAAAACCGCAAAAGGGATGTTCAGGGGGTCTAGCCAATGCAAGCAAGCCAGGTTACAGAAGCAGGACAGTGCAGTCAAGCAGAGGGAAGCCTAACCAATCACAGTTAGCCCAGTCACCCCAGTTACAGAAACAGAGCCCCGTTACCCTAGTTACAGAAACAATACCCCATTAGGTACTTTTGTGTTCTTAAAGGTTTCTTTAGCAAAAGGAAAAGAACATCTTGCCCCAGTCATGACTCTTCTACTTGGCATGGTTGTTTTACAGGATGAAGTCATAAAACAAAATGGAGTCACATTTGTTCCTACTATCACAATATATATATATTTTTAAGAGAGAGCGCGCGAGAGAATTTTTAAATATTTATTTATTTTTTTTAGTTTTCGGGGGACACAACATCTTTGTTTGTATGTGGTGCTGAGGATTGAACCTGGGCCGCACACATGCCAGGTGAGCGCGCTACCGCTTGAGCCACATCCCAGCCCCTTTCTTGTTATTTAAAACTGCTACCCTCCAACATACTTAAAAATCTGTTGTGTATTAATGTAAAGTACTTGAAGATATGATGCAGATGTTAAAATAGTAAAATTACATTTATTGATTTGTTGGGCTTTACCAAAGTTAATTCTGAAAATAAAATAAAATGGTGGACTAAAATAGCCTTTATTACTTACTGGCACTAGGAAGTCATTTCCAAATCTCTTATATTTGACCAATATTTTAAAAAGTTTACACCAATGGAATTGAAACGTTTTCTCAGAGAGAAGTTTTCAGGTTTACCAGTTAGGTGTTTCATTTACTATTTGGAAGAGTAACTACAAAGATATTCACAAAAATGACACCATAAATATGCCACCAGTGGATGAAAGATTTTAAAGATATTCTGTTTTCCCCAAAAGGAACTGAGCATAATATGGAGAATATTACTTATTCAGGACTCAAGGCATATAAAGGCATCTATTCCCTAGGCTTCCAGATTCTCACTCTGTGTATTGTAAAGTTCTTCTCTTGTCACTTCCTGACCACTCATATTCTCAGCCTAGAAGGCTGGTAAAAGTAAAAAGCTCTGTAAAATCTGGCTGTTACTCATCTTTCTGAGACTTGGTTTCTTCATTCATACCTTTGGTCTTTTAATGATTACTTTGTGTGTTACACTAAATTAGGTGAGAAATGGATAAAAGTCTAACCCAGTGTCTTATGATGATCTTTAGAACTAGCTTTTTATATATTTATAAAACAAATAGTTCCAGATTATTTTAGTTTTGTTTCTGGCAAAACACTGAATACTTTATTTGAAATCTCTTAGATTTCCATTGTAACTGATACTTAAAAAACAAGTATTTAAAATTAAATGGCAAATTCCCAGAAAAGACATTTTCCTTATTACGATGATAATGAAAATAATACTTGACAGATAGTCATAAAATAGAGGCTGTGTCAGCAAAATTCACTAACTGAATATTTCCTTAAAAAGATATTCATCAACTTATTTTCTCCTTAAAATATAGATTTCTAAAATTATGTAAATTACTTAAATCTATAATGTCTAACAGTCTAACACCTTAACAGAAGGAACTAAGATTCATATCATTGTTTTGTTTCTTGTTTTTTTTTTTTTTTTTTTTTTTTTTTTTTT
>NW_026000240.1:18322781-18435405 GCF_001458135.2 Marmota marmota marmota | reverse complement strand
TTTTTTTTTTTTTTTTTACCTCAGGGGCACTCCACCACTGAGCCATATCCCCAGCCCTATTTTGTATTTTATTTAGAGACAGGGTCTCACTGAATTGCTAGTGCCTTACTTTTGAGGAGGCTGGCTTTGAACTTGTGATCCTCCTGCCTCAGGTACCGGAATCGCTGGGATTACAGGGTTGCACCACTGCACCCGACTCACTTGTTTTAATGGCCAAAAAAAGGTCATATAATAAGAACCACACAAAATTCATCTGCATTTTTTTAATAAAATTTTTATTAGAAAAGGTTTTTCTTTCTGAATAAAGCCATAGATTCCAAAACAAATATAATTAGAAAGGATAAAATTAAAATTTACAGAAAGGAAAAACAAAGGTTTAAATTCAGAAATTATAATACTATAAATATTAATTGTATTCCCTCCTAATTTTAGCAATTAAAGAAACTGAAGCCAGGGCTGGGTTGTGGCTCAGTGGTAGAGCACTTGCCTAGCACCTGTGAGGCCCTGGGTTCAAACCTCACCACCACATATAATAAAGTAATAAAATAAAGCTATAAAAATTTTATTAAAAAGAAAGAAAGAAACTGAAGCCAGAATTAAAGACAAGGCAGTCAGTGCAGATAGGCAAGGGTTAGATCCAGAGGCCAGTTTGGGTCTGGGGAGTAGGAGATTGGTGATTCTCTAGGGAGTAGGGTCTGGGCAGCCAGGTGTGGTGGCACACACCTAGAATCCCAGTGGCTCCAGAGGCTGAGAAAGGAAAATTGCACCATCCATGCTATTCCCCTTCTTCACTATACAAAATACATGTATGAAGATGTGAATTTGGTGTCAGCATACCTTATATATAATCAGAGATATGATAAATTATGATATAATGGTGTATTAAGAATTGTAATGCAAAAATAAATAAATAAATAAATAAAATTTAAAAAAAAAAGAAAGGAAAATTGCAAGTTCAAAGTCAGTTTCAGCAACGGTGAGGCGCTAAGCAACTCAGTGAGACTGTCTGTAAATAAGATAGAGACTGGGGATGGGGCTCAGTGCCCCTGAGTTCAATTCCTGGTACAAAAAAAAAAAAGAAAAAAAGAATGAAAGAAACCACTTTAAACCACATAAATAGGCATAAGTTGTGAAAGTCTTCAAAACTTATGTCATTTTCTTTGTTTATCCTCATTTTTATAATAACACGGTAAATCTAAAAACCTATGTGCATAAACCATAAATTGAAGCTTAAATGAGGCAGATTTTTAAAATTAGAAATATTTAATAATTAAGTATTTCTTGATTCCAGATATTCCTACAATATCCTATTTTTTTTTTTCTTAGCTCATTTCAGTTATGCATAATATTAGTGTAACCTGTCCCAGGGATTGTCTTTCCCTACAGGCAGTTTAAAAAGTTGTTAATTAGATAAGCATGTAATTTAATTTGCTCTAATTCAATCTCCAGTATTTTCCTTTCTCTCCCTCCCTCCACCATTCTCTAATTTATTCTATTTATTTGTGGTTTTATTAAAATTAGTGCCTCATGAATATTTGTGAAGGTCAGATTCACTGTGGTATATTCATATGTGTACATTGTAAAGTTAGGTCAGATTCTCCCTTTTCCCATCCCTCCTCCCTCTCTCTTAATCCCCTTCCTCTACTCCGCTGGTTTATTTTCTATTTTCATAGGATCCCCTACTTTTTTCCTTTTCATTTTCCTTATTTTGCTCTTGCTTCCACATAGCAGAGAAAACATCCATCCCTTGGCTTTCTGACTCTGGTTTATTTCACTTAACATGATGATTTCCACTTCTGTCTATTTACTGGTAAATGTAAAGCAGAGTTTTAGTGAGTGGCTATCTGTGCTGTCTGAGTCATAAACTGCTCCTTCAGATCATCTACCAAAAACTCTGTCTTGTAGGGAAATAGGGGCTATTTATCTAATAAGTTTTAGTTTCTTTCCTTCAGATTTTCTCTCTTCCATACCTGTTCATTCACTAGGACTCAATTTTGGAGTTTCAAATCAGGTCTAAATAACTCCCAAAGCCTGCAGAGACTGCTGTGATCAAGTAGAGCAAAGAGCACCAATCCAGGAGAAGCAGATACTGCTTGAACCACAATATAGCAGTATAATTGACAGCTGCCTGAGGTACATGGAGTAAGAAGCAGGGGTCTCCTGGTCCAAGAGGAGAGTGTGACCCCATTAGGCACATTTCAATCTCATGGGGCCTCTGCATTCTCAGCGCTGTTGTGTTTCTTACTTCTATGCCCTGCATTATGCTCTTGAGATGGAATATTCTCCCACACATTTAATTCCTGGCTTTGACCTCAACTGGCCTGGGGAGCAGGTATTCAGATCTTGTATTGCTACTCTGGCCTCTAAGGGCTGTAATCCTCTTGTCCTAAATAATATCGAATGCTTCCTGTTCTGCTCTTGTTATCATAGCATCTTGTAATCATAGCACCTGCTTTGCACCTGTCTTTGCAGCCTGTGGTTGCATCTGTTTTGATTAGCAGTATGGCTAATCTTCTGTTTCCCAAAGGAGATGGTGGGACTGAGCAGAAACTTGGACTTTATCTTCCAGTTCTTAGTATCCTTCAGGTCCTGTATCTAGCCAAGTGCCAGTTTTTCTCACATGTTTTCCCTTGCAGGATTCTGTGGACCCAGCCCTGGACAATGTTCTTCCTGCAGCAGGTATCCCTCTCCCTCTTGCCTCACTTGTACTCAGGTCCTGTACGCTCCATGTATCTCCAGCCTGCAGCGTGTTCTGGACTCAGTCTTCACACTTGCTTTGCCAGATGCCTGGGATTCTCTTTCCCCCAATATCCTCGGGGATTGCTACTTTTTTGTCTGATCTATGCACAAATGGAATGGCAACCTCTGTTTCTAGTTCTTTATTCCGAATTACTTTTCTTCATGGGTTTGGGAATATAAAATTCTTTACCTCCTGGTAGAAAATTGGTTACTTGTTAACTCATTGACGCAATGACTCATCGTCAAAACTTAGTCAATCAGAGATTCATTACCAAGAATACACATTTCTGATCTTCCCCTCAGTAACATCCCTGTCATGAAATTCCTGAAAATCAGATAACCAGCACCAGTTTCAGTGCAATGATCATATTTTTGAAAGACAATTACCTACATCTTACTCTGGTAAACATGATTCTGTAGCTGAAGTCTGCTGAAGTCCACACTATAACTTATGAGCTTTACTCTTTCCCCTAAACTCTCTTCTTACAATATCTAAAACTCAGTTTATTGTTTTAGATATTAGTGGTAGACTCTTTATCAGTATTTATGGTCATCTTCAGTTGCATTATATTATTTTCTCTTGTCATTTATTATTATACGTAAGCCCCATGAGAACAAGTACTTTAATGCCCTTGTTTATTGTGATCACTTAGTGATGACCTGATGTGTAACACGCTGCCTGCACTCCACAAAGATTTGTTGAAAGAATGTTGGGGACAACATACCATTGAACATTAATAACCTAGTATCTAAGACAGAGTCTAATATTTAGAAGTAATTCCATAAATATCAAGTAAATGGATGGAAATAAATTTTAGATCTATTGCACATTATTGTGCCTGAAATTAATATTACTAAAAATTGCTAAAACAGTAAATTTTAAGTTTTCTCACCACAAAATGTGAGGCAAGAAAAATCATAGATTAATTAGCTCAATTTAGCAATTCTTTTTTTTTTTTAAGAGAGAGGGAGAGAGAGAGAGAGAATTTTTTTAATATGTATTTTTTAGTTTTCAGCGGACACAACATCTCCGTTTGTATGTGGTGCTGAGGATCGAACCCAGGCCACACGCATGCCACATTCCCAGCCCAATCAATTTAGCAATTCTACAGTGTTGTATTTCAAAACATCATGTGGTAGATGATAAACAAATGAAATTTTTTGTCAATTAAAAATAAATAAACAGTGGTCTGGAGCTTATAGCTCAGCAGTAGAGCAACTGCTGACATGTGTGAGATTTTGGGTTCCATCTACAGTGCCACACAAAAAATTCAATCAAAAGATATGAATGAATGAATGAATTCATTGTTGAGGTATTTTTGAAAATAATTTTAGGGACTTCCTTGAAATAAACCAAGAATTATTCAGGTCTCTGTGGGTCCAAACAGTTCTCATGAACTGAGCTCTTTTTAGAAATACACTAGCAGAAAAAATTTCCACCTTTTTCTACTGGATATCTTTTGAAAGACTTTAGAGCATTAGAAATTTAGTGCACTCAAAACTGAGCTGATATGCTTTCCTTTTTTTTTTTAAATACCTTTATTTTATTTATTTATTTTTTATGTGCTGCTGAGGATCAAACCCAGGGTCTTGCACATGCTAGGTGAACACTCTTCCACTGAGCCACAACCCCGGCCCCTGATATGCTTTCCTTTAAACCCAGATGCTCTCTGTAAGACTCTCTCTGTCAGGAAGTAGCATCTTGTGTTGCTACTCTGCTCTCTAAGGGTTGTAATCCTCTTGTCCTAAATGGATATTGAATGCTTCCTGTTCTGTGTCTTTATTTATTTATTTTTCTTTTTTGTGAGGCTGGGGATTGAACCCAGGGCCTTGTGCATGAGAGGCAATCACTCTACCAACTGAACTATATCCCCAGCCCCCAGTTCCATTTTCAATCCAGCTTGAAGTAATGATTTAACCTCCTACAATAGTCTTTGAGTCTGTTCATTTCCTTTTTCTGTGATTGCCCCACCCAAGCTACCCTACCTGTCACCTAACCTACTATAACAACCTACGTTGGAACATCATCATCTTCTCCTGCCATCTCACCAACCTAACTTTTAAAATTGTTTTAATCTTTACTTTTAAAATTTTTTTAAAGATATACATGACAGTAGTGTATCTTGACATATTATACATACATGGAGTATTACTTATTCTAATTAAGGTCCCATTCTTGTGGTTGTACATGATGTGGAACTACACTGGTTCATATGAAAACATAGGAAAGTGATGTCTGACTCATTCTACTCTTTTCTATTCTCATTCCTCTCCCTTCCGTTTATTCCCTTTTGTCTAATCCAATGAACTTCTATTGTGTGTTAGCATCTCAGAGGGAAGATTTGCCCTTTGGTTTTTTGGGGACTGGCTTATTTCACTTAGCATGATAGTTTCCATTTCCATCCATTTACCAGCAAGTGCCATAATTTCCTTCTTCTTTATGGCTGAGTAACATTCCATTGTGTATATAAACCACATTTTCTTTAACAGCTATCTCCTGTACTTAACTATCCATGCCATAAGAGCAAAGACTATATTTTTATTTATTTTTTAATCATAGATGGATACAATACCTTTGTTTATTTATTTATTTTTTTTTATGTGGTGCTGAGGATTGAACCTAGTGCCTCACACATGCTAGGCAAGTGCTCTACAACTGAGCCACAATCCCAGCCCCAGCAAAGACTATATTTTTGGGATGTAGGAAATACTCAACAAATATTTATTAAATCCAGGAGCAACAAGGGGCCAATATAAGAAACCAGAAAGGGATTCACAGAGGATCCACCTCATTCTACCGCAGTATTTCACTGAACCTCAAAGGGTCTTGCTAGGGTCTTGTTTAGTAGAAAAGGGAAGAAACAGAACACTGAAGAGATAGAAAGATATATTTTGTTGCAACACCTGACTCAACCAGTCAGGGTCACTTCAGGTGAACTGGGCTGGCATGAAATAATCACACAGAGACAGAGAAATACCTTTTTCTTTGGGTTCTGTGATGGCTCCTCTGACCTAGCTCCCACAAAGGAGGAAAGGCAGGCAGGAAAGAGAGAGAGCAGGCCTCAAAACTGGAGTCTTATTAGGGGAGGCTGTTCCATGGAATATTCTATCCCAAAAAGGGCAAAGGGGTAGGATTACAAAGGAACAGGTGAGTGTAACTCAATCCCACCGGGTGACGCCTACTCCTGGAGCCACACCTCATTATCCAAGCAGAGGTAAAGCCTAAGTTATTGTGGGGTGCAATAATTGTTCAGAACCCTGTGCATCAGGACTTAAAGGCTTCTGCATCCAGGGCAGCTCCTGACACATTTTAGCCTTTAATGAGGAAGGAGAGGCCCCATAGGACTTAGTTTTTTGTAATGTGCCAACCTGGGAACAATGTACTTCAGGAGGATTTCATCAAATTGAGTCAACTTGAAAATGAGTCCTATACTCTACGAAGGAGTTTTATCTTTAGTGAGACTCCATTAGATATGTGTGTGTTGAATAGTTCTAATAGTTCCTTTAAGGTTTATTTAAATATATATTTTTTAAACTTTAAAGCAGTTTGTCATATTAAAATGCAACATTTACAAATAGTGTTTTCCTTTCCCCATTCTTTCCATAGAGAAAGTCTTAGCCGTGAAGGTTATGACACCAATCACAAAAATAAAAAAATTAAGGACAAGCAGAAGATAGGACAGCAGAATCATCTTTAAGAAGAAAATGTGCAACACAGAGCAGGGGTGCAGGGCACAGAGGTGGACACAAGTTTGACATTGTCTAGTTTCCTTCATTGCATTTCAATTTTACATCCCACCAGAAACTCAGAGCATGGTACTAAATCCTTGGAAAGGTTAGAAATGCTCTCAGTCCATTTTTGCTGCTATAGCAGAATACTTGAGGCTGGGTCATTTATAAAGACCAGGAGTTTATTTCTCTCAATTTCTGAGCCTGGAAAGTTCACCATCAAGTCCCAAGGAGGTGCCTGGAAAGGGTCTGGTCTCAGCTTCCAAGATGGTGCTCCCTGGAGGGGAGGATTGCTGCTTCTCACATTGCAGAAGACAGGAAGGGGCTGGAGGAAATTATCCTGCACTTGAAAGTCTTTTTATTAAGCATTAAATCCACTTATGAAACTAGAACCCTCACGACCTCTTGTTATGGTTACAACAGCAATTAAATTTAACATGGGTTTGGAGGGAGCCAATATTCAAGCCATAGCAACGATTGTTCTCCATTTTATTAGTAAATATGCATCAGATTTAAAATGCTATTTCCCTTAGCTTGTTATAAAGGATCATAAATGACACACTTTCTTTGAAATAGACTGAGCTGCCCTTTCCACAACTCTGCAAGGTAACATGAGAACCAGAGAAGATTCCAGAGGACTACAGGTTGAAGGCTGCCCAGCCAGTAAATAGCAGCGCCGGACTGAAGGTGATCGCCATTGCAAATGGAACTTGGGTTCCCTTCCATATCTGTGTTGCTCCCACATGCAGATGACACTGATTCCAGTCACACTGAAATCAGGGATGATATGACTGGGAGAAACGCTGTGTGTTTCTGAAAACTGGTTACTTTTTTGATTAGTATCCATACTATTATGCTCCAGGTAAAGATCTTTTGTGGTTGATGGAGAGGTAATTTATGGTTTCTGCATGCCAAGAGCGGGTGTTCATGAAAGGAGTGAAGATGTAAAGAGAGAACAAAGGATGCTCTGGGAGCCAGGTCCGTGGTACATTCCTGTGATTCCACTGACTTGCGAGGCTAAGGTGGGAGGATCCTGAATTCAAAGCCAGACTGAGAGCATCACAAGACTCTAGGCAACTCAGCAAAATCCTGTTTCTAAATAAAATATAAAAAGGGCTGGGGATGTGGCTCAGTGGTCCAGTGGCCCTGAGTTCAATCTGTGGTACACCCCCCACCGACCTCCCAAAAAGAATGCTATAGGAAATTAAACCAGAAAACAAGGAAGAGGCTCTCGGTTCCTTTCCATTTTATACAACATAAGGACCTTAAATCAGAACATGGAACAAAATGGATAGTTATGGACCATTTAGGAAAAAAAATAAATAAACCTGCCACATATATTTCTAGGAGATGACTGCTTCCTAATTTCAAACAATCCTCTTAGTAAGAGATGCTTGGAATTTGTTCCCTGTTCTAACTGGGGAACAACAGTTCTCCAAACATTTTCACACGCGCATGGAAATTTGGGTAGTTGTGTAATTCTAATGTGGAGCCTTGCTTAAAAAAAAAAAAATCTGTTCCCTCATTTCAAAAAGGGGAGAAGAATTGTTGTCATTCATAAAAAAGAATTTTCCTCTTGGGTGGGCTTTGGAAATTGTGGACAGTGCAGGTAAATAACTGGGAAAATTCCACAGAATTAAGAAGTGGAAGGTATTGATAAATGGAATATACTTTGCTCTCTAATTTCTACATTTGCCTCATAGGTTTGGCTTTTATTTGTTTGCTTTTTTTAAAAGGCTAGAGTTGATCATTTTTCATTTTCAAAGATTCAGACCCCACAATTGGCTGAAATTTCCTTGCAAGTAGATAAAATTCCTGTTAGAAAATACTGCCTCTGCTAATTTAGAAATCTATTTTTAGGATTATTTAAAACTCTGGCATGAGTAGATATTTACATAGGCTTTGGTTTGTAAATATGAGCTTCCTTCTGCAATATAACTGTGTCTCTTGCCCCTAGAATTGATTGATACCATCTTTTTCCTCCTCATCTGTAAGCATATTATTTATTCCAACCTGTAACTTTTCCAATATAAATAGTAAAAATAGCTCACTACAATAAGAACATTAGCAAACAAAGTCAAAAGGGACTACTTTTGAAAAAAAATATTTTAGACATTCAGTCCTTTTGATTAGTAACTACCCTTAGTACCAGAAAAAACTTCAAAGTATTCTCTAAACATTGAATTTTCATCAGTGATTCTGAAAGCCTTAGTTCTCATCTTTCATGCTTACCATTGCAATAACTTCAAAAGGATAAAAAGAAAGAATGGTAATCTCTCAAAACAACCTTGTGCTCAGGCCAGTAATTGTGTATTTAGCTGTCATGCATTCACAGCTGGATAATTGCCTCATTAAATTATGTTTTAATAAATATAATAATTAACATTTTGTTACAAAAAAAAGAGAGAAAAATACTCAAACCATTCAGAAATGAAATCCAGGGCCCAAGGGATATCTAGAATAAAATGAAAAAGAATTAGATAGCGTCAAATATAGACATCTTCAAAGGGAAAGAGATCATTCAAATTGCCTTTTACTCACTGAAATATATTCTGCATATTTTATTGTTTTCATCATCTTGCTTGTTATAATCCAGCTAGTGAATGTTCAAAGAACATAAAATCCTACAAATAAATAAACTGGGTATGAGTGAATTTACAAAAGGCAACAATTAGGATCAAGAGTCTGACTTGTAAGCTTTGATTATATAAAGCAATTATATTTCCCAGTGGTGTTCCAGCAACATGTGATTTATCAGTAGGAGGAAAATTGAAAAGTTTTAAGCTTCATGACACTTACATGTTGAATTTTGAGAATATAAATAACTTGGAAACCTCATTTAAATCAGCACTGTGTCTCAGTCGAAATTTGATCAAGACAGCAGACTTCAATTGTAGATATTTTAAGTCAGTGTAGGAGATTATGAATTTACGAATTCATAATCTGAGCAAATAATTATGAATTTATTTTGAAATTATGAATTATGAATCTGAGCAAATAATTTATCTTGGAAAATCGCATAAGAAATTGTTTTGAAACCTACATTGGCCAAAAAAAGTGTGAATGTTTTATAATATTATAATCTTACAAAAAAGTAGTGAATGTCAGCTATTAGTTATTCCCAGTGAATATGTATCTCCATTAGATGCTCTGTCCCTCTCTGTCCCAATTTCTCTGTCCCCATCTCTATCCATCTATTTCTGTGATAAGCTCTGAGTGTCTAGCAGTGATGTCACTACAGTATTCTTCTTAGTTCATGTATTTTCCAAGTGTTCTGGGAAGACTCAGTGCATAGGACTGTCAGCTGTGTACATTAACAGAACCCATAAGATTTACGATCCTAAAACTGAGGAACAGGAAAATATGGAGAAGAATGTTGGTTTGTTGAAAAATTTTGTGAGTTTTTGTGAGCATGGTAAGTGGTAGTGAAGTGGTAGAGGGAGATGTTCAAGGGGGGTTAGGATCATAAGATAACCAAGCATTTTAGCCCAAGTGCTACTTGACTTATGGGGCCACCAGTCTCCACACATCCAAAAATGGTTTCAAGAATGTTATAAGTTGGAAAGTAAGAATAAGGGCATATCTTTGTTATGATGGCAATTGGAAGCTCTGGATCTCATGTGTCCATATTCAGCAAATATAAAGAATTTTAAAAAACTGCACTTTTCTCATTCTGAACAGCACCTAGCTAAGAGCTAAGCAATGGAATTGCTCTGATTCTTACTCAGGATAAATCATGTGACATCTATATTTATATATTGTCAGTTAAAGTGAAAATAAGTAAAAAAAAATAAAAATTGACATTGAAAGGGAAGGAAACTCAGTTTATGAGAAAAAGACGAGAACCATGTCACAGGGCATAAATCCCTGAGGGCCATTAGGCAGCTGGAGTGGGGCCACCCGGTAGAAATGAAGGCTATTAAATTTAGATTTATGAAGAACATTAGTCCTAAACTACACTTCCGTGTACAAAACACATCCTGTAGGTCAAAACTGTGTAAACTGGGATTAGCTCTGTGGAAATGAACAGGTGAGGAGAAGAAAAATCACTCAAACCCCCAAGACCACACTTACAAAGAGAAAACAAGCACCGATCATGGCTGCTTTGACTGTCACATCTAGGTCTGCAGGAACGTGGATGCCAAAGTTGTCCGCATTTGTGAAGACATCATTTACAAATCCTGACCAGTACTTTGAAATCTTCCCAATGGTAAGCTTTTCATTCATGGTTTTCACCTTTGAAAAGACAAGAGCTATCAAATTTGAAGGCAAAAAGAGATGATTGCACATTTTCCAGGATGCTTACTTCATGAGAGATATGAATTAATTTATTCATCATCTCCAAAGATCATTTCATGTTATTCATTCCTTTTATATAAGCACAAGACTGTAAATGTAATTTTCTAATTTATTCTTCAGAAATCATGCTTCTCTGATAGTTTTCTAATCCAACATCATTTTTTTCCCCTTTTTGTATGCAGATGGAGAATATAATAGCAATAAATAATTAAGTCCAGGAAACCACAAGATGGCAGCAGTTCAATTATATGGTCTAAACAGGAAGGTAATTCCTTTAACCATGGTGCAGATTTTAAGCCTGAATACACCACTAAAAAAATACATATTTATTAATGCATATATATATATATATATATATACATACATACACAAAAATATGTTTGAGAAAGCTTTAGAAATAATTAAAATAATTTCCACAGAAAATTTGTGAATTTAAACATTTTTATAGTTGATTTTATAATTATTAAAACATTATTACATATTATTAAATTACTTTACACTCTACTCAGATATTTGCTGTCATTCCTTTTTAACCAACCCTAAGTCATATTTTAACTTTACAAAACACTGTAAGCTAATGTATATTAAAGGAAATCATAATCTGACACTAAAGACTACCCTGTCAGCTAGAAAGAGTCTACAATTCAACTTTATCAACTATGCATTTCTTTTCCCTGTTTCCCATTCTGACACTGAAAGTTATTTAATATGGTCTTTCGCTTTCCATGTAGTGGTAGAAGACAGAAAAGAATGAATGTTACCTAGGACATTTCTATACCATCAATACTAAAGCTTATGTTTTACTTCTCCTCAGTTATATTAACCATTTAAAAAGCCACACCAAATCCTTTCAAAATGGGTGGAACTAGCCCATCTCACTTTGCAAATTTTGCAATGTATGAATAATGTTCCTGGAAGTCTGAAAACTGAAAAAATGAATAAAAAAATAAATATACACTTGAAATTAAGCTATCTCCTCTGCCTACAGATATATGTCTAGAGGAATCTGTAAAGATATTTCATTTTGTTACTAACTGAATTTATAATTATCTCTTTTAACATTCAATTATAAAAAACTGAGAGTGGATTACTTTATAATGAAATTTAGCAACTCTTACAATCATAGTTTTTAAATATTTTAATGGAATGCATTTCTGAAATGATATCTAAACTGGGTTATGTGACAATCAGGTCTACAAAGAAGAAGACACATAATTTAGGTGATCTGAACTGTACACATTTGCTTTATACCATGTATGCTTGTAATTCTGTATAAATCTAATTCACCCAAATTAGGATGTACCACTCTCTTTCAAAATCAGAAAACTTGATTATTTAAAAAAAATGTAACTTTATATACAGAAAGCTTGGTGTTCAAAAATTTAGATCAAAAACAATAAGGCACTTACTATTTTAAGAAAAGAGATAGAATAGCTAAGTACCCTTTTAGGAAAAGTGTACTTTAGCTTTAGCTTCAAAGCAAAAAAAAATATATATTTTAATATATTTAATAATGATCATCATTATTAATTTTTTATTAAAATTTAAAAAATTAAAAAATGCTTGCAGATGTCATGGTCAGGATGGCATATTTATAGTATTTTTTTTTAATTGTTGAACTAGCATCTGCAACTTTAAGTTATTGTTGGTGTGGAACATATTGATTTATTAGATTTCACTAATATGTTATTTTCTAAATTTATTTCATGGATATTTCATGATTTGAATATTTTAAAAAATAAATAATATTGCAAAAAATCAAGACCTAAGTAAAAAATTTTATTCATTATTTCAATCATACCTCAAAATCCACATCTCCAAAACAGCCACATGTTGCGCAAGGACCAACAATTTTCAAAATATCTTCTTTGTTTGCATTTTGTATTGTGAATTTGGGTTGAAAGGGGTCCCACTTCTGAGCAACATAACCAACTACAGTACCCGGAGGGACTTGGATTTCTAACTGTCAGAAAAGATAAAGATAAAATGAGATTTTTAAAGGTTATTATATTGTAATTACATTCTAATACAAATTTACCTCTAAACAGTATATGCTGTTATGATATCATTTTTTGTATTCTACAAATATTTCTAAATATATGCTTCTAAAGATGTCAACCAGTGTCCCCTCCCCCGCAACATAATGTCTGACCTAGCCCACTGGCTTCGTACCTTTCATCTCAGGCAGCTGGTCAAGCATAGCCATTCACCTTGTGGTAACTCACCACTGACTTCCTCTCAGTTGTTGCCACAACACATGTCTATTTGAAGCCTCCTTTACCAATCATTAAATGTTCACAAGTTTTTCCAGCCTCTTTGTGCTTGATTAAAAGAAAATTCCTTTTACAGAGTTACAGTTATTAAACAAACAGTAAGGTTCATGCCTTCCAAAGTGTAATTTGACTCCATTACCCTTTCATATCTATGGAGGTCAAATCAAATTCTTCTGTATGATGATAAGTAAGGGTTCCTTACAAATTTAAATATAATTTTTTGGCTTTGAAGCTAAATCAGCTCTCCATCATCCAATATCCTTTAGACTTTCCTTACTGAATTCATGGTCTTATGTGCACATCTATAGTGTTCTTAGATACAAAGAGGTGAATTTAATAGAATTGCTAAGGATGACATATTTGTTCCAAGATCAATTTTTAAATAATTGGTTGGACTTTTGACCAAGTTAATAAATATTAATGGGTATCAAGATACATTTTATCTTAATTTATGTTCCACTATGCTACTATGTTATAAAATATCAATTATCAGTAAATTTCATGGACACATAATTATTATTATGCAGACTACAACATCTTGGGGCATATTAACCTTCAAAATCCTCATAAAAGATGCAAATTCTCAGGGCTGGGGATATAGCTCAGTTGGTAGAATGCTTACCTCACATGCATAAGGCCCTGGGTTTAATCCCCAGCACCACACACAAACACACACACACACACACACACACAAAAGAAAATTCTTGGGCTCCGTGTATGAGACATCTTATGGTTTAGCCAGGTACTTTTTCATAAATAGTCAGAGAAATAACTTCAATAGATGTTGTTAGAAACTTCCCTAAGTAACTGTCTTCTGTTTGAATATTTATTGCCCTTGTATTTATGTAACAGTGTTCCACTTTATGATTGAAATATAGTATTTGCTGCTCTACTACTATGACTTATTTTAAAAACGGACGTTTCTTTCTTTCCCCCCCATTTTCTCTCCCCCTCCCTACTCTCAGGGGAAACAGAATTACCTTTCTTCCCCATCCTAGGAAGAGTTATGTGTCCGTGAGCACACAACCACTACAGGAACAAATTAATTCAGACTTTGGGGATGGCACCAGAAGATCTCAGAAATGACTATCTCCCAAATTAACACAGAGAACATATGGAATGGAGCCCTTGAATCACCTTTTTAAAAACCTCCTGTTCCTCCTAGTGGGGAGAACCACAACCTCTGGAACAGCAGTCCCCTGTTGATTCTCCTTTGCTAGCAAAGTAATAAAACTTTTTTTCCTTTCTCTCAAAACTGTGTCCTTGTTATTGGATTGGCATTGGTCCAAGGACAGAGCTTTTGATAACACTTAGAACAATACTTAGGATACAGGACTTCAACAGAGAATCTGGGGACTGGATCAGGACACTTAGATCAAGCTTGACAAATAACATTCCCTTGGTGTGTGATCATGAACAAGCGCCTCCATTCTGTGAACCCCAGTTTCCTTAACTACAAAAAGTGCAGAGTGAAACTTGTTCACTAGCTCATAGAAATGACATATAAAAGTCAATAAAGTAAGGAAAAGTTTGGTGTCAAGTTAAATTAATATGTCAGTGAAAGTTATTGCTATAGGTCAATTAAATAATGATAAAAAGCTATTGTATTTTATGATTAAATGACTGAATCATTGCCTCTAGACTAATAGCATCATTAGCACCTCCTGAACTTTACTACTCTTGCAGAAGACAAGGGTGCATCTGTCCAGAGTGGAGTGTATAGATGTCACAACAATATATCTAGTACAGAAGTCCAAGAGGTGCATCTCATGTGCATGAGCTGTCTTAACCATTTAACATCATGGAGGCTACCTGTCTTTGGTTGGAAAGGGAAAAATTTAGTGACTCCCCAAATCCTCAAGCTCTTCTGATCCTAAAGAGCAACATACTAATTTAACACTGGAAAGGTTAATTGTTCCATAGCTCCAGACAAATATCATATCACTTAAAGAAACAATGACTAACCTTGAACAAAAGAAAAATTCAGAGACTAACCTCTTGCAGGTAGCAAGGGCACCAACAGCTATTACACCTCAAGGGCCTGTTTACTGTGATCACCTCTCGACCTGAGTTATCTGTGATTCTCAGGGTGCAGGATCGCAGAGTGGAACAGAAAGTACGATTGAAGCAAATGCTTTCTTCCACTGCAAAATAAATTCTTTGTCCCAAGCCATTTTTAATCTCATATTTGTTAGAAGTCTCAGTGCCAAGTATCACTAATAGAGAAAAAAGTTATTTTATTTTATAAAATAATGTTTAGGTCAGTATCAACCCTTTAAAATAAGTAGAGGTTGTTATTCTTTATATAAATCTATTTCTATGCTCTAAAATTTGAGGTCTTATCTATTTATCAAGGTAAAATCTGAGAACAAAGCTATGTAATTAATTAACTGTGATTGCCAAACTATTACTACTCATGCACTTGTCTGCTAAAGAACCAATGCTATCCAGATTCTACTTTTCAAATAATAGCTTCATCATTGTTATGCAAGTTTGGGACAACTTATAGTAATAGTGATGATTGTGTCTAAATCTCTATCTGGTAATACATCTACAACTGTGTTCCATTTAATAATGTATCTCAATTTTGAAACATTTTAGGAATAACATAGACTATTTAGAACAGAAAACACTTAAGTAATTTGAAATCAGTTAGTCATCCTCATATATTTGTGTCCTGAGAAATAATTTTCCTGTTTGGTGAATCACTGAGGAACCGATAAAACCGTGGTGTATTATAATTTTGGTAGATTTTTGTTATTTAGTCTCAACCTTTATTTCCATTTCTGAACCTGTTAAGAAATGTAAATGACTAACATCTTTGGGAATGCTAAAATACATTTTTTTATTTAACATTAAATGTAATGTGAGAATTTGGATAGTAATAGCACCAAAGACTTAGAGTTTTCTATTTGTATTTAAATCATACTAATTCTTTTACTTGGTGATTTTATTAAATAAAAGACCAAGTGCTCATTTTGATATAATTCTTCTCTCTATATATTTAACTCTATGGTACAAATTATTATTATTATTATTATTATTGTTATAGTTGTAGATAGACAAAATATCTTTATTTTATTTGCTTATTTTTTATGTGGTGCTGAGGAGCGAACCCAGGTCTAGGAAAGCCTCACATGTGCTACCCCAGCGTTCTACCTCTGAGATACATCTCCAGCTCAGTTGAACATATTTAGATGTAAAGAAACTTCTGAGAACTAAAATATTTTCAACAATTTTAATAAATGTAGAAGATAATACACTTACTTCCGAGAAGCTCCACCTGCTGGTGTATAATTATCAGGTCTAACTGTGAAAAGATGACAGAAAGGAAACAAAAAGAATTACATCACAATGCTTTGAAAACATCCAGAGAGATTACTATTAATCTCCTTACTATAATACACAAAACAGATGATTGTCATGTTTTCTATTAGAATGGTTGAAAACAGCTCACATTTCATAATTAAGAAGAGGATAAAATGTTTTATATTCACACAAAAATTTTACAGGAACCCTTAAAACTGAAGGAAACAATTGCCAAGAATAGGAAAAGCAACAGTGGTTAATTCTGCTAACTTTCTCTGTCACAATAAATAAAACAAAACAAAAACAAAAGAAAGAAAGAGAGAGAGAGAAAGAAAGAGAGAGAGAAAGAGAAAGAAAGAAAAGAAGATAACCTTTGAAAAAATTTCTATTAATCTCTGAATAATAAGACCTAAGATGTTTTAAAACTCAAAGAAATAAAGTGACAATGATGATTTGAATGACTAACCTCTCCCTTCAAACCCTATTCCTCAGTCACAGCTCCTTCCTCTTAGTGATGGAATTAAATTTTAAAAGAAGTTATACTATGAACATCTCTCATTCACTTACCTTTGGGCTACAAAAGAAAAAAAAATAAGAAAGAAAGAAAGAAACCAGTAGATCCCAACAAAATATCTATTAAGCAGAATAAGAGATTTGCTACTGAATAGTGACATAAATTTGTAACATAATTACAATGAGATCAATTTTCACACATAAGCTATCCAAGACAGGTAAGAAATGACATTAAAAAGTATGTAGTGCAAATGATTTTTTAAGAGAAATAAGAAGAGCTGAGCGAAGTGGCGCATGACTGTAATCCTAGTGGTTTGGGAGGCTGAGGCAGGAGGACTGAAAATTCAAGGCCAGCCTCAGCAACTTAGTGAGTCCCTAAGCAATTTAGCAAGACCTGTCTCAAAATAAAAAGTGAAAAAAGGGCTGGGGATGATGTGACTTGGTGGCAAAGCACCCTTGGGTTCAATGCCCAGTACATACACAAATAAAATAAAATAAAATAAGGATGGAAATTCACTAAGCAAAATTATGAACACTGAAAATACTGATGATCATTTTATTTTCTAATGTTTCACTCTCTATTTCACCTCCAAATTTTCTGCGCTTTATTCTTGCATCACATTAATAAACACTCCAGGAATTGTTGAACCAAGCCAATGATTGATAAAACTTGGTTCTCGATTGAATACCACATACCCAGAAAATTTGAAGCTACATTATCCCCTCATTTGTATATCCTGAGTTGGGGATAAAATCTATACCATTTCCTCTTTTTAAATCTGATTATTGATAAAAGACTACATGTGGACTATTTTTTAAGATTCCCAAAATATTTTTCTCAAAATAATTTTATTCCAAAACCGTATCAACAATTGTGGCAGACAATTTCTTAAAAACTTAGAAAAGTCTTTTGTAGTGTGTTGCATTACATCTGGGAAAATGATGAATCGTGGGAAAAGAAAAGGTGTCAAAAGGGTCTATGTGATTATTTAGCAGTGGATTTGTGCAGAAGTAGCTTAGTGATTGACATCTGTGGGGTCAGGTCTAAGGTGCTTGAGTTTAGGAACTCTGAATGTTGGTGCCATGAGTTGAATTTTAGTCTTGAAAATCTGAAACTATCAATTGAGAGTGACCTCACAATGAAAAGGGAAATTGTACCTCTCTGATGTAGTGGTTGTTACTAATTGGCTACAATGGGGTTAGTGACTGTGCTACATATTTTAACCTAATCTCTGATATAATCTTCACAAAAACTCAGATAGATATTGCTAATTTAATGCATGAGGAAACAGTTCCAGAAAAATTCAGGAAATATCCCAAGATCACAGCGTACATAAGGGGCCACCAGTTTGGACGAGCCTTCGACTTTCACTTTACTGCCATCACTAGACCAAGGGACAAGAGGAAAGAATTCTTAAGGGACACTCTAAAGCTTGCATGCCCTTCCTCTGTGTTTTCCTCACTCTCATACTTACCTCATCCTCTGTAATAAGATTGGATTTGATTTCTCTCTGTGGACAAGCCTCGTGGATTTGAGCATCTTGACTTAGGTTGTTCTTGTAGTTTCCTTTAAATAGCCCTGAGGCACTTATAAACCAAGGTCCAAATGGGCCCTTTCCGTCCTTTTCTATTGGTTGGTGAAATAGAAAGTGTTGCAAACTTTAAACAGATTGAATTATATATTCAGGTGTCAGGGCAAGTAAATTATTCCTTAAGTATGAGAGCTGTAGAAATGAAAACACAATCACAGCCGTGGATATTCAGCTTCAGATGCAATTCTTTTTAAAATATTTTAAATCAAGTTTACAGGTATCATTGATTTCATTTCATATATGTATTTCAAAAATAAATTGCAAATTATGTGTGCCTTTAGTTTACTAGTCTTACCTATAGGTGAGTAAATTGTGATAATTAATTGTCCTTTCACACCACAGAATAAAATGCCATTGACTATTATGAATGCAAATCCAATCTACAAAGCATCCATTAATTTTGTTCTTAGATTTAACTGATGTCTTATGTAAGTATATATGTATGTTTATCTTTGTTTTTGAAAATGATACTCTCAATAGTCATAAGTTTGATTCATATATAATAAAATAAAAATTAATAATCATTTAACTTTTTAATATATATAAGGATTTTTATTATAGACTTCATTTATTTATCGAAAATGTAATATCACCAAATGTTCATGATCTTGTTTAATACTTATGGATTTTTTAGTTCAAAATTAGCACCTAAAAATTCATTTGTTTTCGTGTGTCTTCCAGATCCATGATGGAACACCTTTGAAATGCTTATTTATTTTTGTATGTGGTTTAAAGTGGATACATGTCTTTTAGTATAAAGTAGGTTATCATTCCCTTTCCATGTAAATGGTTTGATAATTTTGTGGTATATTTTGTTTTCTGAAAAAAGTTTAGCAAAAATCTATTTTTAGGAAATGTTCTACCTTTTAGACTGAAGCCAAAGAGTTCATATGTCTATTCATTGAATTATAAAAAAAAAAAATTGTATTTGTGTCAAGCATCTGGCCCCGGGTGTGTCATCATTCATGGGTGGAAGAAGGATATGCGATGACCATATGTGATCATCAAACCTCAGCCCTCTGGCACTGGTATATCACTTTTATACTTGGCAAAACCTTGTCTGACAACATTCCCAAACAGCTTGCAGCAGTTAATCAACTCTAGTCAGCTATTACAGCTGATCCTTTCTGCAGATGGAAGATGGTAGGTTGGCTTTTCCAGCTCTTTTACACATCTCCCTGAGCTCTCCAGTCTCTGAAGTACATTTGTCTGCCAATGGGTTTCTGGAGGAGGCATCTGCAATTATAAACATTTTCCCAGGAACATATGCTGCATGCAGCTTAAACCCTATCGGGCATAACAGACATCTTTTGTACCTTAAGGGAATTAACACAGAGATTTGATTTTGATAAAAGAGAGAGACTTTATAGTTGAAATAATGCCAGACAAGCTGAAGATTGCAGCAGATGTGCTGACATCTCAATATTAGTGTGATTCTAATCTTTGATAGGATAAAATGCAAAAGCAATTATACATACACACACACATACATACACATATACATACACAGAGCAATTGCTTTTTTTTGCTATGTAATTTGGATGATGCTCTTTTCAGACTGAGTTATTACAAGGTTTGAATCACTACTTCCTTTCCAATGACCAGAACAGTGACTGTACCTAATAGTAATATGATCTTTTGAGCCATTGGTCTAGAGATGTACAGTATCAGAAGATGATAATGTTAATTTGATGACTTGTTTTCCCTCGGATATTCATCTTCTTTTGGAGATTCAGTTGAAGAGGTTGAATTCTCACTTCTTTGCAGAAGCCCCCAGGTTCTTTGAAGTATAACATTTCTCTCCTTGGTATCCCTGAATATTTTACAAGTTTGTGTTCACCTTGATTTTGTACACAGGCTTGTGCTATTTATAAACATTTTGTTTGTTTTGCCTGTTGTAAAATAATGCAGAATGTTTGGGTGAGAGGGACTAGGTTTCATGCTTTTTATATGCCTCGAGTATGGCACATACTCAATAAATATTCTTTAATTAAATGGCGGTAAGTGACTTAAGCATATGAGACAATTCCTTGAGGGTAAATTTCCCAACACCTTGAGCAATGAACATAAGGTAGATAAATGTGCTAAACAGCTCTATCAAAAATACTTAGTGTCATCACTCTGTCAAGTAAATAAGGAAAATAGAAGCAACAATAAAACAAATGTCTTCCAAAATAACTTTAAAATTAATATTTTATAATTTCATGTTTTATAATGTCTTTCTCACATTAGCAAATTATTGGTCAAGATCTTTCAAACTTGGTTAAAAAGCAAGAAATCAAGTTTGTATTAATTTTAAGGGGAAAAATTCATAGAAACAGAAAGATGTAAATACCTGGCTTAAATATTCTAGACCAGGGGGGAGGCAGACTGTTGGCAAGAAGCTGCTTGGTGGAGTGAGACCTGGCCGCCATTCTTGGTTTCCTGGATTAGGGTTTTGCTCTGTGTCTGGAGCTCCAGGAAGAAAACGAGGCAGCCCTCTGCTTTTTGGGGTATGTGCATCTGCAAGAGAATGAAAGTCTCAACACATATTTAATCTTAAGGCCAACTCATTTACTCCATCTTAAAATACGTTACTTCTTAGCTCAGATAATCTCTTGCAGCTCTCGTTTTAGTGGCCTTTCTTTAATTTACACCACTTTTGCCACTAACACTTGACCCCTAAGTCAGAGAAAAAGGAATTTCCGATTTGGAACTTCAAATATGGAGGGATGTTATTTATGTATTTACTATAGGGTATAATATTAATGTATTTATTATACATTATTCTTCATAATATTATGTATAACGCCTGAACATGATGCATACAAAAGTCTTTTTTTTTTTTAAATTTTAAAGTATAAATGATAGACTTGCTCCTAGTAGTTGCTCTTTTTCTTCTCATGTAACTACCATTTGGGTGTCTCTGTCATTGGATAATGAGTCTTTTTTCAAAGACTAAAAGTGTTTTCACTTCTCATCTTTTTCCACAAAGAATCAGAATTTTGCAGGTAGATTTAGCTAGTGCATTGTGTTGTTTTAGATTGGGTGTAGGTGTGGAGCATGACTAACAAAGACTTATTTTCAGAAATGATAGAGGCTATTATGTAAACAAAGTACAGTCAAGCATTGCTCAACAGTGGATTGATGTTCTGAGAAATGTGTCATAAGGCAATTTCATTGTGTGAACACCATAAAGTATAGTTCACAAAGGAAGGTGGCTGAGACATCAGTAGGCAATAATCTCATGGGACCACTGTTCTATTTGTTCATCTAGTTGGCTGCAATTTCATTATGCAATAGGTGCATGTGATTCTGACTGTTCTAAAGACACATGAATGGAAGGGACAAGGAAACTGGTTCTGGATTTATACAAAAGAGAAATTTACAATACCTACTCAAAATTTTTGAAGAAGTGTTATATCTCATTGTGCACATATTAATATTGAAGTAACATATATATCAGTAAAAATACATCACAATGCTGTTAATTAAAAAATGACACCAAACTCATGAAAGTATGTTTATGGGAGGTGTTAAGGTTTGGATGCGATGTGTCACCCCAAAGCTCCTATGCGAATGCAGGAATGTTTGGAGGTAAGCTGATTGGATTGTGACAGCTATAAACCAATCCATCCTTCCTAGTGTGAATGGACTAACAGGGTGGTAACTGTAGGCTGGTGGGGTGTGGCTGTAGGAGGTGGGTTGTGGCTGTAGGAGATGGGTCATCTTTCCTGTAGCCCCTGAAATCCCCACTTCCACTTCCTGATGGTGCCAGGGGCTGAGCAGCTTTCCTCCATTATATCCTTCCACCATGATGTGCACCTCGTCTTGGGCCCAGAGCCACGAAGTTGGTCCCCTTTCTAAATCTGAAACCACAAGCCAAAATAAACTTTTCCTCCCCTAAGTTGTTCTAGTTGAATATTTTTGTCACAGCAATGAAAAGTTGACTAATACAAGAGGCATATTTTTTTCTCTGTCTATTGCATCTCAACTATAATAATAATAAATTTTAAAAAATGCATTATTTCCTTTGAAGATAATACATTTCCTATCACTAAGAAAACTCAAGTATACCCTGAATGAGCAACTGGATGGGTATTAAAAATGATGAGGAAATAAAAGACACTCGAGGAATGACCTTTTGGATACTGACATAATTTGATTCTAGCAATGACAGGCTCATTAGCATTGGGTGTACATATAATGTTAATGAAGGACAATTGCCAGATGATCCATTTATTTATTGAATGTGAAGGCTTCGGGACGAAATTGGGCTTATTATTCTTAATGTAGGATGGCTAAGTTTGTACAGGTCTTTGACATTTAGAATCTTTACAGGAGATGCTCAACTATTATGACCAAATGGAAAAATGTGTCATTTGACCCCATTGAAATAGAGCTGATGATACTCTAACAGTTTGCTTCTCCCAGAAATCCCATCCTGAACTTCTCTTAGATCTTGGACGGTCAGAAAAGACAAGCTTTCGAACTCCTCTTGCTCTCGGGAAGGGGCCCTGAAATGGGATCCCAAGTGTGAGTCCTACTGGAAGACTATGTAACACTAGTTCAGAATTGGGAGGTGAGGTAAGTGCCAATATAGCAACGGCATCTGGGAAATATTAAAAGGCAATCGACATCCTTTTCCAGTATTAGTGCCAAAAGCACTGCCATCATTAATTTTCAAAAAACACAGAGGCAAAAACATGATGTAGAGAAAACTAGTTCACCGTGATAAAATTCAGAGTAGAGGTTCATTTTTGGAATGAACATGGGAACGCAGGGTTATGGTTCTAAACAGAAATTTCAGGGAGTGCCAGAAATATTGCACATCTTTCTCTTGCTGGTGGTTACAGGCATGCACCTTTATTAAGAAACAACAAAACAACAGGGTGCTCTTTATGGATTTTAATGGTCATATGTTATCTTGCAATTTAAAAAGTACGTAAGACCAGGCACGGTGGTGCATGCCTGTAATCCCAGCGGCTTGGGAGGTTGAGACAGGAGGATCGTGGGGTCAAAGCCAGCCTCAGCAATGTGAGGCGCTAAGCAACTCAGTGAGACCCTGTCTCTAAATAAAATCAAACTAGGGCTGGGGATGTAGCCCAGCGGTTGAGTGTCCCTGAGTTTAATCCCTGGTACCACACCTCCCAATAAAATAAAAAGTACATAAGATTAATTTCTAACACAATATCTGGAATAAGATTATTAGGATCTATCTCACTCCCCACCCCCCCCCGGTTTTTTTTTAAAGATTGTCAAATTGCTCCAATTTTATCTTGTAAATTGCTGTAACACAGTGCAGTAGGTTATTAAGTGTTGGGCAAATGACTGTACGTTCCTCCCCAAGTTCTCGGGTCTTTAAACTCACAGCAGGTCCTTAAGCATTGGTGCACTTGAAACCCAGAGGATTCAGTGCCCAAAGTCTTTATTCAGGAATGGAATATTGCTGTGTTTCTGTCTCAGACTGTTGAGAGACATCGTCATCCTGAGATCACTTGCTTCATTCTCTGAGATATCAGTTTACATGGCAATCACCTCTGGAGGTAGTTTCTCTTCCCCAGAGAAACTTGTTCTTTTCTCAAACTTGTTCTCAATTTGAGGACAACTTGTTCTTAAATGTACTTATTTATACTGAACCAGGGTTTCCAGACCTCAGGATTCCTCATGATGTCCTCCAGTTCAGACTGCCCTCTGCTTTAGTAATGCAGATGGACCTGCTTATGAAATGTCCACCTCACCTGTATTCCCTGGGGGATGCTAACCAACAATATAGGTTCATGGGCCAGAAACCATTATGAAGTTACAAGTAGTGTCTTCACATAAACTTGAAGAAAAATCCTCAAAAAGGGTTTAGATCTATGATGATGACAATCTAGTCATATTATCATCTAGTCAAACAATATTTCTAACTGAAAATATAGCTTTATTGTTACTTCAATTCTTTGAAGAACTATTGGGCCTATTACAGTGTTATAACCACACCGTGTGTTAAATTTTACCAGTAAACTGCAGAAGGGGGGTTCTTTTTCCACTCAAAGTTTTGCCTCTAAGTTTAGTCTTAAGTCCTTATCATTACAGAACATCACTGCTTTTGGGGGGTAGATTAATCACATTTTGATCATAGCATTGCTTTCTAGTCACAAGTTTCTTCAAAGACCCAGACCACCAGATGAAGAAGGAAATCCTTTGAATTTCTATCTGGCTTTGAATTTCTATCTACTCTTTTAAAAATGTATAACCAGCTTATAAATATTTTACGTATTCTGCAACTCTTTACCTTACAGGCTACCGTGTTGCTGTAACTCTCATAAAGTGATGAAGAGTTTTGGAATAAGTGTTAGTGTTATTATTAAATGAAAGAAAATTCTGATCAAGGTTTTTGCTTGCCTTTAAATATAGACAATGAAGTATGCATGTATTAAAATTCACATTTTGCTGTTTCTTGTATGTATTTTAAAATTGGCCTGTAAGTTTTCCTTCTTTTTCTCAGGGACTGACCTATATTAAACAGTGAATAAAATGGAAAGAATAAATTATTTGTTTAATGTTAAATACTGTCTGAACTGTGCTTTCAGAAAGGAAGTATGGATATTTTAATAGTTCATTAATTGAATTTAGGATATTATAAACTTTCTCGGACTTATTTTAAATAGGTTTAAAAGTTTCCACCAATTATACAAATCATAATTCTTTATGCTAAAGCCTTTTAGCCTTGAGTTTAAATGTTTGTTCTGACAATGGAACAAAGGCATGTTACAGTTTCATTTTTATACAATTACACAAGTGTTTTCTGGGAAATTGCAACTTATTTCCCTGGAGGGGGAAAAACCCACATATTTTGAGAACTTAAGAAAACACTAACAGCATTTCTATAGTTTTAAGGATATAATAAAAAATTTACCAGACCCTTGTCTCCAAAGTCCCTAATTGATTCCCTTGCTTAAATTAAATATTTTAGATTCTTTTAAATTAATTTACTATCAAAGAAATTGTGAAAATTTTTAAATTCATAAACCAGAAGAAATATTCATTTGTGGTTAATCAAATTTAGTCTAGCAATTACACATTCTTAATTTTCTTCCCTGAATACTGCATAGTCTTGTGTTCTTCCTATAAATACTTTATCACATAGTTTGCATAACAAATGGGAAATTAAAAATTATTGAATTGTACTTAAAAGCCTTCTCACTAAGATGCGAAAAGTTTTCTTCAGATCCCTTTAAATTCAGAACTTCATCTTTTCCTTAGGTTTGACATTCAATTTTCTCGTTCTCAATTTTTGGTATGAAGCTTTCTTCTTTTTCTAAATGTGCTATTTAAATTCATGAAAGCAAACATGTTTTTTTACATTTGAATTTTTACATTCTATGAGATAAAGTGTGTGCGTGCGTGCCTGTGTGTGTGTGTGTGTTAATGCTGTGTACTCCTTTAAGTAAAAAATTTTAAAATGAGAAACTCAAAAGCAACAAATAGCAGCCCACAATGTATCAGTCTTGCTGAGTATAACACCTCAATAACTGTGTTTTTAGTCATTTGGAAGGATAATTTATTAGCTGGCTATATTTACTCTTACCTTTAGAAGCCATGAAGTTGTCTGAGTCACTTCTTCAAAAACAGCCAGGTTAAAATGAAAGGCTTTTCTTGTTGCAGCAAGGAGAGAAAACAGCATGCATAAAACTTCAGAAGGTGTCTGTCTCCCTCCTGACAGCTTACAAATAACGGGAAGGGAGAGCCTCGCTGTTTCTAGACTGCTTGATTTTATCTGTTTGGACAACAGGGGGAGACGAATCTGTCACCAAAGGTGATCACTACTCAGAAACCATCATACAACTAGGTATCTGAAGAAAATACTCAAAATTAATAAAAGTCAGACAGGAAGGCATATGACATTTATCTTAAGAGTCTAATTTCCACTTAGTTGTTTTGTATGTTTTGAAATGTTCACATTTCGTTTCACTTTTACATCAGCAAGATTATGTTTTTTTATTTCCTAAAGTCTCCTGTGCCAGACATGATAGTAAAACACCTTAGCAAGGCCTAGATGTCACCTATCTGTGACTGTCTTCTCTTTAGTCCTTTCTGTCCCTTAGTCTTTTTGAAGGAGGACCTAAAAACCTCCCTGCTGAAACTCTCAGCTGTTTCATGTGTCCTGAAACTGTCCTCTCAGGCAATAATTTCATCCAAAGACATTTTCACGATTTTCACAATTATAAATGCAATTCTTGATATGTTAAAAATTATTTGAACATTGTGGCTCAGTGATAGAGGGCTTGCCTAGCACATGTGTGGCACTGGGTTTGAGCCTCAGCACCACATAAAAATAAATAAATAAACAAACAAACAAACAAATAAATAAATAAAAATAAAGTTAAAAAATTATTTGGACATCATTATTTTTATTTTTCTCTCAGGATTGGTCCCCTACTCCTTACCTCCCCCAAAAGAAAGAAAACAAGAAGAGAATGTATTTTCAATTTTATGCACACAAGTAAACTTTTATTTTTCATATTAAAATTAAATTTGCTTAATTAGAAACATTGGGAAATATAAACCTTCAATAACTTCACAAAGTAAATCAATCAAAACATACAGATATTGAATGCACTGTGTACTGGGAAAGATGCCCTAACCTTGCTTGGCTACATAGCTCGCATTTCTAAGTTCCACTGCCCAGGTGACCTTGTGGATGTTGCCTACCAAGTCAATTGCCCTAGGTGGCTCAATTCAAGGAGGTCAAACCTGAAGTCTCTATTGCATTACCAGTAACACTTTCTGCTTTTAAAAATAGTTAAGTGGCTTCTTAAGGTGTAGTAATAAAAAAACTCAACATAGTCCTCAAAGGACATAGATTGTCAAAGTTTTTGATCTTTTTTGGCAAAGAGAAGTTTTTTTTTTTTTTTAATTTTTTCCTACTTTTTGATGTTTCAGGTTGAAAAGTCTGTCTTATTTGTCATTTTGCAAAAGATGTATAATATGATTTGCATTTCTAAATGAAACTATACGTGTTTTAAGTTTCTTAATATTTGCATGGGCTTTGGCAAAAATTTCATCCAAAGATATTAATTATACTCTCACACAAGGAGCTTTATCACTTCTGGTTATAATTGACTATTTAATTCTGGTTTTCTGCAGAGCACTAACTTCAAAATAAAAATTAAAATCCAAGTAAATTGAACACATGTGACCCATACAAGGTAAAACATCACTTTATTTGAATATACCCATATAAATAATTGAAGGGATCTTTCAATATTTAATCTACAATGGGGACTTTCCAGGCCACCTCACCTGGAAAGGCTATTGACTACTTCTCTGGTGCATTCTGCCTCTGTCTTGCCAGGCAGTATCAACTTTCTTCCTTCCCTGGGGGTTGAAACCAGGGTCTCCTGCATGCTAGGCAAGCTCTCCACCACTGAGCTATGTCCACAGTCCTTTTTTCTTTCTATGTTTTGAGACAAGGTCTCTCTAAATTGCCCAGCCTGTCTCTAACTTGTGATCCTCATGCTTCAAGCCTCCTGAGTGGCAGGGATTACAGGAATGTGCCTCCTTGGAAAGTTTGTGTATTTCCTTTTAAAGGCCTAGACTTCACCTATCTGTGACTGCCTTCTCTCTAGTCCTTCCTGTTCCTTAGTCTTTCTGAAGGAGGACCTAAAAACCTCTCTGCTGAAACTCTCAGCTGTTTCATGTGTCCTGACACTGTCCTCTCAGGCAGCCTAGCAACCCTGATCTGAGCACCCTGAGCCAGCCTTGCCTGTGCTCCTGCTCAGATTGGTGCTGCCACCCACTTTACTTTCCTGCTACTGGTGCTCCTCGCCTAACACCTGCAGCCTGCAAAGAACCAGGGCCACCACTAATTCTCAAGAAGGCCACACCATCCACTCAGCTCTGTACTGTGACTTTTCTTTTTCTTTTTTCTTTTTTCCCCGGGTGGGGAGTCCTAGGGGTTGGACCCAGGGTGCTTAACTACTGAGCATCATCCCCAGCCCTTTTTATTGTTTTATTTTTTATTTTGAGACAGGGTCTCACTAAATTGCTTAGAGCCTTCCCAAGTTGCTGGCTTTGAACTTGTGATTCTCCTGCCTCATCCTCCCAAGCTCCTGGGATTATGGGCTAATGCCACCATGCTGGGCCATGGTAAAACTTTTCAAAAGGCATCTGTTTCACTTTGCCATCAAAGTGCTGTTTTTCTGGTCCCCACTTGGTTTCCAGGAAACAGCCAATACAAGGTGGGCATGTCAACTGATAAAATCCAAACCCCAAACTCACAGAATGGTATTGCAGTTTTAAAAAAGGAAACCTGAAAATGAATCTCAGAAAACTTAAGGTCAAAGGCCTTGACCCTTCCCAGGAAACTCCTTACTGTCCATCCGGCTACTCTTCTGGGTGAGGCTCCGCCTCTACCTAAAGAGCTCTGTGTTCCTGTCCTGGCTCCTCCTGAAAGAAAAGCCTCTACTATCCCCCAGCCTCAGTCCTTATCAACAGAGTGGAGAAAAAATTGCAACCTGATTCTTAGAAAATTATCCCCTGCTTATGGCAGTTTTCCAGCACATATCATAACTGTTTCTGGAGGGTTTTCCATTCAATAGTGCACCATTGTTCAGAACTTTGCCCATTGTTTAATGGTTAGATATTTGACTTTACATTTTCATAGCAGAGAGGTTTATCTAAATAGTCTCTTTTAGTTGCAGGGGAACGATTGCAATTTGTTGAAATCTGTATAGTAATAGAAAAGCAATGTTACATGTTATAAAACAAAACAAAACAAAAACACTGATATGCTCTGGGTAGCATCTGGGAAAATGGAGCAGGATGTAAGCCTACAGGTGGGGACAGAACAAGGACCAGATGAGCCAGTTTTGGGAATACTTCACTAGGTTTATGGTTCTTCTGCCTCCGATTTTATGTGTTCCTAAAAATTACGCACACAACTTAAATACATATTTATTTATACATATACACAGGTACATATGCAAATATGTATGAAGTGAGAGAAATTTGTTTCTCTTTTTTATATTTATTTTTTAGTTTTACATAATACCTTTATTTTGTTTATTTATTTATTTTTATGTGGTGTTGAGGATTGAACCCAGGGCCTGGAAGGTGCTAGGAGAGCACTCTACTGCTGAGCCACAACCCCAGCCCAGAAATTTATTCCTTAATTTATATAAATGTTATTTTAAATGGCATCTGAAGCACATTTTATTCACTTAAAATTATGTTTTTTTAAAAATTCATCGCAATGTATACAATTCCATTAAAACACTGTGGTTATTCCATTTTATGAAACTAATGAACACAAGCTGTGTCATTGTCCTTTATGGACAGTGATGTAGTTTCCATGGTGGAAGCCATGGTTGTCATGCACATGAGGACTTGTGTTTTGGAGCTCTAAGTGGAAGATCGAAATTGCCGGTTTATGGGATATGAAGTTCTTCATCTCTAGTAAAAACCACTAAGTTGATCGTCAATGTACTTGTCCCAACTTACATTACCAAGAGTACTGGAGGAGAGCTCTCATTTCCACATCCCCCTCCAGTACAGGCTTGGTCAGTGTAATGGGGAATTAATTGGAAGGCCCCTAAATATTAATATATGAGAAGGCAGCATCCAGAGATCTTGCTGCATTAATCTGAGTAATACAAACACCTATGTGTGTATTATTGCTTTCATGTGTCCTATCACACCATGTCATGTAACAATAATTAATAACAAATTGTATGAATAGCCAGTTATGAAAGTGACCGCTGGAGGTGGAGCATGGTATGCAAATGAACTATATTTCAGGTGTCTTTCATTCAGAGATATCAAAGGAATGGTCTACTAAAATAAGAGTCCAGCAATAATTTTCCATCATGCAACACCTAAGACATGCATCTCTATGCATAAGTCTGGCCCCTGGATTTACACTTTCCTGTAGTAAAATTCTTTGTGAATGAGATAAGTTAGGAGTAAATAAACACAGGAAGTAAGAAAAGCAAATACGGGAAAAATAGCATTATTTTAGGTGTTTTTCCTGATTTATACTACTCTATTAAATATGAAAAATCCAATCCTTTAATGTAAACGGATGTGTTTTTCCTCTGGGGAAATGTAACTTCTTTTATTCCATTAACTTTTTGGGGGGAGAGTACCAGGGATTAAGCTCAGGGACACTCCACCACTGAGCAGCATCCCCAGCCCTATTTTGTATTTTATTTAGAAACAGGGTCCCGGAGAATTGCTTAATGCCTTGCTTTGAACTCATTATCCTCCTGTCTCAGCCTCCTGAGCAGCAGTTGGGATTACAGGCTTGAGCCACTGCTACCAGCTCCATTAACTATTTATTCACCCTGGGGAATAAACTTTGTATCAAAGTGCATTTCTCTCTCTCTCTCTCTCTCTCTCTCTCTCTCTTGGTGCTGGGGATTGAATTTATGGCCTTGTGCATGTGAGGCCAGCACTCTACCAACTGAGTTATATCAGAGGGCATTTCTTTTCTATCTTATTCAAACCTGCTCCTTTGATACAGTGCTTCATTCATTTGTTCATTTATTAGCTTTTCAGTATATCCCTAGAACTCTGAGTTGCAAAGGCCTGGCTCTCACTCTGGGAAATTGTGCCCAAGTGGAGCGGCAAAGCACAGGGATCAATATTCTACTTATTTTTTAAAAAATTGTGAGTCACTTTCTCACTAAAAATGAAATGACAGAACTCATCCCCTCTCTGAAAAGAAAATATAATTAGAATCAATAATGTGCCATTTGAATTAGCAATTCAATGTCTCACATGTGCACATTAAACCTCCCTGTTTCTTTAAAGCAGGGAAGGAATAGCTCTTGAGATATCTGCGCTTGAGGACTGGGATAGGGGGATCACCTTTTTTGGTTAAGAAAGAGATTTCACATTATCTTTTTTTCGGCCTACATAAAAAAAGGCACTGATCCAAAGAATCAGGAATAAAGGAAAAGGATCCTAGATACACAGTAGAGTTTATCTGAAAGCAAGGGAGACATGGTTGTGAAGCAAATCTCTCTGGAGGGTCCCTCTTCACCAGTTGGAAAAGACTCTTATTTTGAAATTTTGTGTATGAAGACTTTACAGAAAAACGTATTCCATAATTAAGATTTTTAGGCCCACGGCTGGAGTAAAATTTTAGCTGGTTCATAGAAGTTCTTTTCAACTATATATTTTCTTTAAGAAGACTAAGTTGAATAGTTTTCTTTGAAATGATCAGTCTCTATAGCATCTTTGTCATGGGGTGTCCACCAGGTCTGTTGTGCTCAATTCCAACATTGAATAGTTCCTAAGGTTCTTTTCCTGTAAAGAGTCCAAATGAAATGGGAGTATTCTGAGAATTCCTGGCTTAGGCAAACATTGGAGGATATGTTACAGAGGAAGAGACAGAAATTACTAGCAGGAAACTGTACTCTGCAGACATGAGACCAATCAGCAATTATTTGTCTACCCATTCTTCAGGGTGTAGGCTAATGTGTGTGTTTAATAGATAAAGGCAAGGTTGAAAGAATAGAGAGAGAGAGAGAGAGAGAGAGAGAGAGAGAGAGAGAGAGAGAATGAATTGGTAGCTGGTGGATGGAAAGGCAGAGCTGAAATGAGAGTACGTTTAACAATCTTCAGAGACTCCTGTAATCCCCAACAGGAACTGCTTTATCATTGTGAAAAGCTCTCTATTTCTACCGTTATTTAAATTAGATTTACCTTGTGCCTTGCTCAGTGTGGTCACTTTGTCCTTCCAACATCTGTCTGCCTTTTCAGATGTCACCAAAACACTGCACCGGGCACGTCAGCAGCTGCAGCCTCCCGCGCAGCCCTGCACACGGCTGGCTGCCTCCTTGGACGGCCGTCGCAGTTCCCTGGCAGCCTGCGCGCTCCAGTCGTTTGCTGCAGCACATTTTCTTCACAAGTCCAGCATTGAAATAAGCTTCCCTGAGCTGGGATCCCCAAGCGCACAGTTCCCAAGGAACTGAGAGAATTGTTGAGATAAATATACCTTAAACATATAGGCGAAACACTTTTGAGTTGATTCCTGTTGAAGAGCGCAGCGGAGGTTTACTTGGGTTGGGGTCGATAGGCTAAGTCGTTGAGAAAACGCTGCCACGTTCAAGGTCGTGCTTTGGTAAGCAGAGGTTAAAACAGTGGAAAGAATCCTATATAATCTGGAGAATAATACTTACCGAATGGGAAGCTCAAGTCTGGTGGAAAAGCAAGGTCAGCCGTTGCTATCTGTGCATGTTCTTTTTCTTCTTGCTGTTATCTAGTGGAGGTACCTTCTTTAATACAGGTACTGATGCCTTACCTGCTTTCACGAAGTGCTCACTGCACACTGATGCTGGAGATGCCACAAGCGGCATTGGCTCTGACTTAGTTTTCCACCCTTAATTATTTTACTTATTAGCAAATCTCTCTCTCTCTCTCTCTCTCTCTCTCTCACACACACACACACACACACAGACACACACACACCACTATACCTTTAAGGTGGCTAGAAATATGGGCTGTTACAATTTTTTAAAAATTTATTTTAATTAGGTATATATGACAGCAGAATGCATTTTGGTTCATTGTACCCAACTGCAGCAGTTTTATTTTTTTCTTTATATTTCAACTTTACATTTCTCTCCTTGTACACCATGTAGAGTTGCAACATACGAGCAGTCATACACTTACCTAGGGTAATGATGTCCATCTCATTCCACCATCTTTCCTGCACCGGGTGCACCCTCCCTCTCCTCCTTCCACTTTGCTGTTACAACTTTTCAATAGCGCATTATTAAAGTTGTTCTTTGCAGAAATAAAATGTGACCAAACGGGCATGGCAAAAACTTCAGATTTGTACCTAACTACAGATACAAAGATATGTAAAATTAACTCCGGATTTGTATTCCCCCTCTACTTATTGACACATACAACTGAGATGAATTTTCTGATGTGTCACCTGGACCTATTCCTGTTTAGAGGTATCCACTCAATGTCAATTCAAAAGCATCCATTGGCTCTCTCCCATTTGCCAAGCACTGTACTGTGTTCTCGGGCTGAGAAGAGAAAAAAGAAAGGGGAAGGACAGTCCAGGTGAGAAACAGCTGGGTAAACACATCCAAGGTGAAGCATAGTGTGTAAACCGTCCCATAAAGTATGTATCCTGTAAAGATGAGGACATTAATGACTCCTGCTAGTACTGGAGCATGGAGGATGATTAGAATGTGGAATTTTGCAAGCTATTTTTGAAAGGGAGGAAATCTATTTGCAAGGTGAAGAAAAGAAAGAACAGTCTTTCAGGCTGAATGAGCAGCGTGGCTGAGAGAAAGCATGAGCCTATAGTTGGCTTGTTGTATAAAGTGTAATATATTCCCCCAAAGATGCAGGTAAACACATTTAAAATATGTTAATTTCTCAAATGTCATTGTGGATTACTTGATTTACAAAACAATTCTTAAGTCTCTAGTTTCTGTAAAAACCATGTTCAATTCTATTTTGCATGACATGATGCATTTTTATGCTTTGTAGAGTTTTTTATTTTTTTCTCTTGAAAATTCCTTAGCCATTTTTCTCAGGTTTCTTCCTCTCACGCACTGTTGATCACACATGACAGCCTTTGGCTCTTGCTTCAAAATTAGATCAGGAATCCAACGAGTCTACACCACCTTCATTGCTGCCCTCCTAATGCAGCCATGATAATCTCATGCCTGATTATTGCCCTAGCTCATAGATGCCTCTCCTGATCCTATCCCTGCCCTTTACACTAGATTCTCAAGGGGAACGGCAAAAATTGCCATTTGAAAATGTAAGTCAGATCACTTCACTCTCCTGTGTCCCCTGCTATCTGGTTACTGGATCACATCCGACACTGCTCCCTCTCTTTCCTCCACAACAGTTATATCAGCCTCCTTTCTATTTCTGGAACATTCCTGGGATTCTTCTACACTGGACCTTTGCTCTGTTATCTTTTTGGAATGCTGCTGTGTAAGATAGGAGCAGATTAATGCCTTCATTTAAATGGCCCAAGCACCCTACTTATCACTCCCACACTGTCCTCTTTCTGGGGTTCCCTTGGTCCTTCTAATCCTTCCTAATTTTTCTTTCATTTATTAGGCACTACAATTTCCAAAAAAAACCATTTGTCTATTTTATTTATTGTGTTTATTACATATTGTCTGTTTCTCCTGGCAAGACACACGTTCTTTGCAGCAGGGGTCTTAGTCTTTCTTTATTACTCCTTGACACATCCTAACCATCCAAGCAGTGTCTGCCCCAGAGCTAGCACTCAGTAAAGAGTAACTCACTGAAAGTTGGTCCTCAGTGTGTCAAAGTTAATAAAGGAATGAGATCCAAGAGGTGAGGCCTAGTGGGAGGAGTTTAGGTCACTGGGGGAGGGGGAGCTGGCATTGGAACGAATAGTAAGTTTCAAGGGGACCCTGAGTTAGTTCTTACAACAAGATTGTTGATGAAAAACCTTCCTTGAATCCCAAGCTTCTTTGGATTTGTTTTACAACAGGATCTCTTTCTTTCAGATGTCAATAGTGATGTAATCTGCTACCAAGTCCTCTTCTGACTGAACTGAGGTCGATACTGTGAGCCAAACAAACCTTTTCTCTTTGTATCATTTCAGCCATGAGTATTTTACTATAGTAACAAAAACTGTACTAATACATCATCTAATCTGATAAAATTAATATTTCACTAAGCTATTCTATATTCATTTCAATTTTTGACTTATATGGGTTTATTTCTATAATCTCATTTCATATGTTATTTGTGATTTTTTTACTTTAAAAATGATTTATCCTATTGGATAAATAGAGATGTTACTATTCTTTGTTCTTATTTCTTATCCTCTCTTGACTTGTAAATTACAGATCCTGTATCTATTCTTACAGAATTACTTATATATTGAATTTATTTATTTATTAATAAATTTAGTGTTGGGGGTGGAACTCATGACCTTGCACATTCTAGGTAAATGTTTTACCAGTGAGATATAGTTTTCTAGCCCTGAGCATGTTTATATAATAAACTCTAAATTCATTTTTCTATAACCATGTATATTAATAACATTTGTTCAAGTTCTATATATAAAATCTCAATAATTAACATTCACCCTTTAATCATAATTTTGCCATGTCATGGGTTGCCATGATATTGTGTTTTCTGGAAGTTCTCATCAATTCTTATTTCCTTAATTCAGGCAGTCATACCTACAAACATTGTTACCATTGCACTTGCTGGACACATTGGCTGGGTATAACATTCCAGGGTTGCGATTTCAGTTTCCTGTACCTTGCTGTAGATTCTCCTATTACCTTCAGTATTTGTGTAGATATCTGAAGACAGTAGGCCTTCTGTCTCATAAGTCCTTTGCTTATATGACTGCAGAAATCTTTCCTTATCCCTGGATTTCAAGAAATTGACTAGCATATGACAAACGGTGAATTCTTCCATAGCACTTCTTTTTGAAGCACATAAACTTTTGATCCATGCATACATTTATTCTTTCATTAAAAAATCCCCCCCTTTTTTTATTCCATTAGTTGTGTGCAGGAGACTATTATTAAGATGCCTGGACCCATGGCCTTTAGCCCATCCAATCCACATCCTCCTCTCAGAGGGTTTGTGTGGATTTTGCAATTGTTTGTCACTCAGTGCTTTGCCTTCTAGATGTAAACCATTGACTCTGCAAAAGATTGTTCAATCTTTCTTTCCTTTACACACCTTCCTCCTAGGGAGATCTAAATAAAGTTTGTTGTTGTTGTTATTCTTTTTATGAGACTCTGACATTTAGACAGGAGCTCAATATCTACAGTTTCATCCAGGGTTTTCCTAGCCTGTCTGTGCATCTCTCCAAATTGGTGTTTCACATTGATAAAAAATGTTTTAAAATCCTACAATTCAAACATAGAAAAAAATCTTTAAAATAATGTGTTACAGATTTTCCTGACTTATTGGGGTTCAATTTTTTTAGTTTTACTTTATTATGGTACAAACATAATAGGCATTATCAATAGACTTTCTAGCTATGATCCAACTTGATTTTTTTTCAGGCTGGTGATGTAGTATCGTACTCCCTTGGTACTGGGTAGTAGTAGCAGCAAGAAGCTGCTCCGCGTTGCCATGCAATCACAAGGCTCAAGAACTGATACTCTACTGTTTGTCATGTTGCTAAGCTACGAGATTCTGTAGGTTAGATGCATTTTCAACTTACAATTTCTACTTATAGTGGGTAAAGCAAGAAGAATCTCTCTGATATTTTCCAACGAGCAGCTAAGCAGCTTAGGTAATTATTCAGATTGTTTTGTTTTTGATAGTAAGTACTGAGAGTTACTTTGTGAAAAGAAAAGCCAGGAGCAAGTAAAAATGATATGAGCTCATGCAACTACTAGCTACAGAGATATCTCCTGATTTTCTAGATTTCTTAATTCCCTTCTCACTATATTTTTTAATTTTACCTTTTTTTTCCTATTAAGATCCACAGAACAATACAGAGAAAGCAAAAAATATTTGTTTTATTGTGGATTTATTCACAATTTATGTCATTGAATAGAATTTTAAGCTAATTTTATGAGGACATTATAAGTCATCTAGTATACAGTGGCTAGTTAATCAGGAGAAGGAAATTTAGTCTCCAGATTCATGCTGTTATAAATTGAGATATTCTATCCAATTTTTTATGAAGGAGCAAAGGGGGGTTTCATTAAATTTCAAAGGCCTGTCTGTGTCCAACCATCAATGTGCTATTATTACACTTAATGTCTCATTCCTCATAAGGGAAATCTTTTTCTTTTTTCAAATCCCCTGTCACTTTCCAAATCATCGTTTTTGAGAATCTACCAATCAAAGGAAATTGCGATTCTTTGAGCCTCTCAGCTGTACTCTTTGTTACCATGGAAACCAAGCCAAACTGTTACCAAGGTTACCTCCTGAAACCATTATTTCATTCTCATTATCAGCTTTTCCTAGGATTAATAAATTCTTTGATATTTTGACATAAATGATGCTATATTTGTGTATAATTTATGGACTGGTATAAGGCTATTTTTAATTCTCTCCCCTTTAAAATTATACATAGCTGCACATATAGTTCAAGATGGAAAGACAAGCACACTATTGTGATAATATTTTGAGCAATTGATTGTCTGGCAAGAGAATTAATTAGAGATTGAGGCTGGGAATAATTTCCCTTTAGCACAGATTTGGTAGCTAAAGGTTACTTTTTTTTTTTCCTACACATGATTTCATTCTGCAGAACTGTATACCATAATATTATAAATGCTTCTGTTGGTCTTCTGTTTTTGTAATCAACCTATGGGTGGAGCCCAGAGGACCTGGCTTTAGACAAACAATAGAAGGTACTCTGTAGAAGCCCTGAAAACACAAAAGCAATTGTGTGTAAATATGTAAATCATGGCAACAGGAAATGTGATTTCATTAAATAGCTAATCTAATATTGTTGAGAGTCAACACTATTTAACAAATCAGGAATCTGGAGTATATCTTAGAAGAATCTTATATTTTCAGATATTTATAATATTTCAATATTTGAAGACTTTTAGAATGTTTTAAAAATATCTTCTGATACCCACCCAAAGGCAAACAAACCCAAAACACCAACTATTAAAAAGACAATGGACTCAGAGGTGGGAGTTGGAGATATGACACTCTTACTTTAAAACTTTTATATGATTTGGCATTTATGTTTCGAATATTCGAATATTCAGTGCTCGAAACAAGCTTCAAATGAATGTCTTTGTTCTTTTGCAACGTGGAGTGGTGTTTTTCACAGATAAGGGAATGTGCAAGAGTTTTTGTCCGCCCTGATTGAAGATGAGCACAATCACACGTGGTAGATTTTGTAGAAGGGTCTGACTCTCCACACATTTTACAGGTTGTCTCTTTGTTTCCTTTTTTTTTTTTTTCCTAGTAGGAGGTATGTAGGAGTGGAATCTAGGGCCTGGATGGGGTGCATGAGCACAGGGACGGGCGAGACCTGCAGTGCCTGGGTGTGACACATGGATGTACCTCCAGGAGTTAGGGGACTGAGAGGAACCAAGAGACACTTCAAGACAGAACAGGAAGGTTTAACTACAAAGGATTATTTATAGATACATGGACATGAGATCTAAGAGGAATCACCTGAGTCCACTACTCAGTCTCACAGAAACAAGCAGGTGGATGACAGAAGTGACAGAGAGAGAGAGAGAGAGAGACAGACAGACAGACAGACAGACAGACATTGGCTTCCTGGAGAGGGTAAGATGAGGAGAGCTATTCTGATCACCGCATTCTCCTCCCATCTTGCACCTCCCCATTGGCTAAATTCCATTGGGAAGCCGGAGAATGTGAGGCTCTCTTTTACAGAGGAAAGAAGTCAGCCTCTCTAGGAAGAAACCAGTGTAAGGATAGGTGGAGAAGGGAGGAATCGATCTTTACCCAAAAGGAAAACCCTTTTCTGGTTTTGTTACAACTAAAATTGTTCACCTTTCAGAAAAATAGTGATCACTATACAAACCTGCCATGTGTAAAATGTGAGCGACCTCCTCTGAGATAGGGAACACTGTATATGGTGTACCCAGCTAAGTCATGTCCTGGGTCTGAGCAAATCTTCAGAGTGAAGAATCTGGCCTGGCCCCGTGCAGGACATCTTTTAGTTACAATGCCATACTGGCCAGGAAAGTGATACTACTTTGAATTTAAATTTCATTACATCAAAGGGACATCCTGATGGAACTTAAAAGGTGGAGAACTAATCCCATAAAAGTAGAATTTCTTTGAATTGTTTTTTCTCCAGCCCTTATTTAGGATGGACATCTATCTATCTATCTATCTACCTACCTACCTACCTACCTACCTATCCATCCATCCATCCATCTTCTATCTCCTGATTAGGGAACTCAACAAAATGGTTCCTTTCAACCTTACTTGTTTATATTTAGAATTTTATTTTTATTTATTTATAGGCGGTGCTGAGAATCGAACCCAGTGCCTCACACATACTAGGCAAGTACCCTACCACTGAGCTACAACCACAGCCCATGGAGCAATGACTTTAAATAAAGACCTTTTGCTTAAAAAAATGCTTGCAGGCACCTCTGGAGTCCTTGTTTCACTTGAGAAAAGTGTTTGAAGGATGAAAAGAAGAAGGAAGAAAATTCCTGTGCATTAGATGTAACGTTAGGGGATCAGATAGGTGGATGCTTCATTTAATTTAGTGAATTACAGCAAACTGACAAGTTGAGTCATTTTTTTTTTATCCATTTTATAAATGCTGTGTATGTTGTCTACAAAATTTTATTCCAATCATGTCTGTTGACTGGAATTCTGCTGAAGGTGATTATGAGCCATAAAATACCACAAGTTAGGAGAGGAACAAAATGTGAAAAAAGCTTAGCGCCAGGCGGCTTATGAATAACCATGTGATCTGCCAAGGGGGTTCATGTTGCTTCTTGGGACCTGACATTTGTCCACTCTGTTAGAACTCTCCTGTTGACGGCCCTCTTATATTTATCAAGAACAGAGTGTTGAGGGATGAACAGAGTTAATAAGCAACCGCAATCTCCCCATTTGTATGACTGAGTCTAGGAGCCCTCTGTATCAGGTAAAGGTGTGAAACTCCACCTTCCATTTACACAGAAAGCTTGATGACTCTGCTACCAGGAGAGAGTTGAGGAGAAAAATCACTTATAACAGTTGATTTTTTTGTTTACTTAAACTGTGATTAACAAAGTAGGAGACCCTAGGAGGTCTCACAGAAACCCACCACACCCTTTCCTTCTGTTATCCTGCTAGAGAAAGAAAAGATCAGATTGTCTACTAGTTTATGTAAACACAACAATAAAAACTATACTTCATAGTTGCAGTTTTAAAAACCACTCTATATGGCAAAAAAAGACTTTAATTCATTTTTTTTACTGCTTTAGTTTACTTGTAATTATGTATATTAGTGAACAAGAGAATTCAAAGAAGGAAGCCAATTAGTTAAGGAAAGTAGAAACAATAAAAAATCAATAAATAAAACAGCAGCAAGGGAAAAAATGAAAATGTGGTAGTATAGAATTCGGCTGCAAGCATTTATCGATAAGGAAATGGAGTCGGGGCTTATATGTTATATGTTTAATTTTCCCCCTCACATTTTATCTTCTTTGTGATCAGGAAGAACTTGTGAAATGTCACACTGGTCCTTCCCAGTTGCTCCCCAGAGGGCTTGTTAAAATAGAAAAAGCAGGGGCTGGGGATGTGGCTCAAGTGGTAGTGTGCTCACCTAGCATGCGTGAGGCACTGGGTTCGATTCCCAACACCACATCAAAACAAAATAAAGATATTGTGTCCACCTAGAACTAAAAAGTAAATATAAAAAGCAAATGATAGCTTTGCAGAGATGTTGGGGACTCTCAGGGCTCCCTGCTCCATCTCTTTACCTTCAAGCATGTTGAACAAGTCATTTGGGCAGATGAACCTGGAGAGACAGTGATTCCACAAACTATTCCTAGTAATTCATGGTACTGTTTGGTAAAAATCTATGGGAAACACTCTGTGTAGGAGCTTCACTATCACATGAAAGAAAATGTGAAGGACTATTTCTCTCCCTTATTCGGCTGTCAGTTTCAATGCCAGGCCCTTTGTCTCCTTCACTGAACAGAAGCTTCCTCAAATATATGTCAATATTTGCCTTCTTTGCTTCCGCCCCCCCACACCCTCCATTCACCACCTAGACAGGAGCAATCTGCCTCCACTCCCCAGTTCTAAAGCTGTCACGTCTTGGAAACTGGTGTTTCCAAGGCAACATATGGCGCTGGGTTGCCAGCACTAAATATGCTTTGAAATCCTTATTCACTTGACCTCTCTGGGCGCTTAACTGCTGACCTCCTTTGCTTCAAAACTTTCCTTCTTTGGCTTATTTAACGTTATTTCCTCCTGGTTTTGCTTTAATGACTCAGATGGCTTTCTTTGCTTTTCGTTCCGGTGTTATCTAGGAGGCCTCCTTGCTCTTTTGAATTTTATCATGTGTACTCTAGCCCTGAAAGATCTTATCAATGCCCTGGCTCTGATCTTGCTCAACTCTAGAATTCAAAATATTACAGAATACATGTCATCTGCTTTTTTATATAAAATCTTTTATTGAACAGTTGACATAATTAGCCAAGCTGATTTCTCCCCCAAATTCTAATAGACGGGGTGAGGTGGTACATACTGACAATCCCAGCTATTTGGGAGGCTGAGGCAGGGGGATTTCAAGATTGAGGCCAGCCTGGGAAACTTAGGAGACCTCAAAATAAAATGAAAAGGAGGTGGCCACAGTGGTGCACGCCTGTAATCCCAGCTGTTGGGGAGGCTGAGACAGGAGAATTGCGAGTTCAAAGCCAGCATTAGCAAAAGCGAGGTGCTAAGTGACTCAGTGAGACTCTGTCTCTAAATAAAATACAAAATAGAGCTGGGGATGTGGCTCAGGTTTTGAATGTCCCTTAGTTCAATCTCTGGTATCAAAAATAAATAAATAAATAAATAAAATAAAAAAGAAAAGGGTTGAGGATGTAGCTCAGTGATAGAGTGCCTGGGCTCTATCTTTTGTAACACACACACACAATTTCCAACAGTGTATAAATTTTATGCATACATGTGCACAACTACCCACATCCACATTGCCCTCACCATCAACATCCATAATGATAATTTTATGATAATTTGTATTTTCATCAATCCTAAAACTCTGCTGCCGCAGTCCGGCTGCAGCAAAATAACTGGGGGGGTGACGAGCAACTTGTATAGATTGATACAGCAGGAGTGGGAGCCGTTTATTGTAGGACAGGAGGGGTATAAATACACTACACACAGCTTGTCTTAATTAACATAAACTAGATACAGCAGTCAACCAATAAGGAATCTCCACACTTAATGGCTCGCTGGCGTTACTTCACAAACCACTCCCTCTGGCAAAATGCCAGGCGCCATCCAGACTTGTTTACAGACTCTAACACTCTGCTATGTTCCTTTCTATGGGCCAGTTATGATGCTGGACACAGGACTTAGAATCAAATTAAATGCACCCATGGCTGTCCAGCAGCTCTGGGTTCCAAGACTCTCAGCTCCCTCTTAGAGGTTACCAATCCAACTCGTTCTTCCCGATCATGGCTTGTATTACACTATAATGTATTTGCCTGTTTCCTTATGTATTTCTCTTACAGAGCATTGAAAGAACAGGAATTCTGTTTACGTTTCATTCCAAATGTATGTTAGTTAGTTTCTGTGAATGGATTTTTACCCAAGCGTGACATATCCACTGTCTTAGTCTGATTGGGTTTCTATAAAAATAAAAATAAAAATAAAAAAACCACTATAAACTCAGTAGCATACAATAATAGAAATTTAGTCTCACCTGTTTGGAGACCAAGAAATACGAGATCAGGGCATGGAAGATTTGATGTATGATGGGTTCTTATTTCTGGTTTACAAATGGCACCTTCTCTTTGTTGTTTACGTGGTGAAAGGGGTGAGGTGTCAGTCTTCTTTTAAAAGGGACAAATCTCATTCATGGGGGCTCCTTCTCCTGATTTAATGATCCCCAAATCTCCACAGGTTAAATGCCATCACCTTAAAGACTAGGGCTTTGCCATATGAATTTTCATACTCCGACCATAGCACAAATATTAAATATTCACATTTAATATTTAAATATTATGTAAATTTGCTATTCAAAGAAAAATCTTATTCTCTCCTGAGTTTCATTTTCATACTTCTGCAATTATTATTATTTTTTCTAGAGTATATTCTATGTAGCAAAGTATGTGTTTGGTATTTGTAAACAACAACAAAAAAAGGGTTCCTAAGAAAAAAATCCATGTGATTTCTGGTAAAGGATTGGATTATGTGACCAAAGACTCACACATACAGCCTGATGTAAGAAAAAACAAAAACAAACAAACAAACAAAACACTGGCTAATGAAAGCATCTAGAATTCTTGGTGTGTGTGTGTGTGTGCGCGTGTGTGTGTGTGCGCGCATGCACACATGTGCAGTGTGTGTGTGTATCCCATTCCAGCTAGAATATAAAAGAAGTGACATAGAGTTTTTAAATCTTTTCATTTAAAAATTCTTACAATGTAATTTTATTAGACCTGATATTACAATGAAAAAAAAAGTCAACTGATACTACCTGAAAAATCACAGTGAAAAAAATGGATTATATTTTACATCATTTTTACTTGTGCTAGGGTAAGGACATTCTGTGAAGTCTCTGACGTTGCATACAGATATGTATGTATACAAATAATTTTATTGGAGAAGCATTGTGGTTTTTTTTCAAATGATCGGAGGGGTCTGTTTTTCTCAAAATGTCCAGTACCATGCTGACAACACTCTTTGATCCATGTTATATTTTACAATACGACCAAAAACATATTTTCAAAGAAAGTGGCACGTGAATACCTTGAGCAAAAATAAAAAATTCTCTTTTGGTTTTGAAATTTACACTACACAGAAATGCAAGCTTTCTGGATGCTGACCCCAGAAGGGCATTTCCATTTGTATTTGAATAGACTCATTTCCAAATTTGGAGGGTAGCCCATGTTCCATTACCATGCAGCCCACAACGTGCTTGATATTGCTAATTAGGGTGCAAATTGTGGTGGTATTTCTGGTGACCTGGACATGTGTTCAATAGAAACAGAAATGAGCCCCTCAACTCATTTCACATAGGCCAGAAAACATCTGCCAGATGGTTATAGCTCTCAGTAACTATTAAACTGGATCACATTTGAACAAATGACTTAGATATATAGTGTTTGAAAGCTTATTGTGAAATTTCTAACATATCCATGGAGATTAGTCTTAATGAAAAACTACATTAATCTACCTCATGCATTGTGATTAGTCTAAAATGGATAATTCCCTCTCACTTTTGCTAAAGTCAAGCAAAAAAAAAATGCCTTTGTCCGCATTTATATAATGCTGACAAAACATCTGGGAGATTTATTGATATAAAAGTATCTATTAGGATATCAAAATTAATTTCAATTCCCTGAGTTATCTTATTTTAATTAACAAATCCATGATCCTGTTCTATTAATTAGCATGCGGAAGGAAGAAGTTAGAGACGAATTTAATTCCAACAAAGCATTTATCTTCTACAATAATAAAAGGAGTGTTAACAATCTTGATCTAATTTGTTTTACACATTTAATAAGTCTTGAAATTCCATCTAGAAGAGTAATATAAATAATATTAATTACTTTTAATTTAAAGCTTTATTTTTAGTGTGCATATTTTACAAGCTTCGATATTAGTGCACTGTAATTCTAATATTGTATCTTTTAAAGATTATTAATGTTAGCATGAGTTCATTTTATGTTATATTATTAAACTTTCTGTTGAGCATAAATCTTATATCTATTTCATTCTCCATTTTTTTTTTCCTGATCCACCATTTGGTATAACTAGGCAATAACATGGGTACAATCTGTAAATAATTTCCCGTTCTGCCCAAACCTGTCATTTCTACATGGTCATTTTTTCCCCCTGGATTGCTGTTATTGGCATATTCTTGCATTTTAAGCTTATCTTTAATGCAGCTAAAATATTTAGACAACAATATAATTAAAAGATTAACTATACATCAGAGGCATTGAAAGCACTAATATGGTGGAAAATGTTTTGCAATTTCAAATACTCCTCTTCCATCCAGCCACAAAGGATGTCTTCAGGTGATTTAAGATTAGAGAAGCTGGATTATGACAGCACAATGTCATGGTTCTGAAAGTCCTCATAGAATCTTTCCTCTTACAACTGTTATGTCGCCAGCATGTTGTATTCAAAGACGTCCCAAAATTATTTTCAATAGAACTGATAGTCAACATCAAAATTAAAAACAATCGACATGGCGTATGATTTCTGTTTTTGAATCTGTCATACTCTATGCCATCACAAATAAAAGGTCAGGTAGTGGATATTTTAGGCTTATGGCCTAAAAGGCAAAATGGAGAGCATTATGCAAGTCATTAAGTTGTAGTTCAGAATCAGGTTTTAACAAATCTTATTGACTTAATTCAAAAGGAACAATGATTGAAGATAACCTTGGTAATGTTGGTCTACTAATGAATGGAATCTGTTTTAGAAGGAATATTTCACTTAAATGAATTTCAGAGTTTGTCTTCTTTCATCAAAATTGATTTCCAGTGTTTGCCTGTCTATGCTGATCTGTAATGAGATTTTACGTAGTTCGTCTTTGAAAATGCCCTTCCACAGATTGACATGCTAAACACGATATGAACTCACAGGCATATGGGAGGGGCTTGCAGAACCTGTCAGATTCTTTAGATGCTTGCCTTTTAGCATGTCATTGCATTTCCGATTGTTCACTTCCCATCAAAGTTTGGGTAGAAGTGCCTCACTTATACACACGAATGAATTTTGAAATATGGAAATTTCCTTTGAAGTTGAAACTATAAAACTATGGTTTAAATTTGAAAAGTATACCTTTTGCAGTATTGTGTGGGAATGGCGGTATTCCTTCTGATCTTAAATTCTGATAGTCCCGGAAGTGTATGATGCAGCTTGATGTTACTTGGTCTTCAATGTGAACTGTCATCCCAAGGTTTTCCTGTAATATACATTTTGTGTATTAGTGCTGACTTACCTTCAAATCTTAGGCCAGATTGATAAAGAACGGGTGTTAGAGTCTGTAAACAAGTCAAAATAACACCTGGCATTTTGCCAGGGGAATGTTAAAGTTCGTAAACAAGTCTGGATGGTGCCTGGCAAAATGTCAGAGGGAGTGGTTTGAGAAGTAACAAAACCGAGCCATTAGGTGTAGAGATTCCTGATTGGTTGACTGATGTATCTAGTTTATGCTAATTAGATAAGCTGTGTGGAATGTATAAATACTGCTCCTGTCCTGCAATAAACGGCTCCTACTCCTGCTGTATCAACGTTCACAAGTTGTTCGTCACCCCCCGGTTATTTTGCTACAGCCGGACTGCGGCATATGGGAAAAGGTAATTTTCAGAGGAATTCAGTGTTCAAAATAGTAGTTCAAGGCAATTCTTCAATACAAAATTTCACTCTTTGCCCTGATGCAACAAACAAATAAACAAAACAACAACAATAACAACAAAAAAACACAATAAAATATTGTCAAAACTGAACTTCCGAATTGCTATGTATTAGAAAAAGGGTAGTAAGTTTCTATTTGTAATGCAAATTCATAGAATTGATGATTTTATTCATGAAAGACAATGGTTGAGACCATCAGTAGGGCTTTACATAATATACAGTCTTTATTCTTGTTGTGCATATTGATATTAATACACTAAGTTAATAAAAGAGGCAGACACCATGGTTGACTTAGGTGTATAAAAAATCAATTAGGGGAATGGTATTAATGCAATGAATGAGAAGAAGCTGGAGGAGGTGGGGAGAAGTCTCAGGCTGTAATGAAGTTCTGATCTATACAAAGAAGTGAGGCAAGAAAAGAAGGGTCTTGCCATATAGTTTAAAAATTTTTATTATTATGATTTTTAACCAACACACCAAAAATCGTACATATTTGTGGGATAAAATATGATGTTTGAAGAAAGTTTTAGACAAACCCATCTGGAGTCCTTGAGCCAAATCGATCCATCAGAGAAGTCCCTGCTGTGCTCATTTGGCCTCAGCTCAGTTTTGTTGGTAGAGTCCCATGCCAAAGCCAGAGATCGGAGTCGTGCATTTCCTGGTGGACACTGTCTACCACTTGCTCCACAGTGGTTTGCGGAGAGCTCCTCTGTGGTTCTTATGGGCCCCTTTTCTTGAGAGGAAAACTTGGAAAGGAGAAACACGTGGGATGAACTAGAGCTTCAGTCATTGCAGTTGATACCAGGCTACAACTGGTGGTACTCAGCATTTTTCTCTCACACAATTCTTCCTAAATACCTGTGTGCTCAACTATCATCTCAGAAAACCTTGGTTGTTGTCCTGATCTTACTCTTTATTCCTGGGAGTCTCTCTGCTGGGTGATCATTACCATCTTATCTCTGTGTTGCTGCATGTAAATGTCCAATGAGGCAAGAGTCAGGAGGTGCCCAGGTGGATAATTTGAATTCTACAAGTTCTGTTTCGTGCCCATGTTGTGTGAAAGCATCCCTACCTTCTTCTGCTTCCTGAGATCAATTATCCCTGCTAGTATGGGAATTCTTACTTTTGTCTGTGATTCTTGGACAAGGGGAGCCCTGGAGGATTAGAAACCTTGGTGGCAGCTACAATTTATAATTGAATGGGATCATTGCTGTTTCACTTGGTAAGAGCATGCTTTTTTGGATTTCAGAACATTCATTCCTCCACAGCCCAGAGTTGTGCAAAATTACCCAGGGTGTCATTTGGAGTGAGGGAAAATAAGTCATTCTTGCTTCTACCCCTGATTCTCAAGTTATGTATTTTTACTGTTGGGGAATACAACATCATATTGAGGTTTCTGATTCAATGCCTGTAACTCATACCAAAAAAAAAAAAAAAAAGATATCCCATCCTTTCTTTCTTTAATAAAATTGACAATGGGCTGAGAAGCTCTACAGACCTATCCCAGCATTCCATGAAATCAACAAATTTTGTGCAGTTGGTCTATGGTTTAACCAGTGGATTCTATGATCATGAACTCACTCTCATACCTTTTCCACTGTTCAGGTGCTATGTTACATGAAATCCTTGCCTTTGGATTCCATAATACAAACCCTTAAAATTCCTACTGATTGAATCTGTGCAGGTAAGAATGGCAAATCCACATCAAGAATACACATCTGTCCCTTTTTTTTAAAAAAAAAAACTATCCTGATGGGCTTTCTAATATGACAAGAGTCTATATATTCTCCTGCCTCCAGGTGGTCAGTTTGTTTCCTCAAGTAATATTGCCATACTGATGTCAAGAACTGTGAAGGATCTGAAAGTCTGTCCTATGTGCAAGTTAATAAATTTGCTGCCATAGTCTCAAATACTTTGACAGAAGACATAAGATTCCTGGATCATAGACAATGAGCAGTTATTACTTCTTGAAATTGCAATAGTCAGAATATCACCATTTTTTGCCATTAATATTGTTTTAATTGACAAATCCTAATTGTTTTGCATTTATGCTACACAATGAGAAGTTTTGATTTATGTATACAATGCGGAATACTTAAACCAAACTAATGAGCATATCTATCATCTCACTTAGCATTTTTTTTTGTGATGATGCATTTGAAATTTACTCTTAGAAAAATGCAATGCCTTTTTATTGACTATTGTCAAGCTGATGACCAATCAATCTCAAAACTTATTCTTCCTACCTAACTGAAAATTTACACCCTTTGAACAGCATCTCCCTATTCTATTGCTCCCTCCACCTTCCCATCCCACCCAGCCTCTGGTAACTATCATTTCACTCTATTCTTCCAAATGTATCATCATTTTGCTCTGGTTTCCCTAGCCATCTTTCCCAAAGAAGTTTGTGAAAACAATACATTTAATGAATTGAATTATAGGACAAGCTTAGCAAATTCAGCTATTTCACAATGGGAAGTAAGCTTACATCTGTTGACTGGGAGAGGTGTTATTATTTTTTACCATGTATAATAAACAAACCTGTGCTTTGTTTCTATGGAAGACACAATCTAACTATCAAACATATTTGCTATTTTAAAAAGCCTTTAAACTGAAAGTCCTGAACAAAAGGAACCAGTATCTCTGCTAATAAAACATTCACACATGTGTGAGACACGTGGATAATTGTTTTCAACTGTCAGTGCACAGTTGCTCTGTTGTTGAGCATGTTACCCATTCAGAAGCAAGAATAACATAGAACTGGGAGTGGGAGTCCCTGCTCATAGCCACATGGAGCTGTTAACTCTGCCACCGTGACCATTCCTCCAATGTGCTTCCTCTCCTATGTCTGGAGCTGCTGCTGCTGCTATTTGCTAATGTCAATTGGTCAAGTAATTTTGTCTGCTTAGTTGTCCAGTTCCTTTTTCATGCATGATTTCTGGTGGATACTAATATTGATTTGAAAAATCTCAGTATCTCTTCACTCCATTTGTCTAGATACGTGACTCTTCTATGTGGGTATTTTTGTCTCTAATCTTTCAACCCATTCTTACTAGTCTGCTGACCAGAAGGCTAGGTATTGGCTGCTGCTAAGAAATCAGCATATTCTCACCTTTGTACATTTGTTCCAGACGAAGTAGATGAATATGTGCATGCTTGCTGCTCAGCCCACAAGAAGATATTTCCTTGTGGGAAGAGTTTCCTCCTGCAGTGTCTTTTAAGGCCACTTATGAATGTGCCTACAATGTAGTCACTCTCTGTTTTCTGTTTATAGTGATGTACTGAACTACTAAAAATAAACCAGATTTCTGGTTTTCATCCTTATTCAGCTGGTCACGTGAACCCTCTTACACTTAAGGAGATACATACAGATGCACAGACAACAAAACTATGCCCAGTGGCTGCCGGAGAGCCCTAGAGAGAAAAGGCCTCAGCTGGGTCTTAGCGGATAAGAAGGTAACAGGGGAATTTTGCAGGCAGAACGGGACTTGGATGATGTCAAGCTGGTCATCCCACATGCTATACAACATAGTGTGTCTTCTTCAGAATGGAACCCATACAAAACTGCCAAGGCTTTGACCTTGATGTGCTCTTAGAATTGAACTCTGGCAAACTGCCAAAGGAAAATGTGATAGTAACTCAAAGGAATGGAGCTAACGAGGGGAAGTCATCTTTGGGCCTAGCCGGTTTTCTCACTGGTATACAGGAGGTGGTGCAACCAGAGAACTGCTTGCCTTACGTCATTGTTTTTGGCTCCAGGTACAGATTTGGACATTGGCATTCCTGTGTCTGTCACCTTCCAATAAGGGAGCGTGGATGAAAGCATTAGCAGAGCCAAAGCCTCTCCTGGCAATGCACACAGGGAAAATACCCGAGTGGCTGGGGTTGAGCGAAGGAAAGCAACAGGATAGAGTGAATAACGGGCCCCAGCTTCAGCCCTGCACAGAGCTGCAGGAGCAAGCGCCCAGGAGTACATTCTGTGTCTTGGGGGATGTCACCCAGATTTGTAGACATGGGGGAGCATGGCCCAATGTGGCCAATCTTCTGACCTTTCAGAGAAGGTAGAACTCTATTGTAAAACAATCGTCCCATCTTTTAAATATTAGAAATTAATTAAAAAAAAAAAGAAATTAATTTAATGTACACGTTAAGCAACAAAGAACTTGGAGTTCTTTGGTGGTATTACATACAACTGTAGACTGCTAGCTTGGAACTTCTTTGTCGGCCAAACCTGGCTTCTCATCTTCGTCTGTGAACAGCTGTGTGATTCTTGGGCAAGTTCTTTAACTTGGCAAAATATGCTTGCACACCATTGCAATCATAGTAACAACAGATCCTCCACAGCATTGTTGTAGCCCTTAGTACAGAGACAGGCCAGTTCCTGGCATGTGGCAGACTCTGATTGGATATTTGATAGTAGTTGTCCTAGCATCAATTTTTTACTTCAGGTACCAGGGTTCCCAGTAAGATTAATTATTTATAGTTAGATGAATAAAGGACAACTCCTACCCCCCAGTATTTAGAGAAAGAGAATTAACCCATTTTCTAAAGGCAGTAAAAGGCATGTCAAACAAGAGAACAAATTTAAAAATCCTCTTGACTAATAAGTGGAGTAATAAAAGAACAGGCGTCTTTCAGTGAAGACCACACATTTTCTTTTAAAAGAACTTAGATCTTCCATGAAATTCAGAGTTTGGTTATTTGATAATAAATCTGGCATTTCCTAAAACAGAAGACTTCTACTCATTGATCATTTTATTTCAGATGCTTCAATGTGAACACCTACATGTGCACAATGGAGTTGACTTGAATGTGTGCCTAAGAGGGGGTCACTCTGGGGACACAAGGTCACCGTGGAACTACACAGGCCACAAAACAGTATTACTAGCTCTAATGTAGAGTATGATTACACATTTGGTGAGCTAATGACATTTTTAAAAACACTTTGTAGATTTTGTAAAGCCAAATGACTTTCAGGATTCCCTTTGATGATAACACTGTTTACAATTCTGCTTTTGTAACCACAGAATTTGTTTCTTAAAAAGATTGTCATTTATGGGGATCTTTGCATTATTCTAAGTGTGAATAGTATTAAAATCTAAATTTTGAACATTTATTCTTAGAGAACTACGTTGAAGTATCTTGTACTTACATAGCCCTAAAGGGCTGTATCAATCTGCTGTCCTGGAAAACTATTTCAAATCATGGGCTTCAGGGTAAGCAAAATATGTACTTCAAATATAGAAATCATCTTTCTAGCGAAAAACAACTTTTATAATTCATGCAACAGACACCTTTCTGGACTTCACATTAAATTCACACCATCTAGAAAAAAACTCAAAATTACATCATGTCAATCTTCTGTTTGAAACTCTTCAATACTATGGAAGCCCTGAGAAAAATATCCAAACTTATGATCTTCAAAGCCTTACAAGCCTTGTTCCCTGCCCACCTCCCAGACTCATCTCCCGTTCCTCCTAGAGTCTCTAACTAAAGTCTCATCACTATCTGCAATGGTCCCAAACTGGAAATCACCAAGTATCTATTGATGGATAAGGAATTAGTTGTATAAACTATGGCATATCTGCTAAATTGAATACTGCAAGAGTACTTCAGAGTTGTGTGTGTACACATACATCACACACACACACACAAACACACACACTCAAGAAAGCAAAAATAACAATAAAAGTAATAGTTACTTCTTGGAGAAGAGGGAGCAAAGTGAAGAAAATAGGCAGAGGGGTAGGTGGCAGCTCTACCTCACACCGTATGCTTTGTTAGGTAGACCTGGCTTTCCAACCACCTATGAATTTCAATAACTGTAAAGCTAATTTAAATTTTGAGAAAAAAAAATCAATACCTAAAAGTCAAAGACAAAATATAATACAGGAACCATGTCTATGTTGGTGGCCTAGCCATACAGAGAAAGAAGGCTATTCTGTTCCTTATCACGCAGACCTCCCTTTAGCTTTTATATACTAGAACAGTTCTAGTTTTTTTCACGATAGGTCCTTTTTGCAAACAAGTCATGCCTGCCATGTGGGGGCCTCCCTGGGTCCATGTGGCCACAGACAGCACACACGTGCAAGCCCACATGCATTGTTCATACCTCAAGGTGGCTCCTGCTGGATTTTTAACCTTCACACATCTTCAACCAAGAATCAGACACAGGCTCTGGGACCCTGAGAATTCCAGAAATCTCATATCAAGTTCTCTAGGTTGTTGGGTTGAAGCCCTCCTGCTCAGTTTGAGGTAAGTAGGAAGATACTTTCCCCTGGCTGATAGGACTGGAGCCAAGACCCTCTGACTACTCTTTTCAAAAATCTCTTCTTTCAGAATCGCCCTTGAATCACCCTCCTCTCTGCCTCTTATATATCCTGAGGTGGGTGATGGCTATGGATCTGCCTATTTTTGGATTATCTCTTATTACATCTTCTCTGATTTCTCTTTCAATAATAATAGAAACTATTATTCTTTTTTTTTTTTTTTTTACTTCCCAGCTTTGGAGCTTTGACTGAAAGAAAATGTCCAGGACTTACCTGCATAAAGATTAAATGACCCTGAACAAATTTCTACAATGGTCAGAGCAGCCTGGACCACATACCTGGGGCAAGCTTCCAAGTTCCTGGCACTGGGCTACTCAGCCACCTTTAAGAATACCTGTCCAACAGAGGGCTTCCTGCTAAGCAGTGGTAAAGTCATGTGTTATCTCAGTGAAGCAAAAAATGAAAGGTGTATGTAGATAGGAGCTGAATGGCATGGAGAATTTCCTTATCACTTTTGAATCCCTCATCTTAGAGTCAAGGGAATAGGGAGAGATGGAACATGTCTTTTCCTTATTATGTGGGAAGTAAGATGGTATCAATGACTTTGTAAAATAAAGCCAAGAAGTAGATATGAAAGTACATGAAGATACAAAACAAGTTACAAAAAAAAAAAAAAGTAAAAAGTTGAAGATGATTTTCACTGGGGATTTGAAAATGGGTGATTTTTGATATAATATAATGAAGAAAGTAAAATTTTTAATTGGTAGAATAGGTTTCCTCCTCTCTTTTAAATCATTTTGTATGATTTTCTCCCAATGGTGAAGCATTGTAATTTTGCTTAATGAAATAAACCTAAAACAATTGATAAAACAAAATCACTGTATAACCTAAGTGCACTCATAAGCATGTGGGGAGTAATTATCAGGTTTGAAATTTTCAGTTAACTACTTTTGAGCACACATAATGTCAAGGAATATTAGATCCAAGAGAGGAATGAAAAACAAGTTCTTAAAATAGTGACCAGAAATCGTTGCATGCGTATGTCTGAACCAGTTGGGTCTCAAGCCCTGTGCATTATGCTCCTCAAAACCCAGTTTACCAGCTGGGCATGGTGGTGCACACCTAGAATCCTAGCGGTTTGGGAGGTTGAGATAGGAGAATTGCAAGTTCAAAGCCAGCCTCAGCAAAGGCAAGGTGCTAAGCAACTCAGTGAGACCCTGTCTCTAAATAAAGTACAAATAGGGCTGGGGATGTGGCTCAGTGGTCGAGTGCCCCTGAATTCAATCTCTGGTACCAAAAAAACATAACAAAACAAAACAAACAAACAAAAAACCCAAAACAACAACAACAACAACAACAACAAACAAAACAAAGCAAAAACCAGTTACCTCAAACAGGTTCAGATTCTCTTCAAATAGACACTATTAAAATCACTAGTGTTTGGACACAGTTTAGGTGACACTGAAGAAAATGCAGCTAGAATGGACAAGTAGAGAAATGACTTTACATCTAAAAATGTAGAGTAGAAATAAATATAGCCACTATGTTGAAAGTGAAATGCTTTCTTCACATCCTTTTGTCAACTGGGAGGTGTACTTTCTGCATTAAAAGGGATATCCTCCAGAGTTGGGACTTTTTTTTCTTTTTCTTTTTCTTTTTTTTTTTTGTGGTGCTAAAAATCCTTTAGGTGATTTCAGAGGGAAGTCAACTATAAACACATTAAAAGATACTGGCTTAGCATTGGGATAGTGAGTGTTGGGTATGAGTGTTCAGTAATTGAGATTAGATGGCATATTTGTTCTGTGCAGGATGGCACTTGTGTTGACTGACCCGCATCCCTGCATTTCCCATGGATATGAACCAGTCATGCAGCTCATCCAAGTTGTACCTGAATCCACGTAGAGTGAAAAGGTCCAAAGCAATCGGAAAATCCTACTTCTCTTGTTGGTGTTGGGGAACTCAGGTGTCAGCCAAACAACGCAGCGCACCCCCCTGGTGGCAGTTTTGGGGCGTATAACCTACATGGCCTAGTCCAACACCATGTAATTTCACTGGGCAGAGGTGGGTCCTTGTGCAGGATACAAACAAGAAGACAAGTAGTTTTGATCAATACTAGTAATTATCTTAAAACCATGAGGTTGGAAGCCACTTTAGATTAAAAATGTTCCTGGAACAATGGACAGAACAAAACATCAATGCTAATAACCGAGAAAAACAGTTCATTCTACTTTGGACTGTCTGCTATGTAGGCCCCCCAATTCCCATTTTATTTAGTCAAATTTGAATTTGCTTTTATGTAAAATGCAGCCAAAATTACCATTTTCGATAAATTTTATTGTGCATATTTGAGATTTACAACACACTAATACTGGAGACATAGATAATAAAGTGGTTATTATAGTGAAATAAATTGGGGTAAAACTTTGTTTCCCTAACATGAAACAGTTGCCAAGAACAGTTAAGTAATATTCATTACATTAAAACAAATACTTGAGTTGTTTATTGATTTACTTATTTTTACTTTTTAATGTTACATTGAAGCACATACAAGAGGAAGTGAGGAGAAAGGGAAAAAAAACAAGGGGGAGAAATGAATGACAGTAGAGGGGGTAGAGAGAGAAGAGGGGAGGGGAGNCTTTGAAAGGAAACAGAGCCAAGGTCTTGGCCCTAGACTAGTAACTTTTGAAGGACATAGAGGAAAGATAGGCAAAACCATTTTATGATGGTTTTAGTTGTATTAATAATGTGTATTAATAGGATATAATGAGTGGCAAATACACTGCTACAAAGTAGAGCTGTAGACATTTTCATACAGGTTTCAAATATGCAAACTTTTTCAATGTTTGCACAAGCTTTTATTTGGTAATTGTGAATGCCATGTTAACTCATTGTTGCTTGTCTTAGATTATTTCTTCCAACAGAAGAAAATCACAAAAAAACTGGAATCTACTGAAAGATAACAACTTCCCCAGAACTTCTTTGGCTGATGTAGCACCACACCTGATCAATTACAAAGCATTTAAGAAGTAAATCTCTGGATAAATGATTCAAAATTATCTTAGCATAAAAGCATCTCAAATATCTTGAAAATGTGATACACAGAGACATGCTGACAAACACATATGATTATGTAACTTTAATAAATATGTTACTATCACATCTAAAAAAAAAAAAGAACTATGTAATGTTTTGAACAACCAACAATAAAAATTAAAAAAAAATAAACTAGCACAGTTGAATAATGAAAAAAAAAAGAAAGAAAAGAAGCACTAAAAATTAAATTCCTTAATTTAGCACCTAGTGCACTATCAATGTATATTTTGTAAATACTGTCTATACAATTCAAAACTATAAACATTCATAATTTTAAAATTAAGGGGAGATATTTTCATAGCAGAGCCACCTAATGGGGAAGAGAATGTGGATACAAAAATTATTTAGGGTTTGGAATATTTCAGTTTTATGAAATAATACTTAAGATGTAAGTGATAACTATTTTTATAATATATAAGTAATAGAAAATACAAAGTACAATGTTACTAGTAACTTCTCATTTTTTCACCTCTCCTTATAAATAAATGATAAGTGAAACATGACAGTATATTTGAATAAATATAATGTTAGGAAGTGATGTGAATCCCAATGTTTATAATGTAAGTGCTTCTAACTACCCCAAAACAAAATTTCCCTGTACAAAATTTTTATGATCCTTTTCCCTTCTTCTCTCTAAAACAGGTCAGCAGTGCCAAATTTTGTCATTAGCTTTTTTACATCTCAGTTGTCCCACCTGTAAATTAGGTTTACTGATGTTTCCATAGATCCCTGATCTGTGCAACAACATTGTTAAGTATCTCAAAATTCCTCATTAACTCTAAATAAAAGAAAATTATTGCCAGCACGGTGGTTGATGCCTGTAATTCCAGAAGCTTGGTAGGCTGAAGCAGGAGTATTTCAAGTTCAAGGTCAGCCTCAACAATTTAGTGAATCCCTAAGCAATTTAGCAAACCTGTCTCAAAATAAAAAGGGTTGGGGATATAGCTCAGTGATAAAATGAACCTGAGTTCAATCCCCAGTACCAGAAATTAATAAATAAAAGAAAATTATTAACACAAATTTTCCTTATGAAATAAATTTATTTTAAGAAATATTCTAGGATAAAAATAGAACAAGAAAATGTATCTCTGTTTCACAAGTATACACAGTGGTCTTTTATTATGTTCAAATTGCTGTACTATTGTTGCTTCATCTGATTTTGGGGGGAGGTTACATTTTGGGATCTTGAATATAAAAAGTAGGATAAAAATACAAAATAAATTATGAATAATTCAGTATGCTTCCTTTCATCTTTGCTTTGTAATTTCAAATATGTATATGCACATGCATACATGTAAACATAGATACACACAGATTTGAGTCTAATACTGACAGGGAGCTAAGTTAGTTGTTATATGTCTTATCATAAGTATTTCGTATATAATTAATTTCCTTGGAAGGTATATTACTACCATTCTCTTGAGCCATTATAAGCTTGTCCTGTAAATTGTAATTTAATTCTAATTATATACATTATTTTACACCTACTGCTTTTCAACTCTTTTTTTTATTTTTAATTTTTATGTGGACACAATATCTTCATTTTATTTTTATGTGGTACTAAGGATTGAACCCAGTGCCTCATTCATGCTAGGTGAGCACTCTTCCCACTGATCCACAACCTCAGCCCTCAACTCATTTTTGAGTGATAGGAGTTAAGTGTTTTTTAAGCCAGTCTGTTGCAACTGGTGAATTTTTGGAATGTGGCATTAGAGACTGCTCCTCCAATAGCATTGTGTTTGTAAAAAAAGACTATTTTTCTTTCATGATTTGTCACAGGGTACCACCATTGAGGAGCAAGGAGCAGCTATTCTTAGATTACAGGAAGACAGCATCTTTGATCTGGACTACATGCTAATGAATAGAGAGTTTAATACCAATATCACTTTATAAATCAATGGATGAATGAATGATTGATACCTATACTAAGAGACTTCAAAGTGGGTTTTTTAAAACTTCCACTAAATGTAGTTGACTACTCTGCAGAAAACAACATCACTTACTTTTTTCTTTATCACAGTCAATAATCAAACATTACCTCTTGGTTCTTTTGAATTCTGTGGACTTAATTCTTTAATTGTCCACAATATCCCAAACAATTAAAGATTTTTGTTGGGAAAACACTTTGGGCCCAGCTGTCAGGAGAACTGGAATGTCTTATTTCTCCACTGGGGGGTCTTTCCACTGAAGCATAATCAAGTCCCTCCAACCCTGGGGCTGTTTGAAATGTTGATGCCAAAAACAGCTGTGGTATCCAGAAGGCTCATTCAGAGGATTCTCCCACCAGGAAGGGGTTTCAGGAGGGATTGGGTGAGGGCATCGATCTGGAATCCATCCTGGAGACACAGTTCTACAACCCAATGTGCAGTAACCTTTCCTTCTTCCAAGAGTCCACAAATTCTTCACCTGCTGAAAATTTAAGTTTAACAGACTATTGTAAGAAGCGACAATGTAGTAGGTACTGCATTTAAAGTATATTATGTGTGGAATCAACTTTCTTAGCCACAAAGTTACGTGGAAAATGAGAATACCTGGAAGGATTTTATTTGTTTACTTTACTATAGAAAATGTTCATTATTTATTTCGTGTTTTAAGTACAGTCTTTAACAGAAGGCGATTTCCACCCTCACATGGTGGCTGATTTGCATTTGTGCAGTGAAATACTGCCATCGTGTGGCAGCTTTGCTCATCGCAACTTCCCCTTTCCTTAGGGAGAGACTGCACTTGGGGCTCATTTTATAATACGCTTCAGGGTTTGGGGGAGGTATGGTGCCCAGAAGGGAAATTATTTTAATACAATAACAAATATTTAAGCATATTAATTCAAAATTGACTTTAAATAAGTCTACTGTTATTTTCGCAACTGGATTTTAATCTGTTATCTTGGGCATTCTTAGAATTTTCTACTTCATATGAGCCCAAGTTACAAATCTTTAAACTTTTTGAAAGTGTTTTTTCCAAGAGTCTAGGTTTTTTTCTTTCTTTCTTCTTTTTTAAAATTTTGTGTCTGTTCTGAAAGTTATCACGATTTATAAAATGTCCCTTTATTTTCATTCGGTTTGAAAGGATCTCTGATGCATACCCCACTGTAAACAATAGGGGGCGTTACGATGTCATGTTTTGATTTTCTCTGTAGGTCAGTGTTTTATTTCATAGAAAAAACCCTTTGTTTTTCTTCTTGAAAAAAAAAAACTTCTATAATTTCTAAAGGATATTTGTTTTATTTTGACAGCATTGCCAATAAACATCATGCTTATTATATATCCTTTAGGGATTTAGTTTCTTAAGAGAAAAATAATTTTATGACTATTTCACTCTATGTACATATTCCTAATTTGATAAAAATCCAAATAAATTCATAGTTAATCAGGACATAATAGTTTCAAAACATAACTTGGCTTGTGTCTTCATTAAACTGAGGTTGTTCCTCCATTTCCAAGTATTTTTTTAAAATAATCTATTCATTATATATTAACATGAATGTAATTTTCTTGTTACTCTTATTTAAGATTAAAAATCATAAAATCATATGCTCAGCCTTATGAAAGTGTGAAATCTTGAGACAATTATGGTGCATTGTTTGAAATAAAAAATATTTTCATAGTTGTTTGACTTTTTGAAAGTATAGTTCTTTCAAATGTATGTTATATTTTCAAGGTTTATATGACATTAAGTTGTCAAATTATAGGATGAAAGTAAAGTTTGGTAGATTAAAGAAATATTTAAGCTAAAAAAGGAACGTTTGCATGGAAAAAATATTTTACAAGGCAGAACATCTCTTTCATATATCTTCATGCAGATATAAGAAAACTGAGGATAAGGCAACTGTAGTCTAAAACCAAGATTTCTGTCTCCATCTAAAATGATGTAATGGTTGTCAATACTCCAAGTTTTATTGAGTACACATATATATGTGTGTACACACACACATACACACAAGAACGACATTATTTATTACCTTAATTTATAAAAAATAGAATATTAAATAACAGTTTAAAGTCAATTTTTACTTTTCTAGTCTCAATCCCTTTTTTGGATAAAGAAAATCATCATTATGAATTTGTTGTACATTCTGAATTTTTAATGGTTCGGGTAAAGATGGCTAGGATGTAGGTTTTTTAAAAAAATTCTAGTCATTGAGAGTTTTATCTAGCTGGTGATTTTTATACCTATACACATTCTTAAAAATATTGGTTGCTGGCTGGAACTTAGCTGTAATGGTATTATCTGCACCATGGAAATTGGAAAACTCTGCAAATCTGGGCATTGTCTTCTTTTGGAGGCTTGTTCCTAGAATATCAGTGGGTTTTTCTTACCTGGAAACATTACTACTGGCATTTCTTTTAGGAAAACTCTTCCTGTGCAGTTTTCCTACTCATGTAAGATTTCTGGCACCTCTGAGAGCAGCCCTAGTGAAGACCAACAGCAAACCCTATTTACTGAATCCAGTAAAAAGGGCCCCACAATACTCAAATGCTCCTAGAAAGAGATTTACAAACGACCCCCACTCGGACAGGGATTCCCACGCCATATCTGACAGTACAGCTGTGACTGCTTTTAGTTCGGATCAGAATTTAGATCAGAAATATTGTGATGATTTCGTTTTAGAAGAATAAACTTAGACCAATTGATCAGGGACTTGTTTACCAACTGTTTAACTTCTTGGTCATACTGTTGATCTGCTTACGGAATGTTGAGATACAGAAAAGAGGTAAACCAATCAGGAAGGCTTGATGTGTGTCTGTTGTTTTGCCAACCAATAGTATTTACTTGTCCTCTGATAACCCTACACTTCAGTGCCCTCCAGACTAGAGATGTACCACTCAGTATGGAGGCTAGAAGCCACCAATGAGTTCCACAGCTCACGTGAGGCCAGAGCCATTAAGAGACTCAGTTTGAATTTCCTTGTACTGAAAGAGTAAAATATGATCTCCAACTTTGAACATTACTCCAAATTTAACTAAAATGTAAAATATCTCTAGCAAGTATTTATATTAAGATACTGAAATGAAAATATTAGATATACTCAGTTACATAAATAAAAATTACAACTCATATATCAATTCCACCCATTTCTTTTTACTTTTTTTTTTAAAGGTGGCCAATAAAACCTTTTAAATGACATATGCAGCTCACATTATGTTTCCATTAGACAGTGTTGCTGGAGGGGAAAAAAAAATCTCCTTTTCATTGCTAGCCCCTGCAGTTCTGTTTTTCATAGTTCTCTTCTAGCTGTGGAGGTCCTCAGTGACTCCAGCTTGGTTAAACAGAAGTCCATTTCATCATTTTAAAGGAGGTGGACAGGCCCTGCTTTCAACCCATAAGAGTGAGGCACAGGATTTTAGCTCCAACTGCTGGGAAGAATAGCTCCATTTTGCGGGCTTCCAGACTGTAGGTTAAAAGCCTAGAATTGGTAGCAGCTCTGTTACCACCTTAAAGACAAGGACAGGATGAAAATGAAACCCACCCAGGAATGCAGAGCCACACAGTATAGATTGGCCCCTAGAGTCCCTACCTGTTGGTAATTCAGTTACCTTTAGTAATATAGACCTGTGGGGCTCAAGCCTGCTTGACTTAAAATTTTGTGTTACGTGAAAGCCAAAAATCCCTCGTGGGCACAAAGGCTGCAGCATTAACAGAGGCAGGTCCTATTTGAGGACTGGAGCTCAGGGAAGGAGCACTGGGATTAAAGAATATGAACTCCTAGGCACACTGGAGGAACATGGCCCTGGCTGGACTTAATGAATACAAGTGGAAGGCAGTAAAAAGTGAAAACTATTAAACAACAACAAGAAGAAACCAGCCTTGACCAAGTCTGTTGGAAGCAGGTCGGTGGACTTCACAGTTCCATTGCACAGGGTCAAGGATAATGAAAGTCAGACATTGATCGAAATTCCATCTCAGCCACTAATTATTTATTTGATTTCTGCCAGTTACTTGGGATCTTGGAACCACAGAATCTGCATCTGAAAAATTGGGATCCGAAATAATTGTCCTATTGACTTGATAGGAGGAGGAAGCCACCAAGCACTGAGGATTGACACTGTGTTCAATATATAGAGAAATCTACCATCGCTGAGACAATTCATTTTTTTAGATAGGTACTAAAGATTAAATTCTGAAAAGATTTTAAAAAGTTCTCAGTCCTTAATCTTTGACATTCTTCCTCAAAATATAAAACATAAGTATCTTCTAGCAACCAAAGAGCATGATTTTAATCTGTATATTTGTAAGAATTTATATTTTCCAAATGAAATTAAAACAGCTTCAAATTTTCAGTGTTTTTGAAATTATTTTTCCTAGGTTGAAGATAATGTAGTAATTTTTTAAAAGTGTAAATATGTTAAGAGATAAGTGAGACAACTCATCTTTAAGCTTTTGTGTGTTTTGTTACAACTCTGTGCTTCTTTCATACTTCAGAAATCTAGGAAGCATGAATCATTGACTTATTGATATTACTTGATTATTAATTGACTGTTGATTAGTTTAATTAGCATGTGATATTGAACTTGTTTGAAATTTACTTTTTTCTAATTATATGCTGAGCTCAAATGCTCAATTACTTGATTGTTAGCATTTCAGAATGACTCTTTTTAGTTTTGTATGTGACCTTTCATCCATTCTTAATTTAGTCTTGGTAAGTAAATGCTAATATAAAATTAGTGAAATCAGGAAGAACATATACTGAATATGTTCTTATGTATACATATATAGAAACATATTGTTAGCAACTAACATATATGCAATGTTACTGAAGACTGTTTTTAAAAACCAATCACCCAACTCCGCTTCTCTTATGAAAATGACTCAAAGTCATGGCTCGGTCACTATTTGTGCCATTGCAGACTGGTTTTGAGTGAAGTGAAAGTATTTTCTGTTTAGCCAGGTGCCTTCTGACATGTAATCTTTTATTAGGTCTTATGTTCTTATTTTTATTAACTCATAATTCATTTCAAATGAAATTCAAGGAGTTTTCCATGCCTCCATAATCTTGAAATATTTCAAAATTTAAACATTTATTAGCCTCTAGATTTTTAAAGTCTATTTTTGAAATTATAAAGGTAACAGGAAAAGACATTTGATGGCTGTGCTTTATTATTTACTTCTGTCCTCCGATAGACTTAAAATATTCAAAGTTTTTTTGCGAAATGTTTGATCTTCTCTCTCCCATCTTGGTAGGGCCCTGTGGAGTTGACCACTTGGAAGGAGACAGAAGTTGATCTTTTTAAATTTTTTATTGAATTAGGGTTAATTGGAATAAGAGAAGCTTTCTTGTGATAGAACTTTCTCATAGGGATCCCAAAATGAGGTTGAAAAAAATGAGTCCCTTGTAATGTACTGGATGGATATAGTCAACTCAAACACAAGTGATTGAACAAATAGAGTTCCTACACTTGACACCAACAAAAACATTACCTAGTGGGAGAAAGAAAGATAGGTCCCTCTAATTGTATAATAGTGGAAGGGTACTTGCATAATTACAGGTCTGCGGTGACAGCTGCAGGCAATGTCCGCTATCTAGCACTGCAGGCGGTAATTTACCCAGGCACTTCCCATTCATTTGAATGGAGAGCTGTGGGGGGTGGCCCTTACGAATCCTATATAATTGCAGACATTTTAAGTAACTATCATCGAAGATTTCTCATTTTAATATTGTGTAAAAATACAACTTATTTTTTTTCAACCAGACTTCCCTGCCCTACAGAGCTTTTAAATGCTACACTTAACTGACTAGCCTCCTTACATTTTTATTCTGAAATCATTCCTTTGTTATTTTCATATTCGAAGGCACACATGATGGGTAACAACAAGATCTCTTTGGTGGAGATTAGGTTTTACAAAACTGTTGGGTAAAATCTTGTCTTTTCATTAACATTCCTAAAGGTAGTAAGTGCAGTAGCATAAAAAAGTGAGATGTCAACTATAATTTGAGTTCAGTTGTAGCTTTCCAAACTGACTTCAGTAGTCATTGTATTTGAAAACATTTTCCGAATGATTTTGGTATCTGCTTATTGAACATGGAAGTCTCTCCTCTGTAATCTTAATCCGAGCAGACTCAAGGACTAGGGAAGGGGACAGTGAAACTGCTGGCTGAAGACTTCAGGGCCACCACATAAAAAGGGTTCAGGAGAGGACTAGCCTTCTACTAGAAAGAAAGCCCTTTGTCTTATTTAATGCACCATTCTAGAAGACAACCAAATAAGCAAGGTAACATCTTTATTTCCTAACATAGAGGCAGTTAAAAACATCAAAGAAAAGGGTATAGAAGAGAAAAAAAAAGAGATTTATTTTTTGCCATGAACCAACTCAAGTCACATTTCATCTGCTTTCTATGGGCTACCTGAGTCTTCAGAGTTGGAACAGATCGCCTCATGCTCTGGTTTCCCAGAACTAAATGAATCTACATCATGAACAGTGTGGTGTTAGAAATGTGTGGTACAGATGCTGGTGAAACGCAGAGGCTTGGGGCTCCTCAGCTGTGCTGCACAGTGAGCCTGGAGTTGCTGGATTCTGGAAAATTCAGGGCATCCCAGTGCCCTGGACAGTGCCCAGAGAACCCGGGCAGTGGCTGCTTGCCGAGCAGTATAGAAGAAGTACATGACATCCCATCAACCAATAAGGACACATGAGGCAGGATCTATTTATTATTCATCTTAATATTCCCAACTGGCAGAGTACAAGTTCTTGGAAACTCAGTAAGTAGTCTTACTGAATTAATGCACTTTTAATCAGAAAAAATAAAAATACCCTATGTGAATCTAAATATAATCAGTGTATGTTTTAATTAAAGTTCTGTCCCTATGATTTCCCTACAATAGGAGAAAATGAATGATTTCAAAACAGTGTGAGAGATGAGAACATTCCAGCTGAAGGACTTAGGTTGGCCAAGGAAACTTTGATTACTAATTCCATCTAGTAGCGTCTATTCTTGCAGCTGAACAGATGCCGAAGAGATGGGAGTGAGATGAAGAAAGCAAAGTCCATTATTTTCACAGATGTGATGTCCTGTTATGAATTAAATAAAACAAGGACACTTTGGAATGTTTTCAGTTTTATTCTCTGGATATTTCTCATGTTTTCTTTTAGCCAGAAATCAGTGTTCTTTTCATTTTCTTCTTGTTTCCTGGCCTGTTGGTTCCTATTTAGTGGAAGAGATGGATGAACGTTTCTGGGGAAAAAAAAATTAAGATTAGAACGAGGAAACAGTTCCAATAATGATAAACTCTACAAAACACACAAAGTTCTCTATTTTTTAATCTTTAATTAATGGGAGTACAGACAACAATCTCCAAATGATAGGCTGTACACAATAAGGATTGTTTTGCATAGTTTTTCAACAAGCTAAATGATGCGATGAGGGGTGATTTAGATATTGGAGTTGGGGGTGAGATGGAGACGCTGAACAGGGACATCTTGACAGCAACCAAGGTGGCTGAGCTTCCTCTTGCCATGGATTACCTCACTCTAATGAGGCTGGGAGCAAAGCTTGAACAGATCATAAGGCTCACTCCAGTTCATTGCAAAATATGAGTTTTGTGTTTTGGCTCATGAATGTGGATTTCTGCCCTCCCTGAGTTAAAGGCACACTAGGCTGATTTCTTTCAGACCTACCTGCTCCCCGCATGGCAGCCATCACCTCTAGGTTTCCAATAACAGTGAACACATAGTAGGTATGTTATTGTTTTCATTCCTAATTGAATTTAGCCTTGAATGCACTTTAGGAAATTCTGGAATTGGTCTTCATTTTTCCATGCTCCTTTCCTTTCTTTCTTCCTTCCTTTTATTCTTTCATTCCTTCCTTCTGTAGTATTATCAAGGCCTCATTGATACCAGACTACACCCAATTACATTTGGTATTTTGAAGTCAATTATTCCAAAGACTTTCCTGAGTCCGTTTCTAATCACTGTCTTACTTCTTCTCCACAGCCCATCAGAAAGGAGCCGTTGACCTGCTATGAACGTTTTCTTATTTTGATGGTTTAGTGCCATAGATCCTGATTTCTGTGAAGAAACTGGAATGTGAAGTTTACTTTTCACACATTTAGTGTGTAGGTGGATTGGATATATATAGTAAACAGAATAACATCAATGCCAATAAACTGCATACATCATCTCAGCTAAAAAGGGCAAAATATTTTAAATACACTGCTTTCATAACGAGAGTGACCATTTTATAATTATGGAAAAGTGATGTTTTATATTGAATGTGTTTAATGACTGAAACACAGATTCTGTTATCACAAGTTCAAAGCCACCTTCAGCAAAAACAAGGCACTAAGCAGCTCATCATGATGCTGCCTCTAAATAAAATACAAAAACAGGCTAGGGATGTGGTTCAGTAGTTGAGTGCCCCTGAATTCAGTCCCCGGTCCCAAAATAAAATAAAAAGTCCAAATTGGAAGCCTTAGGATAAGATATTTATTTGGAGATCAGGGTATGATAGGGAAGCTAAAGGAAATATTCACCCTCTGAAATCTGGGTTTAGAATTGGTTGCTATTAAATTTTAAAGAACTTGGAAAGGTGGTGTAGAGGACCCTTCATATTTAAAATTCTTTCCTCCTTACTTTGGGATTTGGGGCCAGTAGTGAAATCAAGTACTTTCAGGTGTATATTTAAGTCATTGCACCAACACATGGCATGCTTCCAACAATGAGGTAAGACCTGGAGCCTTTCTGTTCTACCCAGGAGTGTGACAATCCAGCTTCATGTGTCTCCCTGTGTAGGCATTTGGGAAGAAATAGAATGGAAATAGAATTTTGTTGCTAAATTTTAGTTTCTATATCTGTAAAAATGAAAATAATACTTACGAACTTGTATTTCAGGAAATAAGGACATGGGTAATAGGATTTGCCACATACTATATAACACTTAGAATGTCAGCCACTGTTAGTAAAATCCTTTATGTTGTGATGATGTTTGAATCAAAATGTACACATATTTCGCAATCTACTTTCCCTTTAGAAAATGGCTATTGATTTTTTTTGACTCTGGAAGGTAGAGCTGTATCTGGTCAAAAAGTCTCCTGGACTGGCAGGGTATTGAGTGAGCTGCCTGAAGCAGCCAGGAGAGGGTTGCTTCTGATTAGAACTGACATCTAAGACTTCTCAAAATGAGTTCCTTCCCCGCCTGCTCATGCACTCCACTTTACAGTTTATAGAATTGCAAACCCGTTACTTAAAATAGCAATGAGGCTACATTTACAATCTGCTGACAATCGATACAATTAAGAATAATTAAAAGTTCAGGCACTACTAATTTCCTCATGAGGTGTCCTGGAAGCAGAAGAGCTACAGGCAGTTGGAATAATGCTAATTTATTATTCGTCTGAGAACGGATGCTCCATCTTGAAATGCTTCTTGCCCATGAGGAGGTAAGTACAGAAATTGGGAGTGACGTGGAACTGTGTGGTACATCATTGAACAAAAGTTAGGCTCTCGTGGGGAGCAGAGCAAGAGTGGCTGGTCCTTCGAGATGGTATTTCCTGAGCCACTGATTTCAGAGGAAATTATTGTCTGTAGATAACAATTTATGTGGTCTGACTTCTTGGGACCTGTGTTGCCCTCAAAGCTTTCCCTAAACACCTGTTATAAAAATCAGATTTTATAATTAGAATTTCATCCTTAAGATTATATAGTTTAAACTGATCAAAATTTAAGATGCTTTTATGATAGTGCAAACATTTCTGATGAAAGTTATGAACTTTCTGATGAAAGTTATTGAACAACTACTATGTGAATTTTTAAAAAACATTATTATTAGATTGCAAAATGCTAGCCTAATGCCTTTCATTATCATGAAGGCCACTCAGAGGCCTGATAAGCAAATGTTAGCAGAGAACAGAAAGGTCCTGAATGTATATGTGTGTGTGTGTGTGTGTGTGTGTGTGTGTGTGTTGGGGAGATGGGGACTTAAGAGAATTCCAAGTCCAACTCAAAGTGACTCTTTGTTTTGCCCTGTGTGCATCTCCTTAGAGGTCTGTCTGTGGGACCACTTTTAGTTCACTTGATGTGTGTTCTTTCAGATTCTGTACAGTCTGCAAGCCTGATGGAAGAGGCAGGAGTCAAAGTGAAGCTGCATGTCTCCTCTGATGCCTCTGAGTGGGAGCTGCGTTTCTTACGCCTGAGCCTCACCACTTCTTCATTGTGTGAAACTTTGCATCCTGGTTTGCTTGGAGACGTCTCATTTCCTGCACATTCTAGGGAGTGAGTTCTATGTGGAAATGTACTGAACTATCAGAATAGCAAAGAGCAAAGGAAGTTGTGTATTCTGGATGAGTTATTTTAGTTCAAATACCTCTTTTTCTCTTGAGAATGTTTTCTTGATGTTTGGGGCAGAATTTTGAGATGATTAGAGAAAACAAACAAAGCCTCATGATCCTCTAAACAAGGATTTCTTTTAGGAGGATTTAAAAATATTTTCAAATTTCTTCTGATTTATTTTATGAATTTAGACTGTCTAGATAGGCCAGAACATTCTTTTAAAGTTTATTTCCCATTGGCTTATAATTATAATATTGTTATTGGGTTGACCTTGCTAGGAATATTTTAATGATTTAATATTTAATGTTAATGGACAAAACTCTGGTACTAAAGTCAAGGCATCTATCTGATGCTAAGGGCTAGAAAGAAAGTTACCTAATTGTAAATATAGGTATCTATGCTATGTGAGGTTTTCACATAACCTTTCCATAATTAATGGCAATGCCCAATACTGATTATGAAATAAAGGAATTTGTGGTTTTTGCTCTATTGAAAAATCAAAAGAGAGATTAATAGCTTACTACTCAAAAGGTTCATGAAAATAATACAGGATGCTGGGCACCTTTTTCAGCACATTAAAAATGCAAAATGATGATATGGATCAAGAAATATGGAATATACATATTTGTTGGGTAATATGGTTAATTTACTTCTTGACCATTTAGGCAAAATGTGGTGATCTTAAACAACTTCACAGATGTGTGAAGCATACTGCTAATAATAGGGGAAAATTGGGAGTTTATTTCTTACGTGACACCAACTACATAACTCTGACCAACTCATTTAGTCTCTCCTGGTTTTTCTTTCCTTCTTTCTTTGTGGTACTCTGATTAAACCAGGGGTTCTTTACCATTGAGTAGTGTCCCCAGCCCATTTTATTTTATTTTGAAACAGGATCTCTCCGAATTGTCCAGCCTGTCCTCAAACTCGGGATCTTCCTGAATCAGCCTCCCCAATAGCTGGGATCACAGGCGTGGGCCACTGGGCCCACCTATATCATTTAGTTTCAATGAAACTTACCTTCAAATAAATATCAATTGACACTATTTACTGAGTGTTTCATCTGTATCAAAAAGTGGCCTAGGTTCTCTTTATATAATATTTCAGTTAATTTTCACAGTATATGAGGTAATATTTTGGTCCCATCTTGTAAAAGAACAGTAAGTTAAAAATGACTTACCAAAGGCACTCTGCTAACTGGGAACTATGTGGAAATTTGTCCATCTGGCTCTAGAGCGCCACCTGGAGAGTGTGCTAGCGCACAGTTCGGGCCCCGCCCTGAATCTCCATGCAGTCTGGGTTTGAGCCTGCTCAAGTGCAATTCATGCTGCTGTCCAGGGACCACCAGGTGAGAACCACCATATTGTCCTCGCTGCCTGCTGCCCCAGGATTCTGATCATCCATGAATTCTTTCAGAAGTGTTCATTCAAATTAATTAAATCACATTTTATAGAAATGTTTTCAATATCAGCCTTCATATTTCAAAAACAGCTTAAGTTCAATTAAAATGAATTCTTGTCTTTTGCTTTAGATCCTCGAGTAACTTTAAATCAGTTATAATGAAAGAATTGCCTTATTTGAACCGAAAGATACAGTGATTATGTGATAATTTGTCTTCTTACCTGCATGCTTACCATTATTTGATTCAAACTAGCACTTCCACATTTTTTTTGTCCCTCTTTGGGAACGCTTTAGTTCCCAGTTTATATGCTAATTTATGTGGTCAGATTTTAATGTTTACCCCCTTTCCCTATTATTTTAGTTTCTTTAGAGAAACAAAATCACTTTACCTTTCACAGCATAATCTATACAGTTGACAAGAGTCTATTGATAGTCTCTGAATTATATTTTTTGATTGTGTTTAATTTTCTTGGACCTTCTTTATCAAATAAAAGTCATGTTGTAGACAGTTTAAAAGAATATAAATATCCAGTCAGAAAGCTAACAGAACGATGTGATAAGAAATATGAAAATATAAATCAAGAACAGAACCTACAGAAAATAAGGGAAAACAATTCAAAAATACAAAATTATATGTTTAAGAGGTTCTTTGTGAATTGTGTGTGTTACTTCAGAACACAATGTGCTTCTGTGTTTTCAAGAGCTATCATATAAGCTGTGGAACACTGTACACTGAGTTTTTTTTTTTTTTCATAAGATTCCATGATAAATTTCAGTTCATTTTAAAGTGAGACACTTTGATATACAGTTTCAAAATACAAGTAAAGTACCTAAACGGAAGTGAATGAAATGGTGATGCTAACTCGGGTTGGTTCCACTAATGTTTAGGGTTTTGTCTGGTTGAAGATCCAGCAGAAATATCCTCCTCAGGATTGTTTGCCTTATAAAGCATCTGGCGGCTTGGAGCCAGGATCAGGGAGAGAGATTCGGAACACAAGAAGGATGTGCATTGGAATGGTCAAGGAGGAAAAAAAAAGAACGAAAGATAAAATACGTGAAGGCAGCAAGTCTTAATTAAAACCACTTTTCTATCTTTACGAAGGCACAGGATGCTCATAGATGAAAGCCAGGCTGCTTGTTTTATTAGTTGCCTAACCAATCAACACCATCCTAGAAGCAGCAACTGTATAAACATACAGCCTCCAGTGAAGGCTTTGTAGGGCCACCTGCACTCTGATCTAAAGTGAACCCGAGTGACATTTCAAACATTCTCATGAGAAGCTCTCTATTTTCTCAGGACACAGCATTCCACATTGCCCATAAGATGATTGGAATATCGTCAGCAGCATTTTCTTAGATCAGGAGGTGCAGCCCAGTGTTTTTGAATCATCCTTAGGGAAAAAATATGTGCATCCTTATTTTTGACAAAGCTCTGACATCATGCTGTTACTATGTCAAAAAGGATATCTAAGGATTTACACTCTGTTCCTGACAATTATTATGGCTTATGTTCCTGGTCCATATTATTTCTATTTCTCCTCCTCCTCCTCCTCCTCCTCCTCCTCCTCCTCCTCCTCCTCCTCCTCCTTTTCCAAATTAGAGTAGTGACTCAAAGTCCTGTTTTGATGTGAAGTTAAGCTTCTTGTATAGAATAAGAGTTGTGCAAACTAGTTATATCTTTGTATAAACCCCAGGGGAAAAATGTGCTTAAAATAATTGGTTGAACTTATAAGCAGAGTTTTTTCTCTTTGCAGTAAAACAAAGGTGCTATCTATTTGTTACTGCTAAATAGTTTAGGTTAATTGGAATTTTTCATTGCTACTGATTTATAAGAAGTTTTAAGATAAAAGTAACTACCAATTACTGAACACTTTATGCCAAGTAGAGTGGTAAGTTTTTAATCCACCAACTCAGAGGATGTTCATCAAAGCATTGAGAGGTGAATGCTGTCACAATTTTATGAGGAAACTCCAAGTCAGAGGAGTTATGGAACTTTCCCCCAACAACCAACAGGTGGCTGAGTGTGACCTTGAACCCAATTCTGACTCCAAAGCTTGAGTTCAAAGGGTATTTTTTTTTCTCCCACTCACTACTATTCCCAGTAGGTACATGCTAACAATTGAGTTGATTGTCTAATTATTGAACTTTGACCTTTTTTGGTGAGGTGAATTAGGTGGTAACATCTATCTGTAGTTCTAAAAAAATTCCACAGCCATTAATGAAAATGAAATCCAGGAGTGAATTAAATGGTGATGATTCATAAATTTGTCTTCATCGATATACATAGATTTTCATCTGCGACCACTACGATTTTCTTAAGTATTACATAAAATAAATTCTCTCAATTGTTTAAAAATGATTTTTACATAAAAATTTATTATTTTAAGTTATAAATTGACATGTATGTTAATGGAGAGGTTGTGCATTAATTAAAAAAATAGAAGTTACTAAGTGTAGATATTAAATGTAGATATTAAATGTTGACATTAATTCATTGATTACCAATCCATCAATAGCAACTTAATCATAAGCATCAGGAATACAGTAGCAAACAGAATAGATGCAGAGAGCTTTCACAGAACTTCTACTCTAGAAGAGGACACATGTGAAAGCAACCAATTGTAGAAATAATTAATTTGATAAATTCCAGGGAGTGGAAGTGCATAATACTTGCTAACATCCAATCCCACCCCTCACCTGGGATGGGGGTGGGGTCTGGAAAACTCCTATGAGGAAGTGGTATTAAGTTGAAATATGAAAAAGAAGAAGAGGTTAGTTGGCAAAGGGAAAAGAATAAAAAAAAGTTTTACCCTATTTAATTCTCTTCACAAACATTTATTGTTACCATCATGGAAGGAAAGGGTTTTGTGGGAGGGATATAAAGTTATAAAATTTGTGGTGGGGAATTAATAAAAAGAGTAGAAAAAATATCTACTTGTACAACATTTTAGAGAAACAAATCCTTATGGAAATGTTGCATAATATAAGCTTCATTATCTTTATGGTAAGTACTCTAGGTGATCATTCTCATTTTACAGATAAGGAAACTTGAGAAAGTAAAGGATGAAATCAGTATTGAATACGGGTCTTTTTGCTTCCACAATCCATGTTGCTAGCAACTCTCTTATACTTTGTCAACCTATCTCACTCACAAATCCAGAAATTACGTGAAAAGCTCAGGCTATTTTATTTTTGTGTTCACTTTCAGATAGCTCCGAACAATTGAAATAAAATATTGTGCTATTATAATGCATGAATAGAACCATAATATAAAAATCAACAATTTTAAAAAAGTATCGATTCTAAACTGTAACAAAACTTACACATAAGATTTAATGAGAAACAGAAAAAGAATGGAGATTTCCGGAGGCTCTGAAGAAAGGCATCCTGATGTATGTGACCCAGGGCAGTCTGGGTTTGACTGATTCAGGAAATCAAGAATCACGCCTGCAACCTTAACAACTCTCTAAAAATGTGGTCCAGGAGGAAAATCTCAAACATTCTTCTACTCAACATTTTGGGGAAGCCAGTGAAAAACAAAACCAAGAGAGATCATGGATGACGTGTTAAAAGATTTCCTATTCTCAGTCCATTCTAAAAAGATTAAGCAGGAGCCACCTTGTGTATGTGTATGTGTATGGTATGGTGTCTGGCACACCTGACTTAGCAGGGGTTTCAGGGAATTCCCTTGCACACCAGTACAGTGTGCTTATTCTTCTATCTACTCCCAGCACTCCTTAAATATTGGACTATGACTGAAATTCCCTTTGCTGGTGGCACATATTTTTAATCCACTATTGAGAAAAAGGCTTAAAATATAAGTGCTGGAAAGCTAATTTATGAAACATGGTAGCTGAAGCTCAAAATATCCTTACCTGAGACAGTCCATCCTTTCAGGAATAATTGAGAAGAATAGTGTCAGGGAAAGGACGAAGGGGGACTGATTCTGGAAAGACAGAGATACAAAGGTTGGGACATAAACAAATCTTGCATTCCATGAGTCACAAGTGTACCCAGAATTTTCATGTTCACTTACACATGCGTGATAGACCGACAAGCTGCAGGTACAGATATTTTGGGCAATCATGATGACAGACGTGTGCCGTGGGGTTTAGAATGTTTTTGAGTCTTACAGATATAACGAGCTACCTCCATAACTTGTGGATTCTCTCCTTTTCCCTCTCCCCACTTTTTTTTTTTTTAAGAAACAGTCAATCACATCTTTTTATCCTCAGAGAATACAATCAAAAGCAACAATCTTCAAACTCAGATTGACCAACAAATTCAACATAGGAGACATTAAAATGAATCCATAATTAAACACATGCTGTCAAATTTACAGAATGCCAAGGAAAACTGGGTAGACAATAAAACAAACAACAACAACAACAAAACACCACACCTGAAAGAAAAGAAAAACCACCTGTAAAGGAATCACAATAGCCATTCTGGAAGTCAGAAGACAGAGGAAGACGGTCTCCCAAAGAGCTGAGAGGAAACAACTGTCAATCTGGATCTCCAGCAAAAAAATATCTTTCAAGAATAAGAACAAAATCAAGACATTTTCAAATAAATAAAACCTGTGAGTTTACTACCAGGAGACTCTCATTAAAAAAAAAAAAGTTCTAAAAAAGATGCTTTAGGAAGAAGAGAGATTCAGTTTAGATTGCAAAAAGAAGCACTTGGGTAATCATACTTAATACCATTGGATAAAACAGCAATGATGGTTTTTATGTAATGTGCATATTTGTAACATACAATTAAAAACCCAATTTCACACATTTGTCAGTCCCTCTGGGACTTCCAGTGGGTTCACCCTGATCCTCCACACTGCTCCCTTCCCTTGTCTTCACCTCTGCAGCTTGAGCATGATAAACATCCCTGGGTATGCCCTCCCCTCTGCTGCCTTTGCCAACTTCCTTCCCTTTCAAGGCAAAGTCAGTAGACAGTTAAAATCCTACTTCCACTTTCCCCCACCCCCATCTCTGGAGCTCAATGGCTGGAGAAAAACAAGCTGCTGTGCTGATTAGTCCTGGTTTTAAACTGACAACCTCGAAAAGAGACTTCAACACTGCCTGGTGATTACACTTCGTATCACATCCTGTTGCTCTACCCCGTCTTAGCTGCCCATTGATCCTTTCTCTTCATCACCTCCTGCCGAACCTCAGTCCTGCTGCTGATGCTGCTCTTCATGCAACTGGGGAAATCAAAGCCTTTTAAGGAAAATATTTCGCACGTTTCTGTCATCAAAAATCACCTTCTCTCTTATTACTATTGACGGGCTATATAGCCTCCCTTACAAAGCCACCCTCTCCCCTTAGCTAGATTTCTTTCTCTTACCTTCAGAAGGTAAGAGAATCACTCCGATTTTTTTCCCTCTACGTCACAATCCTGAATCATTTTGGTCATAGAGAAACATCTTATTCATCCCACCAAAACAAACAAAGACACAAAAAGCAATAAAAAATTAAACTGGGCTCCATTTCCCTGACCAACCTTCACCATTCATTTTTATTTTAATTCAAAAAGTGTTTAAAAGAACTTGATATATTTCTGTCTCCACTTCTCCACACATCTTCTTGATTTAAAAGGGGAAAAATGCACATATTGCAAGTGTGTACCTTGATGATTTTTCACAAATTGGACATACTCATGAAAATAGTAACCAGACTATGACTTTTCCAGCACGTCAGAGATCTCCTCCATGTCTCCCTGCAGAAACAAGTTCAAATGGTTAATTCGCCTGACTTTTAACATGACAGGTTAGCTGCATTTTGATTTTTTAGATGCATGGAGCTGTAGAGACCATAATCTTTTGTATCTACCTTCTTTTGCACGTTTTGTTAGTGAGATAGACATCTTATTACTTCTGAATAATATATACATTCTCTTTTTCCTGCATTTTAGTATTTTTCATTCAGCTCTCTACCAGTGGTGTTATCAAGACATAAATAATATCATATTGTTGAATTTACTTGTCCCATATCATCCTATATGGATTACTTGATCTTCCACTTATTTAGTTATCTCTATATATCTGCTGTTGTGGGAAATTCAGATTTATATATATATATATATATTGGTACCGTGGATTGAACTCAGGGACATTCAACCACTGAGCCACACCCCCACCTCTATTTTGTATTTTATTTAGAGATAGAGTCTCATTGACTTGCTTAGTGTCTTGTTTTTGCTGAGGCTGGCTTTGAACTTGCAATTCTCCTGTCTTAGCCTGCCAAGTCAATGGGAATACAGGAGTGAGCTACCGCACCTGGCTTCAGATTTTTATTTGCAATTATGTATTCAACAGCTCTACTTGGATGTCTTACATAATAAACACAACAGCTACAAAACTGAGTTTCTAATTTTACTCCTCAATACCTTATCTACCTGAAGCCTTTCCTTCTCATTTGATAGCAGCTTCTTCTTCTCCTCCTCCTCCTCCTCCTCCTCCTCCTCCTCCTCCTTCTTCTTTTTTTCTTCCAGGTCCTCAAAGTGAAATGCTGGAGATGATCTTTGAGTTGTACCTTTCTCTCACACCCCACCTAACCTATCAGTGAATTCATTCACTTTTATCCAAAGCATGTGCAGCCTACCTACCAGGTTGGGACCAGGGTGATCGGGGCTTGGGTGACTAATACAGCCTCTTTCTTATCACTCTCTGCCCTTGACCCCATCCCAGAACTGTTCTCAAAACATTTGGGTGAACTTTAATTGCAGCATAGATTTGTGCCCTTTTCAAAAAATAAACATATGCATCATCCCTTGGGGAAAAAATGATAAATGGAAGGTTTTTCCATGTCATTGTATACAGTAATAGTTTATCCTCATTGAATAAGAGCTTTCCATTTTATTGATATACCCAATTTATTTATAAATTCTATCATCACCAAATATGATTGCTTCTTATAGATTTTGACTATTGGGCTTTTATGAAGATTCTTATATGCATTTTGTGCATATAAATATGCTTTTTTAAAAAAGAAAATCAGAGAGGGGAAGTTACTCATAAGGAAGAAGACAGTAATCAATGTCCTAAAATAAATATGCTTTTGTCATGGATATAAAACTAGAAATAAAATTGCAGAACTGTTAGGTCATCGCACTTATTCAACTTTAATACATAATGCCCAAGCATTTTATAAGTTGCCTTTTAATTTGCACTTCTACCAGAATGTGTAATAGTTCAAGTATTATTCCATACTCCCAAGCATAGTTTTGTAGAATTTTTTTTTCTATTTTAGTCATCTTGGTGTTTTAATTTCTTTCTTTCTTTTCTTTGTTCCGTTCTCTCTCTCTCTCTCTCTCTCTCTCTCTCTCTCTCTCTCTCTCTTGCTGGGATCAAATCCAGCCCCTTTTTCATACCAGGCAAGCACCAAATCTTCTACTCCGAGCTACACCCCAGCTTGGGTTTTACTTTGTATCTCACTATTCACATGCTTACTATTCACACTGTTACTAAGGGTCTGTTCAAATCTTTTGCCCCTTGTTTTGTAATATTATCTTTATCTTGTTAATTTGTATATTCTGGATAAATGTTCATGTCTCATTTAAGTATTAAAAAATCCTGTTGTGAAGATTATTGTTTTATAATCTTAATGGTAATTTGATGAACAAATTTTGATTTTCATGGAGAATACTTACCCATTCTTCTCAACCAATGTTAATTTCTCGTTCTTATTTATGCTCTGCTTAAGTAAACTTTTCCTATCCCCAGTGATCATGAATGTTTTCTCTGAGATGCCTTTTATGTTTACAAACCACTTTGATTTGATTTTCACATTATGTGAAGCAGAAGTCAGCGCTCTTCTTCCATTATAAGTAAACTTTATTTTTCTCAAAGTACTGCAATAACAATTCTCTTATAATTTAAGTAATGTAAGCTTGTGGTTTGGTTTCTGGGATCAAATTTATTCCACTATTTAAGTTCAATGTTAAATGTGGGTAGAAAATATATCTCAACAATCCTATGGCCATCATACCAGAAAAAATACATTTTTTTTTCTTGTAAGAAATACTTTGTATATAAAATCCTGGAGTGACAATGAAAGATAAAACATACCATGTACATAGTAACAAAAAGAAAAAAATAGCTACAAAGTATCACACAATGGTTCAGGCATTTGGATACTTTTTCTTTTGTTCACATTGTCCTTTTTTTTTTTTTTTCAAATACCTAACTGTCTTAATGAAACTTTGTAATGATTCTTTATTTCTGAAAGTGTAATTCTCCCTGCTCTTTTATCATCAGGCTTGTCCTGACTTTGGGGGCTCTTCTATGCCGCAGCTCGTCTGGCTGGGCAAAATAACCGGGAGGGTGACGAGCAACTTGTGTACATTGATACAGCAGGAGTGGGAACCGTTTATTGTAGGACCGGAGGGGTATATATACATTCCACACAGCTTATCTTAATTAGCATAAACTAGATACAGCTGTCAACCAATAAGGAATCTTCACACTTAATGGCTCGCTGGCGTTACTTCACAAACCACTCCCTCTGGCAAAATGCCAGGTGCCATCTTGACTTGTTTACAGACCCTAACACTTCTAGTTTCCAAATACATTCCAGAACCCATTCATCAGTTTTCATGCATGTGCCATTTTAGAGAAATCTGACTGGGATTCTTGATAATATACCACATACACTTGGAAAGAACGTGCATTTCTGAAGTCACTATCTATATAGGCCAGAGATGTCAATTGTTTGATCTTGACTAAATCCACAGTTGGTTATTCCACCAGTTGCTGTCAGGTACTATTAAATGTAACCAGAACTTATCTACCTTCAGACCATGCAATTGTGCATAAACAAATTTAAAATTTAATATTTTTGTTAAATTAGTTTTTATGATTATAAACTATTCCCTTTTAATCTCCAGATATATACTTTGCCTTAAAATCTTTTTCTGATACTTTATAGCTTTTTATAGAACTTTTGATTAATATGTATATGATATATATTTTATCTTTTTATTCCCTTATTTATATAATTTTAAATTAAGGTATCATTAAATTTGTGTTTTTACTAATATGACAATCATAGAATTTTATTGAGGTATTTCTTCTCACATTGAACATAATCTTGATGTATTTACATTTTAATACAATCTTTTTGTTTGTTTTTATTTTCCTTTTTGTCTCATTTAAGATAAATCCTGTTTTAATAAGTGATTTCATTTTTATTCTCCATTTTCTTGTTAATCAAATGCTTTTTACTCTTTTGAATGCATTTTAGAAGCTGTTTTATCCAATGCAGTAACTCTGAGCATGTGGGGCTGTTTAAATTAAAATTACATAAAATGACAAGTTCAGTTCCTCAGCCCCATTAGTGGCATTTCAGGTGGTCAACAGCCACAATGCACCACTGGAGTGTGGAATGTGTCCTTCATTCCAGAACCACCTGCTCAGCCGTACTGCTCCACAGATTGCCACCTGTATTCTTGACTCATTTCAGTTTTTCCTTAAATGAGTACCCTTTGTACTTCCAGAACAATGCAAGAATAGCCCTAAACTGTAACTCTGTTTAATTCCCCCCCCCTTTTTAAAAATGTGACTTCATAAAGTTGAATCATCTAAATAGTTTATCCTCACAGGCCATGGCTTTTATAGTTTGCAACAGTCTGTGTTTATTCAGATTTCCTTAAATATCTGTTTTTTTTCTCACATTTTTCATCCCTTCCTGCATATAATTGCTTGTTCTTCTGTGATAATTTTTTTTTCTTCCAAACTGGAAAATTCCCTTTAGTTTTTCTTTTGCTGCAGGGTCACTGGTGATAACATCTCTCAGTTTATTTTGCCTGAAAATATCTTTAGGCTTATTTTAGAATGCTGGCAAGATATAAATTCTATGTTGGCAGTTACTTCCATACAGGCTTTTGATAATATTGTAAAATTCTCTTCTGGTTTTGATGTATTTAATCAATATAGAACATTTCAAATTATCCTATTTATTTATTTTTTCTTTCTTTTTTTTTTTTTTTTTGCATCCTTTGGGCAAATGGTGTTTTTCTAGTAATTTGTAAATTTCATCTAAATATTTAAATTTATTGACATATATGTTTCCATGATTTCTATACCAGTCATCTATTGATGCTTAATAATCTACCCCAAATCCTAGTAAATTAAAACAACAAATCCAAATTTTAATAATTCTGCCTTTTGGATTGGGACTCATTAGAGGAGATTGTTTCTGTTCCTGTAATCGTGTGTGCCCACTGGGGCTGATAGGTCCATTTCTCAAAGACTCATTCTATGGCTGGCAGGTTGGTGCTTGCTGGGGGTTCAGTCAGAACTAGTGATAAAGAAACCTGTGTAGGACACCAAGGTAGCTTGGGGTTACCCTGAATGGGGTCTAACAGTTAGTACTCTAAGAAACTAGACAAAAAGCTTACGATGTTCTGTGACCTGGCCTCGTAAGTCCCATGAGGTCCTTTCTTCCAAAGTCACATACCACTCATGTTCAAAGGAGAGGATAATGGACTACACTTCTTAATGAAGGAATGCTGACATTATATTGGAAGAAGGTCATGGGCAATGGTCCTGTTTGAGCCATTTGGATAAAATGCAGTCTCCCCTACCACCATTTTATTATTTTTTTTCAATTTAGTTAAGATCTGTGGCGATTTCCCTCTATTTTAAAATTCCATGTATTTATCATCTGTATCCTGTGGCTATGTTTTTGTTATTTCTTCTTCTTTTTTCTTTTTGGCTACATCTTCTTAGAAGTGATCAAGTTCATTAGTTTTTTTCAAAGAAAAAACTTCAATTAAAAAATTCTTTGTTGTACACTTCCCTTTAGTTATTGCATTTATCTGATTATATTTCTTACTATTCCTTTTGCTTGATCTGACACAGAACAAATAATATCTACTGATCTCTCTGCAAGCTCACTAATGCTTTTGCTCTGCAGACCGGCTCCCTGGCCATACTTTCAGAGATGCCAGATGTGTTCCCATTGAGGGAAAGCGTAGGCTTTTATATGCAACTGAGGGAAAGCATTGGCTTTTATATCTGTTTGTGTCATGTTTTCTAGATATTAGTATGGTTTAAATTCTTACCTCAAATCTTTGCTCAAATGTCACCTTTTCAAAGAAGGTTGTACTGGCCACTCTTTTTAAAACAGAAATCTGCCCTTCAGTTCCAGATTTCTCAAACTCACTTTCTGTGTTCTATCTTTCATTTTTCTCATAACTTGCCCTCTATTGTGTGGTTTAATTTGCTTGAAAATTATGTTTATTACTTCTTTTATGGTGAATCTTTGCTCCAGCCTAAACTCTTTGAGTAAGGGAGAATTGCATATTGTACTCACCCATGTACCCCAAGTTCCTACCTCAAAGGAACTCCTCAATAAGTACTTATTGAATAGGTGAATAAATTCCCCCTTATAAATTCTTGGAGTTAATATTTTTAAAAATTTTATTCTAATTTATTATAAATGACATCCGAATGCATTACAATTTATGTCACATACATAGAGCACAATTTTTCATATCTCTGCTTATATACAAAGTATATTCATACCATTCATGTTTCTTCATACATATACTTAGGGTAGTGATGTTGGAGCTAATATTTTGACAGTTTGAGACACTGTGAACATCTTCTCCCATCTTCTTCATCAAGGAAGATCATGGGGCTGGGTCAGAGTTGTACAATATGTCCAGATATAACTCTGTAATGTGACTCTTCCCTGACTTCATCTACAAATCAGGGCTGAATGTCCTTTTTCTTTGTCTGCACCTTGGCAGCATAGTCTAAATCATACATGGCACCCAAAATGCTGAAGTTTTTTAAAACTTAATTATTAAGGACAAAAACTTTAAATCAAGAGAAAAGTATAAGTTTCTCTTTGGAAACTAGATGGGTTATATAGCTTNTTCCCCCCCCCCCCATCTTTTTACTACATGATATTTACATCAGTTGGGATTTGGTGAAGAAAGCAGAAGAGATTAGAGGCTTAATTAGTGTTTCCAAAGTCTTTCCGTGTGCAGCATGGAAGTGGGTGACTTTTAAGAGCTCACACAAGAAGCAGACTGGCATCCCAAAGCCTTCTGGGTAGTTCCCATGAATCATCTCAGAAAGCAGGACACATGTCCCTGATTCTCAAGCAGTTCATTTGGAAGCTACATTGATACTCACATCAACCCATTTTTCTATAAATGCCTCTAAAGACTAATGACTTCTTCCTCTCCTTCTACATCTAATGTGAGTGTTTCTCATTAGAAGCTCCCACCTCAGAGCCATCTGTGGAAGGAGATGATGGAAATGTGCTCCCTGGCTTTTCTGCTGAAGAGATCATAACAAGGAGAGCTGGTGAGAATAAGTGGATGATTTTTTTCTTATGTCTGCATAAACAAAATTATTTCAGAAAATGTATCTTTAAATCAAAACAAATCATAATACTCAAATCCTATTGGTTTATTGCAGAGGTAATGCATGTGCTAATTGGGTTGCAATTGAACAAATACCTAAAACTGTTTCACAGAAATATTGTAAAATTAGTTCCTATTAATAGACTATCTCTTTGTGTCTATAAATAACAAACTGACCTGTTTGGAGAGCATTCCATGATTTCCAATCAGGGAAGGAGAGTTAATAAACCCATGAAATTTTTGTTGAGGGTACTAGCTCTGAATAATAACAAATGACTAATAATAAATTTATGAATTCTTGGCAATTTAATCAAGAATTTAAATGATAATGAATTTATCTATTACTCCTACAGAGTTAGGAAATAATTTGACAATCTGACTTCTTTGAAGCAGAATTAGCAACGTCTATTAAAGTTTGGCCCAGAATTTCAGGAAATAGCCTTGTAATAATTGGCTACTTTCTCTCACATGGCTCTGGTTTGAGTGAATTTAAAGCCATAGAAGATAGATTATTTCCTCCCTTTAAAAAAAAGACAACCAAATCATAGAGATCTTTATGGAAATCTAAAATTTACTTCTACTTTTTCCATTCCATGTATAAGATCAATGACAATTCTCTTTAACACAAACTATATTCATCTGGTGAATTAAATTAAATAGCCATAAAGACAAGAATATTATCTCTCTGAAAAAGACTTTATGACCAGGACTGAGAATAATGCCAGACAAGAAGCTGAAGTTAATTTTTGTTGGATGCATATCTTATATTTATACATCCTATTTTATTGTTTTTGAACCAATGTGCTTTCTGTGGAGTTTATCTGCATTTATGCATTCAATTTATATATGTATTATATTTACATATATGTGTGTATATATATATTATACTTTTAGTGATTATTTTTTCTTCATGTAATAAATAGTTTCTTTCTGGCTTTTCAGTTGCTGAAAATTTTCAACTTATTAATTAAATTTGTTAATAATTGGGAAATTAAAAATTTTTCCTACTTATATGTCTTAATCCTGGCTATAGTTCAAATTTGGTAATATTCAAACTACCAAAAATTTTCTCTGAAATTTCAATGAGAAGTGTTGTTATGTATTTTCCCTGTTAAAATTATTTTATTGGGGATTACTGGTCAAAAAAATGACAAATGTATTATTTAAGAGAGGTAACATTTCATTTCCCGTATTCATACTATGTAATATATTCACTGCCATAAAAATGAAAACTGCCTCTTGCTGCCAGATAAAAGAAGAATGCAGATTATTTCATCACGAGTTGCTGTGCAGATAATGTCCTTGGGTCTAAGGCCTAAAAGTGAGGAACAACTCAGGGAAAAGGAAAGACATTGAGTCTGTCTAAAGAAATAGTATTCTCTGCCATGTTGCTTTTTTTTTTCCCCATTGAAGATGATAATCTGTTTCTCCTTAATCACACTTCTTGGTGAAGTGTGTTAACTGACGTATTTCAGCTTTACTTTTGCTTAATGCTCCATGAGGGACACATTAAAATAGCAGTGAGTACTTTTAATCTACTCTCTGTCTTCCTAACATTCAATATTGGGAGCTGTATCACTACAGGCAATTACAAAAATAAATGCTTCTAACTGCCCAATTCTAAAGATATGAATGTCATTTCTGCTACTTTGCCAGACAAAATGACCCTCATTCAGAATGTTCTGTTGTTCTCATGACATTGCTAAGCTGGAAGAATTTTTAAAGTATGTTTTATTGAGTAAATTTATGTGCAGTCTTATTCACCCATTTTATTATACAGTTCTGAGTTTTGACAAATGCACATAGTTATGTAACTATCATTAAAACAAAAAGTAAAAAAAAAAAAAAAGCAAACCTCCATCACACCAAAAGATTCCTTGTGCCCTTTGTATTCAATATTTTATCTCATCTGCAGCTCCTGGCAACCATTGATCTGTTGTTTGATGTTGTTGTTTGTTTTTGTATCCTTACAGTTTTACATTTTAGATAATATCATAGAGATACAATCACAGTGTATGTAGCATATTGAGTCTTGCTTCTTTCACTTAGCATAGTACATTGGATACTCATTAAGTTATTGGGTATTTGTAGTTTGTTGCACTTAGCTTAGAGTTTAAATGAAAAAAATCAACAAATGTCTCTTCTTCATATTCTTTTTGTCAGTAGGAAGTATATAAATATTTACTTTTAAATCCTTGAGCATAATATATTCGAATATAATATAGAAATTCACAAGAAAAATAAATTAGGAAAAGCAATAAATTTAATTAATCAAACAAAATTTGAAGATTCTATATTTATGTATTCTGTACCTTTTCAGATTGAAACAATGCTTTGTAATTTTAGACCAGGGAAACATAATCTATAAAAATCATCCAAGCTTTCCAGAAATTGCTATATTCCCTGTATACCTTCAGGAAAAGTTGGGGTTAGGTGATTGAAAGTTAAACATTTATTAGAGTAATTATTGCTCTAATAAATGTCAAAGGTATTGATAATTCATCATTCATCACAAAACGCAAACTAATTTCTTCCTTTAATCAACATCCTCTGCTTTTCAGAGGGTACAACATTAGTCACAAGAAAATATTCTCTTAAACACAAGTTTTATGATACTTTTTTCACAGTACAGTTTCAATTATAATACCATACATGTATCATTTTTCCAATCGGGTTTTGTTTTGACGAATTTCATCAAGTAAATTCTATGAAGCGTATTTCATCGCTACTAATTGTAATGTGGCTCAAATATATTAACCAGATTTTATTTCACATTCTATGTGGACCAAATGCATGCATTTCTCTTACATTTTAATAGAATTTTAGAATTTTTCAAGCTCTCTGAGTCGTGGATTAATTATAGGATTATAAAGATTCTTTCTCTCTCTCCTCAGAAGCAAGGCCTTACCATTTAATTGAAGAGTGCAAAGAATTCGAGTAGAGAAAGATCAGATATTTTAAAAGGAAATCTATATAAAAGAATTTTCCCACCACGATGAGATGGAAAAACAAAAGCCCTTTGAGTGGTCCCATCCCATCATAGTATCAAACCATTTTGCAAGAGCATCTTTTCCTTTTTGTTCCTTTGCTGACAACCCTTGTGTATTTTATTTGTATGCAAGTGAATGGCAGTTTATTGTGTCCCAGTGGATAGGGTATTAATGATCATTTGCTTCCTGCTGTGGGGCCTGTCATAATTTTGTAGTCAGAAGAGTGACAGAAGTAACGGCCAATCAGTATGCTAATACTGCTAGAGAATGGGTAGTTAGTCCATTTTAACCAAGGTTTTTCTGCCAAATCCTTAGGTAATTTTCATTAAAAAAATGCGATTTTTGATAGCATTGCAAATTGCTAGATGGAACCAGTTGAAGAAACCATATATTTCTTTTGTGTGGCAGTCAGACTTCTATCTCAGCAGGTGTCTCCTAGGGAAAAAAAGAAAGACTTCTAATCTGAAAGCCCATTTTGGTCAGCAAGAATCAATCACTAAAACATTCAGCAATTTGTTATATCAATATCTTAACATGGAGAACTCTATGCAGCAGAAGAAAATTAAATCTAGTCTCTGACAAGTAAATAGAAGGCAAGATATTTAAAAATGATAGTTGAAAGCCAAATGCGAAAAATCCTGCAGATTTATACAATGTGATGTCATTCATTTCTTTCTTTGCTGTTCTATTTATTTCTTTAATTTTTACGCCATTTTTAAAGAAAAAGATATTCCTAAAAAACAATATCTTTCAATGCTAGTATATAAGTATTCAAATATATTATTAGCCATTTTATTACATACAGCCTATAAGGTGTATACTCTTGACTAGGAAAGAAAAGAGAATTTTTCTGAAAATGCTTTCCAAGTGTTTTCACAGCACGTGAACACATGATTACAGAGGGGATTAGTGGATTAAGGTATCGACAGTTGGTGGCCTTAAGGCTACAGATAAAAAGAACTCCACTTTCTCTCCATAAAAATCACATTTTATTTGTACCTACTTACAAACAATGCCAGAGATGTAAACTATAAACAGAATTATTTTGAAAACACTATCGTCACTTAAATATGTTCATCATAGAAAACAAAACAATAATAAAAGACAACAATTTCACATATGTGTATATCTGTATGAAATTCAAAGTAATATCGTTTAACATCACAAATATGTTTGAGGAGGTTCTGATTAACCCCCGAGGCCTGAAAAAGGGTTCTTCTGAATATATTAAGACTTGAGCTTAGTTCTTTCAAAACATAAACTTGTTAGACTGTTGAGACAATCAATGCTATTATGAGACAAGTATTCAATATATTTTAATAAAAATGAAGTAGGTCTTGCATCAAGTGAAATTTTACTTTTTTGGAAATTAAAACAAACAAACAAAAAAACCCAACATTGTTTGCTGCCTGCTGTTCTTTCCATACATGCAAATCTTTTTACACTACAGAACACCCTAGCTACTTCCCACAACCCCATAAACGTTTTACTGTTTTATGAGATGTTAGTAATAAATGTGATTGATGATGATTTTTACAAGTGCCTATTAGAAATACACTATTTTGTGATTAAGTACATAAGGTTAACTCAATTCCACGTCAGGAGATTGCAAGCTAAGATCTGACATGAATGCCAAAATACTTGTTTAATCTACTATTGAAATTTACTTGTATATTTACTTTGGGTAGTATTTTTTCTCATTTAGAGAGGTTTTGCATTTCAATCAACTGCAAACATATTTGAAACTGCTGCTGGTGTGGCTTGGGGCAGAGAAATAGCTTGAAGCTGCAAACACATGTATAGTCGCAGGGTGAATAGCTATAATTATATTGGAGTGCATCCAAGAAATTAGCTATTCTGTTTACACTTACTGCCTCTTCAAATTTATGTGCACCTCAAGCAAACATACTGTAAATTGATTTTAATACTAGAAATCGCTGACCTTGTTAGTATAGTTTATTGATTATTTTTCATATTTCTCTTATCTTTCCTAAGTCAATAGTTAAGGCAAACTATTTGTTCATAATAGAGAATTAGCTCTGATTTTAAGTTACAATTTTTCTCTTTAAGATTTACAAGGTCTATTGACTTAAAACAAGTCATGAAAGTATAAAAGTAAAGTCCTGATTCTCAGGTCCTTTAAAATTTGAATGTTCTGCGGGTGACAGTGAGAGCAGGCTGCTGAGGTCTTTGAATTAGCCTGGAAACAGTCTTGGCTCATGTCCAAGCATCCACTCTAAGCTGGACACACAAGAGCAAGAAAGAACACAGATTTTAAAGTACTTAGTTTTAGGTGGTAAAGAAAGGACTGTTTACTCAAATATTTACTCATTTAACCATTTGGGGATATGAGAGCTATATTAAAGTTTTCTCTCTTACCTTAAATAGGAGACATGATATTTTGGGCCTTCACTAAAATGAAGAGCACTACCAGGGAAAAACCATGGAGCATCTGTTCCGTGCGTGTGTCCACAAAGTGGAAAAGCTTGGCTTTATATGGATCATGGTTTCTGGATTCCATCTCTTTGGAAATTGCTCTGGATTTTGCCTTTGGATCATATTCCCTTGAAAGTGTCACCCCTGGCCTCTGACTTTTGGGTTTTCTTTCAGTTTGCACTCTTGCTCTTGCCATTTCATATCACTTGCATGAAAGTGCAGGTTTGGAAACCTTCTCCTCTTCAGGATTGTGTGGCAATACAGAAACTAAATGGGAGCTGGAGGGAAGGAGGCCTGGAGGGGCAGCAGTCCAAATGGAAGTCAGTGTAGAAAGACTTCTGGTGGCTGAGTCTGATCATCTTTCAATGAGTGTGGCCGTTGGGTTTGAAGGCCAAAGCCATAGAACAATTCATTTTATTTTTCCATGTATTCAGCTATTTTGCATAAATCTTTTGAAGTTGCTAAGCGAGAGGGTTAATAGCAAAAGTAGATGTTGGAAAGGGATTTCAGCTGAAATACATTCTAGTTTTCTTCCCTTTGTTTCTGTATTTACCAAGAGACACCCTTATATACTACTATGAAAAAGAGCTGCCAGTCAGCTGGTACAGCCCTTGCCCATCATTATCATTTTATTGACTGAAGAGCCTTGACTTTGCTTGGAATTTGAAGCCTGTTCTGCCACTGATTAGCCAAATGTCTAGGAAAGTTAATCTTTCTAGGCATCAGTATCCTCCTCATTTATTATATGAGAACTTAATAGATTATTGAAGATTAGAGTAGCAATGGATGTTTACCACTTATAAAATCCTCCTACATAGTGTACATCATATAAACGTTTGCTAGTATTAATACTATCATGCATTATCTAGTAACCCATTCCTTAACCAGACCTAGGCAACTTTATATCATTTTTATTCATCCATGCATTCTGGCACTAACCTAAGCACTGAGAAGAATTCTGCTACATATACATAGTAGGGTCCATGGCCCTGAAGCTGTCTTGCAAGGGAAAAGTACAGGTGCCAGTCTGTTAAGACATTATTAAAAGTGGTAGGTACTTAAACAACGCATGGGTGCCAGAGAAATAAAAAACTGAGTAACAATTATGTCATAATATCAAATGCCATACTACATACTATGCATCAATTATTCCATTAATTCATACCATTCCTGAAAAGAAGACGAACTCTACAGGATATGAAAAGTGAAGTTGAGTATTGAAGGACTGGTGATATTTGAACTTCAAGATAAAGAATAAAATCATTCAGTTTGGAGAGGAGTACATACGTTGAAGCACAGTGGCTAGAGAGGAAACAAACAAAAACCAAATAAACCTTTCTGTTCACTGACAACCCAAGTGCAAGCAAAGGAAGAGCTGCCATGCCATCATCTAGGGAGGTTATAAAATAATAGAGTGGAGGAAAACCCATGGAGCTGCAATTTTGATTGGACTAGCATGATAGAAAATATTTCAGTTGATAGACATCAAAGAATAATGACATTGATATTTTAACACAATGCATCTGATTATAAATATTCCCTGCCAAACCAGGTGGTGGGAAGGAAGTTAATAACTTTTTCATTTTTAAAATTCTCATTAAAGAAAAATTTTTTTCCTTGTTGTGAGACCATGTTCTGTAACTGCCTGGTCTGGGTCCTCCAAGTAGAGCCTCAGGTCATAGAGGTTAGGGAGGTTTGTCTTCCCAAAGACAATCCAGGTCAATAAAGATGGAAGTATTTCTTTCATCTACCCAGAGAATATTTGCTTATGTTCCAGAGAAAATATAAGTTATCTGTCTCTATTTCTGTCTGCAGAGAGGAAGATGGATAGATCAACAGCAGCCCAAAAAAGACCAGCTTGGGGTTCGTCCTCCATCACTGTTTTACTATCTGACCTTGACACATTTTCTAATGGAGTTTGGGTTTGGGGAATTAACACAAAATATTGCTTTGACTATTACTTCTTTTAAAAGCTTTATCTTATCTTTATATGTATGTGTGTGTGTGTGTGCATTTATTGAGTAAAATATGATGTTTCAATACGCATATACATGGTAGAATTACTAAGTCAGGCTAAACAAGGTATTTCTCTCTTTTAATACTTTCCATTTCTGTTGGTGAGAGCATTTAAAATCCATGCTTTTGCTGGGCACGGTGGTATATGCCTGTAATCCCAGTGGCTTGGGAGGCTGAGGCAGGAGGATCATGAGTCCAAAGCCAGTCTCAGCAACTTAGTGAGGCACTAAGCAACTCAATGAGACCCTGTCTCAAAATAAAAATACAAAAAAGGGCTGGGGATGTGGCTTAGTGGTTAAGTGTCCCTGAGTTCAAACCCTGGTACCAAAAATAAATAGACGGATAGATAGATAAAATCCATGCTTTTATCTATTTCAAAATACATAATACATTATCATGATGTACAAAATATTACTAGGATATGTTCTCACATGATACTGAAACTTGTCCCTTTGAACCCAAGGTCTCCTTTGCCCCTCCACCATTCATTCCCAACCTCTCATGGTGATCCTTTCACTCTGCATTTCTTTAAGTTCAACTTTTTAAAGATTCCACATATAAATGAGATCATGCAGCTCTCTCTGCCTGGCATATTTCACTGAGCATAATGTCTCCTATGTCCTTTCATGTTGTCACCGAGGACAGAATTCCTGCTTTTTGATAGTACATTGTTGTGTATAAATATTGCATTTTAAACATCCATGCCTCTGTTGATGGACACTTGGTTGTTTCTAGACTTTGTTAAGGAGGATAGTGCTGTGATGAACACGGCAGTGCAGACATCTCTTCGACATACTGATTTGAATTCCTTTAGATATGCACCCGGGAGTGCATTTCTGGATCATACAATAATTCTACTTATAGTTTTTTGAGGAACTGCTAAACTTTTTTTTTTCCAAAATGACTATGCTAATTTATAATACCACCAACAGTGTACAAGGATTCCTTTTCCTTCACATCCTTCCAACACTTTTCATCTTTCATCATTTTTATGAAAGCCATTATAAGAAGTGATGTTTTATTGTGCTTAGTTTGTACTTTTCTGATTACTAGAGATGTTGACTGTTTCCTCCTGTATCTGCTGTTCATTTTTGTGTCATCTTATTAGAAATATCCATTGAGATTCTTTGCCTATTTTTTTTCTTGATTTTGGGAATTGAACTCAGGAGCACTCAACCACTGAACCACATCCCCAGCCCTATTTTATATTTTATTTAGAGATAGGGTCTCAGTTGCTTAGTGCCTCACATTTGCTGAGGCTGGCTTTGAACTCTTGATCCTTCTGTCTCAGCCTCCTGAGCTGCTGGGATTACAGGAGTGCGTCACTGTACCTCGCTCTTTGCTTCTATTTTAGTTGGGGTTTTTATTATTTTATTATTGAGTTTTTTGAGTACTTTGTATGTTTTGCATTTTAATTTCTTATCAGATATATGATATTTGCAAATATTTCAACCCATTCTTTAGATTCAGTCTTTCTTTGGCTATGCAGAAGCTTTTCAGTTTGGTATAAATCATTTGTCTACTATGCTTTGGGAATCACTTCTGAATAATCATCGCCCACAACCAACCTTATGTTGCTTTCCCTTTATGTTTTATTCTAGTACTATTAATGTTTCAAGTGTAACATTTGAGTTTTTTATCCATTTTTATTAGATTATTTTGTATATGGTGTGAGAAAAGGGCCAATTTTGTCCTGCATGTACATACCCAGTATCTCAACAGCTTCTATTGGAGAGATCATCTTTTTCCCATTGTGTTTTGGCACTTTTGTTAAAAATTAGATAATCAGATGTATGTGAGTTTATTTTTGAACTCTATCCTTTTCCATCGATAGAATTGTCTGTTTTTATGCTAGTACCATCCTGTTTTTATTGCTGTGGCTTTGTGATATATTTTGAAATTTGGTAATGGGCTACCTCCAGCTCTGTTCTTTTTGTTTACAATGGTTTTGACTGTTTAGGGTCTTTTGTGGTTTCATATGAATTTTAGGATTTTTTTCTATTATGTGAATAATGACATTGAAATTTTGATAAGGATTGCACCAATTTTGTGAACTGCTTTGAATACTGTAGTCATGTAAACAATATTAATTATTGCAATCCATGAACACAAAATATCTCTTTATTTGTATATTCTTCAATTTATGTCACCAATATTTTATAGCTTTCAGTCCATAGATCTTTCACGTCCTTGGTTAAATTTACTTTTAAGCATTTAATTTTACTTTTTGAAGCAATCATAAATCAGATTATTTTCTTCTTTTTTTTTCAGAGTATATTGTGTTGTGGGAAACACTAATCATTTTTGTGAGATGACTATGTGTCCTGCAACTTTACTGAATTCATTTATTCATTTGAACAGTTTTATAATGGGGTATTTAGGAGTTTTTTTCCTTATAAGATAATGTTGTCACTAACAGTGTTAATTTTACTTTTTTTTTCTGTTTAGCTTACTTGTTATTTCTTTTCATTTTTTTCCTGCTAAATTTTCCAGTTCTATAATAAACAAAAGTGTTGAGAGTGGAAATCATGGATTTGCTCCTGATCTTACAGCAAAAGCTTTCAACTTTCAACACAGAGGATAATATTACCTGTTGGCTTGTCATATATGGCCTTTTTTGTGCTGAGGAATATTCTTTATGTACCTTATTTTTTCAGAGATTTTATCATAAAAAATATTGAATTTTATCCCTTGTTATTCCTGCATCTATTAAGATGATTTAGTAGTCTTCTCCCCTTCATTCTGTCAACATAGTGAATTACACTGATTGATTTATTTATGTTGAACCAACCTTGCATACCAGGGAGAAATCCCATTTAATCATTGTGAATGACCTTCCTATTGTCCTGTTGAATGTGGTTGGCTAGTGCTCTGTTAAGGATTTTTGCATCTATGCTCATCAGTGATAGTATATGATAATTTTCTGGTACTGTCTTCCTAATAAACATCTAACATCTACTTTTTATAATATCTCTAGGAAAAGAAAAACAAGAGAAGTAAGCAGAAACAATACTCAAAATGTGATGACTAAGAATTACTGAATGTTTTCAACCTAAATTTTCAAGAAACAAAATTTCCAAGCATGACTAAAATAAGAAAAGTATAATTAGGATCATAAAAAAATCATTAAAAATTTTTTAGATGTTAATGAACCTTTATTTTATTCATTTATTTATATGTTGATCTGAGAATCAAGCCCAGTGACTCACATATGCTAGGTAAGCACTCTACCACCAAGCACAGCTACAGCCCAGAAAAACATTTTTAGTAGTTTGAAATTAGAGAATAAACCTCACTAATTTGAAAGAACAACAATAAAACATGTGGCTGATGTCTTAGATATTATACAAAGCAAAAGACAATGAAATGGTATTTTAAATAGCAAATAAAAATACTGCTATTAGCATATAGAATTCAAAATGGAAATAAAGATGTTATAGACATAAACTTCTGAGTTTTGGTGTCAAAAAGCCTACACTGAGCAAGTCTCTAAGAGAGATATTCAGGCCAACAAAACCTGATCAAATTTGAAAATGTAGAGATAGAGGAAGGAATAATGAGCATAAGAAAAGGTCCATTTAAATGAATATTTAGTATCAAATAAATTGAGTGCAATGTCTTCAAAAGTTTAAAAAGCACATGAAAAAAAATTCATGACAAAAAGAGTTCAAAAAATAGAGAAAAGAGAAAATGTTTAGAAAGGGTGACTCCAGCCGTGTTGGCAAATAGTGTACTCGTTTGACTTATTTGTTTCTGAGACAAGGGCACTTCTTGTAATAGAGAGTCACACTAAGAGAATAGAAAGATAAATTTATGAAGTTTGTTATTATTTCTGCAGAAATGGCAATTTGATTCTAACGTTTTTTTCTTTTTTTGTGTATGTGAAGATAAAACAAGACTTGCAAAAACCTATAGCTATGAAATAATGAAAGGAAATGAACAAAGCTCAAGGTAATATATATATATTATCTATATCCACAATAAACCTCTTAAAAATTAGGCACATATGTACCAGCCCAGTCATAAAACTGAGCCATGGAAATAAACAGAATGCATAAACAGATTAACACTTATCAATTAGTTTGTGACAAGGACTCAATTTAAATGGTATAAAAACAGATTATATTTTAATAAAAATGGCAATAATTCAGGAGACTATTACATAGAAAAATAAGTATTGTCACCCTGTCTCACACTGTAACATGAAAATTAATTCCATAGGACGCGATGACCCAAATGTAAAAGTTAACCAATACTCTTAGAAAGTAAGAAACCATAGCTATGAAATTGGAGAAGGCAAATATTTCTTAGTTAAAACTCAGAATTATTAGCATAAAATTAAAAATGATAAACTAGGCAATGTGTTTTGAAAACTTAAGAACTACAAAAAGGAAACTTACACAAATGAAAGATATCCCCAACACATATATCAAACAAAGAATTCACAGCTAGAATATAAAAAGAACTAATACAAATCAGTAATAAAGAAATAACCCAATTAATTGGGCTGGGGATGTGGCTCAAGTGGTAGCACGCTCGACTGGCATGCGTGCGGCCCGGGTTCGATCCTCAGCACCACATACAAACAAAGATGTTTTGTCCACCGAAAACTAAAAAATAAATATTAAAAATTCTCTCTCTCTCTCTCTCTCTCTCTCTCTCTAAAAAAAAGAAATAACCCAATTAAAAATTCTAAAAATAGTTGAATAGTTACTACATAAAAACAAATTATTAAAATGACCACTAATTGTATGGAAATGTATTCAACTTCATTATCTCATATCATTGCACATAGTCCACAATAACTTAAATTTAAATGTCAGTATACTAAGTATGGTTAAGAATGTGGAGTAAATGGGGGTTTCATATATTGCTCATTAGAGTCTACGCTACTTGGTATTAACTATGACATCTAAACATATACCTTTCCTGTGACCCATTAAGTTCACTTCTAAATAAAAAACTCAGTTAATAATATTGTGCCAGCATTGCCTAGGAAAGTACAACTCAAGTCAATATGGGATGTGTTAGATTTTGAACAGTTGTTAAGAAGTCAACAGATAGACTTTCATTAGGAAAACAAAGTACTGTAGGTATTTATTTTTATTACTTATTTAGGAAGCAGACAATAACAGAATTCCATAGATGGCAGCCCAGCACACTGAGACTCTTTGGGAGTTGTTTTGGAGTTTTCAGGGTTCTTCTGCATTTGGGACTCATAGTGGGGGAAATGAAGTCAAGATAATATCTGCCAAGGCGTTCATTAGTGTGGCTGCTGCTGGAACGGGGGCCTGGTGATCAGGAAAATGCACCACGCGAATCTCCCGATGCAGAGCTGTGGTTGACTTTCAGTGCTGTCTGAGTGCCCCTCTGGATCTACCCAAACATTTGCAGAAACCCTGCTTCCCACAGGCTGCTTCTAGCTGATGTGAACACAGCAGGACTATTAGTGCTGGTCCATTTCTACCAGATGCAAACTCTTTTGGTTGGCGACTTTGGTCATCAGATGAATAAAGCTTTCCTGCAAATTCTTTGCAGTCCAACATTCTTACTTCTTACTTCCACTTCTTGTCTCCCAGTGTTTGGCATCAGTAAAAAGCAAGTGCACACAACAGAAAATTGACGGAATAAACACCAAATTTGCTGTCATCCTATACTTCAATGACAGGGACCTAATGGTCAAAAGACATGTTTGGTATCCCAAGGATACTGCTACATAGAGAGGAATGGAATGGTTGTGTTGACAAACAAAATAATATTAACAACAAAATACTGGACTTGGCCAAGACTAGAGTATATGCATAAGACACAGAGTTTTATCACTGTTCAGTAGGATTCACCATAGGAACTCATTCGAGTCCTATGTCTGCAAATTTTGGAAAGATGCTGCAAAGCTATGAGTTTTGTATCTGAGGAAAATCTATCTTATAATTATAGTCTCTTAAAAAATGCAATGACTGTGTTCATAAAAGAAACAACAACAACAGACACTATAGATTTCAAGTCTTGGAGAGGGTGAATCAAGATGGTGAACTAAGTACCTCCAGTAATTGTCTCCCCACGGAAAAAATCAATTTGAACAGGTATGCATGTGTACAGTACTTTCACAAGAGCTAACAAACCAGGTGAAGGATTATAATATTTGGGTTTAAGTAAAATAATAATAAAAGTCATAGCCAAGAAAGAGTGAAGGAAAGAGCTGCTCATATCACCTGTTCTCTACTTCCAAGCTATGTAGCACGAAGACAGCAGCGTCCTGCTTAGGATAGTGGTGGGCGGAGAGCACTAAGTAGACATTAGACTAGGAACCCAGTACCAGGCCACCACAGAAAAACCCAGTGCTGGGCAGAGCCCCTCAGCTGGTGCACCCAGGCCAGTGACCATGGAGGAGACCTCTGTACCTATGTCAGTCTTGGCTGCCAACTAACTGCCTTCATCACCCCCCCACCCAGCCTTGAGAAGCACAGCACAGTCAAAGACTGTGTCTGCTGATTGATAGAACAGGAAAGCAACTTCAAAGGGAATTTGACTTCACACTGAGCCTCCCTGACCCAATGGGTGGAACTTTTATACCCCATCCAGCACCAGATAGAAACTCATGGCTCTACTCGGCTAGACTTTTATCCAGAAATCTCATCCAGAACACATATATAGAACTCATATCCAGAACTTGTTATCTCTGGCTGGTGGAAGTGAACTGAGGCTATGAACAGACCACAGCAGCACATAGGTGCTAGCAGCACGGACCTTGTTCTTGCCCATGTGCTATATTGGTCTTGACAGGCTGGGGGCTCCTGGCACCACCCCAGCATTGCAGGCTGCCACAGTAGCAATGGGACCATTCATTCCGTACAGAGTAACACAAGACAGTCACTATCACTTAAGAGAAGAAGAGTGAGGTAAGCAGAAATCATTGCTTTAAAGACCAAGGTGGAATCCTCCACATTGAGGCCCAGTACCAGGCAGAATTCTAGATCACATTGTTACAAGACAGTGACTATGGATGGGACATTAAGGCCTGCTAGGAGCTACAGGCAGAAGTTCATAGGACATGCTACCTTTCAGACACTCCATTCCATCATGAACAACACACCACCTGGGAATTTGTGACAACCTTGGGCTTGAGTCTCCCTCTAGTGGTGACTTGGTGACAAAACAGCAACACGAAAACCAAAACTTCAGAACACTCTCTAGTGCTAAATTGCCTCAGTGACCACAGGCTGGAAGAAAATAATAAACAACTTGCTTAAAATTTCTGAAAGGATAGACAAAACAAAACCATATAATGAAGATCTGAGTGAATACATACTCCTTCAAAGAACAGACATTGTTGTATATCTACAAGCACCAAGAATTTATAGGGAACCATGAACCCAACCAACAGACAAAATTAGGTACTGGACACCGACCATAAACCCAAGTGATATGTGCAAACTCTCAGAGAATTCAAAACATCTGTTTTAAAGAAAATCAATGAATTTAAAAGACAGAGTGATTTATTAGATAAAATATAGAGATTGAAACGATTATTTTAAAAATAAAATGAAATCCTAGAGTTGAAAAATACATGAAAAGAAATAAAAAATATGACAGAAAGTGATATGGTTGTGTAAATGTCTCCCAAAGGCCCATGTATTCAATGTTTGGTCCCGAAACTATGGTGCTATTGGGAGGTGGCAGAATAGTTTTTGTGGCATGGTTGGAAGTTATATAGGAGTTATACAGGAACATAACCTTAACTTGCTGGCACCTTGATGTGAGCAGCTTTGCTCTCCCACATGCTCCATGTCAAGGTGAGCTACATTATCACAGTCCCAAAACCCCTGGGTCAATTGAGTATGGGCTGAGATCTCCAAGTCTGTGAACCCAAAGAAACCTTTACTTTTAGAGAGTTCATTATCATAGGCATTTGCTAGAGTGATGGGAAGCTGACTAACATAGTGGATTTTAACAGCAGTAAAAAAGCAAAAAGAAGGAAAAATCAATGACTTCCAAGACAGGATATTTAAAAAGACAGAGTCAAGGGAGAAAAAGAAAATAAATATGAAGAGGAAAAAAGAAATATTATGGGAACTATGAGACAGCAGTACCATAGCAAATATTTGTGTTATTGGGCCTGATATGGAACTTCAGAAAGGCAAAGGAGTAGAAAGCTTATCCAAGGGACAATAACAGAAAATTCCCACTAGGTAGATAAGGATACAAATACCTGGAACAGGAAGGCCAAAAGTCACCAGTCTGATTTGACCTCACCAAGTATACTCCAAAGCTTATTATAATCAAATTATCAAAGGTTAAAACAACAAGAGAATTCTGAAAGCATCCTGCTGAGATCCACGGCCGAGTCTATATGGCCCCTGGCATTTTGCCAACAGTATTGATTGACAGGAGAGGCATTACTATCCGCCTCTGCCGCAACTTTTGAGTTCTCGCACTATTTTGGAGTTCTCGTGGGGATTTCCGGGGATTCCCCGAGAGTTCCCATTGGTTGGGGAAGTGCAGGAGGAGGGATTTCCGGGAGAGATATTTCTGGCTGGGGGTTCCTGGACAAGCCTTGTGGCGCGTTCGGGAGGATTCCCTGGGAGCTGTGTGAAGTGTTTTCCTGCAGTTTAAAAATAAAGTTTGTTCCTGCTTCAGTGGCTCGTGATTTGTGCCCAGCCAGACTGCGGCATTTGGTGGCCCGTACGGGGAGCCCTGGGACACTCGGGGGTAAGTGACGAAAAAAAGCTGCCCGTCCATAGATAGGACGGGAGCAAATCTGCTCCTCCCTAGGCACATAGGGCGAGAGGAAAAATGGCCATTTCGAGAAAATGGAGAAGATTGATACAGTATGTTTGTGTCTTGTTTTGTCTCAGTGTATTGTATTGTCTTTGTGATGAAAATAAGAAAGGGGTGAGAAGTAAATTTCTAAGGGAAGAAGGCACCCCAGTGGAACCAAGAATAGTTAGGGCATGTGTTGATGAAAGCCCAGGAACTCTAGTCAGAAAGAAAAAGAAAGTTCAGAAGAAGAAGGATTATCAGGAAAAAAGTTGCAGCAAAAGGCTATTACTAAATACTTTTCGTTACCGGTGGGTGCGTGAATCGGAGAGGCAGCTGCCGAGTGTGCAAGCCGGTCACAGCACAGCAAGGATTTTCCAAGAGGCGGTGGCGACTGGCCCTTCCCCGCCTCCTGGCCGGGGAGCTGGCTCTTCCACTGCTGAGAGCCCAAATCTAGACCTGACCTGGAGGCACAGTCTTGCAAGCTCTTGCTCCCTGTGCCCAGTAGCAGTTTGAGTCCGGGACACTCCCCAGGGCCATCTGGGGCTGCCCAGGCACTACAGCCAGCAGAAGACGCTACTGGTGTCCCTGATGTTTGGTCATTTTCAATGCCAATAACTAAGCTACAATGGTTCTCCCACACCTGGAAGCTGATGAGTAATGAGCACTATTAATGCTTTTTCCAAATGCAAAAAAACCTTGAGATAATGTACTAAATTGTTCAGAAGGTTGTTTTCTTAGTAGAATGCTACAGGATTTTCTTTAGCCATCCGGAGTTCCTGCCTTCGTCCCAGTGCCGGTAAAGACCAAGGTGGAAGAATTTCCAGTGTTGCTGAAAACCGGACGAGACTTCCGCTGAGAAACGGACGAGACTTCGGATCAAGCTAGTTGCCTGCAGAACTTACCTGGACTGTGATTTAAGCTAGCTGCCTGCAGAACTTACCTGGACTGTGATTTACCTGGACTGTGAGTTAATCTATTGAGACACTGCTTTACCTGGACTGAGACAACAAACTGTAATCTATAACAAATTGTAACTCGGTATCTTTGCTAACAGTGTCATTGCTGGTATAATTTTTCCAAGGGCTTCTTGCATGGAGCCATCAATTGGCTTGGTATTGTGGCATTTTGTATCCTCCCTTTCTGTTTGTAGCAGGTTATTTATGGTGTTTCTGTAAAAACCACTATGGTCGTTATTTAAATTAAACAAAAGGGGGAAATGTTAGAGTCTGTAAACAAGTCAAAATAACACCTGGCATTTTGCCAGGGGAATGTTAGAGTTCGTAAACAAGTCTGGATGGTGCCTGGCAAAATGCCAGAGGGAGTGGTTTGAGAAGTAACAAAAGCGAGCCATTAAGTGTGGAGATTCCTTATTGGTTGACTGATGTATCTAGTTTATGCTAATTAGATAAGCTGTGTGGAATGTATAAATACTGCTCCTGTCCTGCAATAAACGGCTCCTACTCCTGCTGTATCAACGTACACAAGTTATTCGTCACCCCCCGGTTATTTTGCTGCAGCCGGACTGCGGCAGATGGTGGCCCGTTACGGGGAGCCCCGGGACACTCGGGGGTAAGTGACGAAAAAAAGCTGCCCGTCCATAGATAGGACGGGAGCAATCTGCTCGTCCCTAGGCAGATAGGGCGAGAGGAAAAATGGCCATTTCAAGAAAATGGAGAAGATTGATACAGTATGTTTGTGTCTTGTTTTGTCTCAGTGTATTGTATTGTCTTTGTGATGAAAATATGGAAGGGGTGAGAAGTAAATTACTAAGGGAAGAAGGCACCCCAGTGGAACCAAGAATAGTTAGGGCATGTGTTGATAAAAGCCCAGGAACTCTAGTCAGAAAGAAAAAGAAAGTTCAGAAGAAGAAGGATTATCAGGAAAAAAGTTGCAGCAAAAGGCTATTACTAAATACTTTTCGTTACCGGAGGGTGCGTGAAGCGGAGAGGCGGCTGCCGAGTGTGCAAGCCGGTCACAGCGCAGCAAGGATTTTCCAAGAGGCGGCGGCGACTGGCCCTTCCCCGCCTCCTGGCCGGGGAGCTGGCTCTTCCACTGCCGCGAGCCCAAATCTAGACCTGACCTGGAGGCACAGTCTCGCAGGCTCTTGCTCCCTGTGCCCAGTAGCAGTTTGAGTCCGGGACACTCCCCAGGGCCATCTGGGGCTGCCCAGGCACTACAGCCAGCAGAAGACGCTACTGGTGTCCCTGATGTTTGGTCATTTTCAATGCCAATAACTAAGCTACAATGGTTCTCCCACACCTGGAAGCTGATGAGTAATGAGCACTATTAATGCTTATTTCAAATGCAAAAAAACCTTGAGATAATGTACTAAATTGTTCAGAAGGTTGTTTTCTTAGTTGAATGCTACAGGATTTTCTTTAGCCATCCGGAGTTCCTGCCTTCCTCCCAGTGCCGGTAAAGATCAAGGTGGAAGAATTTCCAGTGGTGCTGAAAACCGGACAAGACTTCGGCTGAGAAACAGATGAAACTTCGGATCAAGCTAGCTGCCTGCAGAACTTACCTGGACTGTGATTTACCTGGACTGTGAGTTAATCTATTGAGAGACTGCTTTACCTGGACTGAGACAACAAACTGTAATCTATAACAAATTGTAACTCGGTATCTTTGCTAACGGTGTCATTGCTGGTATAATTTTTCCAAGGGCTTCTTGCATGGAGCCATCAATTGGCTTGGTATTGTGGCATTTTGTATCCTCCCTTTCTGTTTGTAGCAGGTTATTTATGGTGTTTCTGTAAAAACCACTATGCTCCTTATTTAAATTAAACAAAAGGGGGAAATGTTAGAGTCTGTAAACAAGTCAAAATAACACCTGGCATTTAGCTAGGGGAATGTTAGAGTTGGTAAACAAGTCTGGATGGTGCCTGGCAAAATGCCAGAGGGAGTGGTTTGAGAAGTAACAAAAGCGAGCCATTAAGTGTGGAGATTCCTGATTGGTTGACTGATGTATCTAGTTTATGTTAATTAGATAAGCTGTGTGGAATGTATAAATACTGCTCCTGTCCTGCAATAAATGGCTCCCACTCCTGCTGTATCAACAAACAAAAGTCATTCGTCACCCCCCGGTTAGTTTGCTGCAGCCAGACTCCGGCACATCCAAGGAAAATAAATTATTAAGACATAGGGTGTTCCAATTTACCTAACAAGAGACATCTCAATAGAAACCATGTAAGCCAGGGATGGGGGATATAGCTCAGTGGCAGGGTGCTTGACTAGCATTCCTGAGGAGCCCCTGGTTTCAAACCCCAGTAGTGAAAGGAAAGAAGAAAGGTAGGTAGATTGGCTACAGGACAGAAGTGAGTGGGGTGAGACATTCATGTACTAAATGAAGAAAAACAAAACAAAACAAAAAACAAGACAAAACTCTGCCAGTTAAGAATATTGTACCAGGAATGTTATCTTTTAGATATGAAGAAGCGATGATAGAGACATTCCCAGACCACAAAAAAGGTGAAAGCACAGAGAAATAAGGCAAACAAATGGCCAAGAGGTATCTCGAAAAAAAATTGTGAGAGTCTTTAAATATCAGAAAAATGCAAATCAAAACCACAATGACATAATCATCTCACTCCAGCTGAGTGCCTGTTATCAAAAAAGTCAGCAATGCTGGTGAGAGTTTGGGGAAAAAGGAAAGGATTACACACTGTTGGTGTGAAGTGAGTTAGCACAGCCCTTCTAGAATACAGTATGGAAGTTCTCAGAAAATTAAAAATAGATCTACCATATGATCCTGCAATCACACTACTAATATCAAAAGGAAATCAAATCAGCAGGTTATAGAGACGACTTCTTCCCCATGTCCTCTGTAGCACTCTTCACAATAGCCAAGGAAGGGGATCAACCTATTTGTATCAACTGATGAATGGATGATTAAAATGTGGTGACGTCCACAAAATGGAATGCCAATCGTTCAGCAACTAAAGAGGATGAAATCTTGTCGTTTGTGACATCTATGAAAATTGAAGGCATAAATCCAAGTGAAATAAGCCGGCCAGAGAAAGCAAACTCCATGTAACCTCACTCACAAGTAGAATCTTAAAGACTTGATCTCACCCAAGTTGAGAGGAGAATGATGTTTAGTAGAAGTTGAGAAGAATAGGAGATGTGAAGGATGGGGACAGGCTGGGGACCAGTGATAATTTACACTTAGAATAAATAGATTCCCAAGTTCTATCACACAGCAAAGTAACTATAGATAATGATAACAGACTGTATATTTCAAAATAGCCAGAAGAAACAGGATTTTGAAAGTTTTTCCCACAAAGAAATAATATATGTTTGAGAGATAAATGTGCCTACATTGATTTTAGCATTACACAGTGAGGACATGCACAAAATTTCAACTGGTTCCCCAGAGAAATGTACAATTTTTATTTGTCAACTTAAAAGTATAGATTCTTGTTTAGTCCTGCTTGTTTTCCCATGTCTTGAACCATCTCTTTTGTTAAAAGCTACCAAGACATCTGTTTGTTCTTAAACATGTTAGGAGGTCAGGGGCAGGATGTTTGGTGTGGTTTAGTGTATACGGCTGCTCTAACAAAATGCCATAGACTCTGTTTGCAAATAAGCTTTTCACAATTGCAGAGTTAGGGATATCCAAGATGAAGGTATAGGCAGATGTGGGGCTGGGGATGTGGCTCAGTGATAGAGCACTTGACTGATGTGTGTGAGGCCCAGCTTTGGGGTTAAAAAAGAAAGAAAGAAAAAGAGAACAACATAGATAGAGTTTTTCTGGAAGGGGCCCCTCCTTAATAGATGGCAGTCATTTTCCAATAGTCTCACACAGCCCAGAGGAGGAGTCTCCTAAGGACTTGTCCATAAGGGCACTGATCTCATTCATTTGGGCTCCACTTGTGACCTAATCTCTCTCCAAAGGCCCTGCCCCCAACATCACCAATACATAAATTTGGGGGGAGCATAAATAATTTAGATCACAGCTGGCCCAAATTAAAAAAAAATGTTGAATGCTGATTTTAAAGATGTATTTGAAGTGACATATAAGATGTATTTGAATTTTCAAACTTTAAATACTGAGGTATCCAATAGATAACCTTTACATCCTCATGAATCATGTTATCTATAAAATGTCCACTACTGTATCAACACATGGGTAGGTGTTAGTATCATTTAGAGAGGCAAAAGTCTTCCCCACCTTAGTTGAGTAAAAAGTAAGAGCTTGATAGTTGTTAAAGGCACATATTCAGGCATGTTTGGGCACACTTGTATATATACACACACACACACAATAAACAAACTCCTAAGTGGTAATAGTACAAATGTGTAAAAATTTCTCATAGGAAGTTATGGTAAATATGTATGGAAATTGCTATAATCAGTGTGATACTTTTTCAAAATAACCTCCCAAAATTGGCCTTTGTTTTCAAAGGATAAAGCACTTACAAGATCGATTCATTCTTATCTTGTATACTTAATATACGTGTTTCTCATACACACACATACAATCCATTAACCCCCATTTTAGAGGAGATTAATTTTACTCAGGGGGACAAATGACAAATCTAAATTCACAGAATCATTAAGTGGTAAACCTTAGAATCTAAACTTAGGTGTTTATTAATCAAAAGCTGTGCTTTTTTTTTAACTATGATACATTATCTCCAATCCCCCTCAAAAAAAAAAAAAAACCAAAACATAATTTGAGTGTTTTAGTAATGACTATGTATCCAAAAGTATTTCATAAGAGGGTATATGTGTATATATTCAGGCCAAAATCAGAGAAAATTTCCACTGAACAAGATATGAAGATATATTATGTGGAAACCACAGCACACATAATCCCAAACATCCCCATAACACATAATATGACAATGTTTAACCAGAAGCCCCCAAATGGATATTACAAAACAGCAACTTCAAAAAAAGGCAAAGGAGGGCGGGTGTGGTGGTGCATGCCTGTAATCCCAGTGGCTGGGGAGGCCGAGACAGGAGGATCACAAGTTCAAAGCCAGCCTCTGTAATGGTGAGGCACTAAGCAACTCAGTGAGACCCTGTCTCTAAATAAAATACGAAATAGGGCTGGGGATGTGGCTCAGTGGTCCAGTGTGCCTGAGTTCAATCCCTGGTACCAAAAAAAAAAAAAAAAAAGTAAAGTATTAGCATTAAGCTGAATACATTAAATTATTTATTATTTATTGATTTATTATTTTTTGGGGGTATATACATGACAGTAGATTGTATTTTGACGTATTAAACACACATGGAGTACAACCCATTCCAATTAGGATCCCATTCTTGTGGGTGTAAATGTGGAGTTCAAGTGATGCCTGATTCATTCTATGGTCTTTCCTGTGCCCTTCTCCCCCCTTCATTTCCTTTTGTCTAATCCATTGAACTTCTGTTTTTCCCCTATGTTGTGGGTTAGCATCATAACCCACATCTCTGAGAGAACATTCAAACTTTAGTTTTGTGGGATTGGATTATTTCACTTAGTATGATATTTTCCAGTTCCATCTATTTACCGGCGAATGTAATAATTTCATTCTTCTTTATGGCTGAACGATATTCTATTATGTATATATTCCACATTTTCTTTATCTATTCATCTGTTGAAGGGCACCTAGGTTGGTTTCATAGCTTGGCTATTGTGAATTGAGCTGCTATAAACATTGATGTGGCCGCTTCACTATAGTATGTTGATTTTAAGTCCTTTGCATATAAACCAAGGAGTGGGATAACTGGATCAAATAATGGCTCCACTTCAGGTTTTCTAAGGAATCCTCATACTGCTTTCCAGAGTGGTTTCATCAATGTGAAGTCCAAGCAGCAATGCAGAAGTGAGCATTTTCCTAATCCTTGCCAACATTTATTGTTACTTGTATAATTGATAATTGTCATTGGGACTTGAGTGAGATGGAATGTTGTTTAATTTGCATTTCTCTAATTTCTAGAGATGTTGAACATTTTTTCATATATTTTTTGACTCTTCATGTTTCTTCTGTGAAGTGTCTGGTCAATTCCTTTGCCCATTTGTTGATTGGGTTATTTGTTTTCTTGGTATTAATTTTTTTGAGTTCTTTGTATATCCTGGAGATTAATGCTCTATCTGAGGTGCAGGTGGTAAAGATTTTCTCCCGTTCTGTATACTTTCTCTTTATTCTCTTGATTATTTCCTTTGCTATGAAGAAGCTTTTTAGTTTGGTACTATTTCATTTATTGATTCTTGATTTTACTTGCACTTTAGGAGTCTTGTTGAAGAAGTTGGTTCCTAAGCTAACATGATGAAGAGTTAGATCTACTTTTTCTTCTAGTAGGCACAAGATCTCTCTGGTCTAATGCTTAGATCATTGATCCACTTTGAATTGAGTTTTGTGCAGAGTGAGAGATAGAGGTTCAATATCAATTTACTACTTAAGGATTTTCAGTTATTCCAGCACCATTTGTTGAAGAGGCTATCATATCTCCAAAGAATGTTTATGGTGCCTTTGTCTATTATGAGATTACTGTACTTATATAGGTATGTCTTTATGTAACTTCTATTCTGTTCTATTGCCCTTCATGTCTGTTTTTGTGCAAATACCAGGCTATTTTTATTACTATACCTCTGTAATATAGTTTAAGGTCTGATATTGTGATGCCTCTAGCATCATTTTTCTCTCTAAGGATTATTTTGGCTATTCTGGGTCTCTTGCTTTTCCAAATGAATTTTATGAGTGCTTTTTCTATTTCTATGAAGAATGTCATTGGGATTTTAATATGAACTGCATTAAATATGCATAGTGCTTATGCATGACTATTTTGACAATATTAATTCTGCTTATCCAAGAACATGGGAGATCTTTCCATTTTCTGAGGTCTTCAATTTCTTTCTTTAATATTCTGTAGTTTTCATTGTAGAGGTCTTTCATCTCTTTTGTTAGATTGATTCCCAATATTTATTTATTTATCAATTGACCTATCTATTTATTTATTTATTGTGACTATTGTGAATGGGGTTGTTTTCCTAATTTCTCCTTCAGGTGATTTGTCATTGGTGTATAGAAACACAATTGATTTATAGCCTGTTACTTTCTGAATTTATTTATGAGTCCTAATGGCTTTCTGGTGGAGATTTCAGTCTTTTAAATATAGAATCATGTCATTGGCAAATATGGACACTTTGAGTTCTTCTTTTTATTTTCATATCCCATTAATTTATTTCTTTTTTCAAATTTATCTGGCTATGTCTTCAAGAACTATGTTGAACAGAAGTGGTGAAATAGGACATCTCTCTATCTTTCTGTTTTTAGAGAGAATGCTTCACATTTTTCTCCATTTAGAATGAAGTTGGCCTTGAGGTTAGCATATATAGCTTTTATAATGTTGAGGTATATTCCTTTTATCCCTAGTTTTTCTAATGTTTTGAGTATGAATGGACTGAATTTTGTCAAATGCTTTTTTCTGCATCTTTTGAGATAATCATGTGGTTCTTGTCTTTAAATCTATGGATATGATGAATTACGTTTGTTAATTTTTATATATTGAACCAATATTGCATCCCTGGAATGAACCCTACCTGATCATGGTGCACTATTTAACATGTTTTTGTATGGAATTTGCCAGTTTTTTATTTATAAATTTTGCCTTTATGTTCATCAAGGATATTGGTCTGAAGTTTTCTTCCTTTCATGTGTCTTATTCTGGTTTTGGTATTAGTGTGATACTACCTTCACAGAATGAGTTGAAGGGCACCACCTCTTCTATTTTATGAAACAATTTGAGGCATATTGGTGTTAAGTTCCTCTTTGAAGGTCTGTTAGAACTTGGTTGAGAAGCCATCTGGTCTTGGGCTTTTGTTTGTTGGTAGACTTTTGATGGTGTCTTCAGTTTCATTGCTTGAAATTGATCTGTTTAAATTTCCTATGTCTTCCTGATTCAATTTGGGTAGGTCATATGTCTCTAGAAACTTGTTGATGTCTTCATGATTTTTTATTTTGTTGGAGTATAGATTTTCAAAGTAGTTTCTGATCATCATCTGTATTTCAATAGTGTGCCTAGTGAGTTTTCCTTTTTCATTTTGAAATTTAGTGATTGGAATTTTCTCTCTCTCTTTTTTAGTGTGGCTAAGGGTTTATCAATTTCATTTATTTTTAAAATAATCAACTTTTTGTTTTTGTTGAATTTTTTGAATTTTTTTTCTATTTCATTGACTTTTGGCTCTGATTTTAATTATTTCCTGTCTTCTACTGCTTTTGGTGCTGATTCCCCTCACTTTCAGCCAGGGCTTTGAGATAGATGTAGTATTAGGTTATATATTTGGTGACTTTCTATTCTTTTAAATAATGTGCTCAATGCATAAATTTTCCTCTTAGAACTACCTTCATAATTTCCCAAAGATTTTTTTTTTTAAGAGAAACCAAAGGAGGTGAGAGAGTAAGCCAGGTAGAGGTTGTAGGAGGAGATGAGAGAGAGAGAGAGAGAGAGAGAGAGAGAGAGAGAGAATTTTTTAATATTTGTTTTTCAGTTTTTGGTGGACACAACATCTTTATTTTATTTTTATGTGGTGCTGAGGATGGAACCCAGTGCCGCACGCATGCCAGGCGAGCTCATTACCGCTTGAGCCACATCCCCAGCCCCCCAAAGATTTTGATAAGTTGTGTTGTTTTCTTATTTACCTGAAATTATGTTTTTATCTCATCCCTGATTGCTTCTCCTATCCATTGGTCAGTAATACTGTATTATTTAGTCTTTAGGTATTGCAGTAGCTTCTATTTTTTATTTTATTGTTGATTTTTTATTTCATTCCATTATGATCTGCTAGAATGTAAGGTATGATCTCTATATTTTTGTATTTGCTAAGTGTTGTGTTGTTGCCTAAGATATGGTCTATTTTAGAGAAGGATCAGCATGCTGCTGAGAAGAACATGTTGAATACATTAAATTCTGAAAGGGGGTCTGCCATTCTATTTCATTTTGTATGCAGTTCATTTTCTAGACTTTTTACATCCATGGAGTCTGCTGTTTCATGGCTTTTAGCTAAATAGTAAATGAAAGAAAATAATTATTAGATTTCCCCAGAAATCACAAAATCTTAGGTAAAAGCAGATATTTGAAAACGTCCATGACTGAAATTTTGTTGGTTATTTTGAGGTGCAGTTGCACTTATTAGGCCCAATTTATGTAGCCTGATTAGCTAGATCTTTACAAAGTTTGTTGGTGTTTTAAATTTTTGTTGTCTTCAGACTGATAGTTGTGTTAAGCACATTGATTTGGTTATCAGAAATAAAAAAATAATCTACATCAAACAGGCTTTATATCCTCATTATTTTAGGTTAGAGACAATGCCTAATTTAGGTGTGTTAGTCAGTTTTTGCTTCTGCGACCAAAGCCACAGACGAGAGCAACTCGGAAGAGGACAGATTTCATTTAACTCCTGGTTGCAGAGTTTCGGTCCATGGTGAGCTGACTCCAAGCCTGAAACATAATGGTGGAAGGGCTGGGCGAGGACAGCTGCACAGATCACGGCAACTGGGAAGCAGGAGGAGAGAGGAAGAGGCAAGAGAGAAGATGAACCCTTCCAAGGCATTCCCCCTGGGGACCTACTGCTCCAAATGGGGCTTTGTGCCCAGTAGTCCATGCAGCTCCCACCAAGTTCAGAGCCTTCATGATTTGATCATTTCCTAGTGGCCTCACCTCCAAGCCTTGCTGCACTGGGGACCCATGCTTTCAAAACACGAGCTTTTGGGGGAATCTTTCTGATCCAAACCATAGTGTAAAGAGCAAAAGAATCTAAGTGTGAAAGAGGTCAACGCTGTCACACAGACACTGTCTTCACAGTCTGTCCATGTGTTCCTTGAAGGGAATGACCACTGGAGAATCTGGGGCTCACAGTTGGAGTTCTGTGATTGACTCCCATTATGACAGGCAGGAGATCCTTTTTATTGGGTGTGTCTCTTTATCGTAAACACAATTTCTACTTCCATGCAACTTTATCACACTTTTAGTGTTTCTTTAACACACATCAATATACCCCTAGGAAAAAAAAAAACAACACACAGAGAAATTTACTCCAAGTTCATTGCATTTGTCACAAAATCCAGGCAACTAGATTCCCAGAGAATCTCTGCATTCTTATATGAGGACCCAATATTATATACATATTCGTAGCTTTGTGGAAAGTAATGCTACACAGTAGCGATCCAACCATCAAGACATACTTGGGCAATCAAGAACAATAGCATAGCCACTCAGTGACAGATTTTTGTAAGGTTGAAGCTATGGAGAACTCGTAATTTATATTAAATTTAGATAAATTTCTTTACATTTAGTTTGCAAACATTTGGTGAGTCTGCAAAAAAATATTAAAAACCAGTTGTTTGTACGGGTCTCTATGTCAATTTGCATTATAAATAAGCATATATTCGACAGGCTGATAAATATTACTCTTGGAACCTATTACTAGAAAAAAACAGATTTCCGAAATTTAATTCCCTGAGCTTAATGAACCCAGTAAATTTGATCTGAAGTCTTCCCAAGTTAATATGTTACATCTAAATTGACTTATTTTTTTTATGGGGACAAATTTGTACACATTTGTATTTGGGGTAAAAATGGGAGTTCATAACCCACTTGAATCTAATGTATGAAATATGATATGTCAAGAGTTTTGTAATGTTTTGAACAACCAATAAAAATAAATAAATAAATAAAATAAATTAATCTTGAAGAAAATATGTATCACCACAGAAATGTCTTATTTATAGTTCCCATATATGAGGGTCTTTATTTGATTTTGTTCATTTGATGTTTTAAAAAGAGAAATTTAATTACCTCAATGTTTAATGCTAATGTACAGCAAATGCTAATTTCTTGCAATTTTTTTTTAATTTAAGACATTCATTAAGTATGACTGACCACCTGTTAATGGAGACCCCGACCCTAGGTATTTAAGAATATGTAGCCATAGTTAATATCTTTGTCCATTTTGTTTCGTAATAACAGAATAGAAGAGGCTGGGTACTTTGTAAAGGAAAGAGGTTTGTTTAGCTCACAGTTCTGGAGGTCCCAAAGCATGAGGTTGGCATTAGCTTCTTGTGATGGATGACATCATATGTGGCATGAATACAGGCATGAGAGGTCACATGGTAAAAGAGAAAAGCAGGAAGAGAGTGGGGGAAGCCAAACTTGCTTTATAACAACCCATTCTCCAGGTGACTAATCCTGTCCCAAGAGGAAGGCATTAATCCCTCCTAAAGACCTAATTACCATTTCTTAAAAGCCCAAACACCTCAATATCATTAGTCAGAACCACATTTCCAGCATGAAACCACAGGGACAAGCCACACACAAACTTTCCACCAGAAACTTCAGGTCTTTAAGGCAGCTTATGTTCATTTGCATAAAATTCTTCAATATAATTTTCTGCTTAGATCATTGATTTTTATGTTGTATTACATTTTCTTAACCGGTGTATCTTTTTTAATATAGAAACTACTTATAAGCCACATTTACCAAAAACTTAAAAATGACTGATATTCGCAAAAAAAAAAAAAACGAGCCTTGCTTTTAGAATCTTAAAATGTATCACCACAAGATCATAAAACCACAAAACAGGAGGCATAGAAGTATAAATAAATAAATAAACAAATAAACAAACAAATAAACAAATAAATAAATAGATACAGATGCACCCGGATTGTTTGTGTTTTTAACCTAAACATTTTTTGATTGTTTGGAAGAAAAATGCATTCAGCAGAAGTCATAGTTCTTATTTTGAACTTGTGTCTTTTGCTGGCTAATGACATGCAGCACAACTGTCTTCTGGGGCTGGGTAGCAGCCGTGGGCCACCGTCCCTATCAGCCATGCCATCATGATGGTGAACACTGCTCCTCTGGACAGTGCTGTGTTGCCAGTGACTTTTGGATACAGGTCTTTCAGTAAATCACACAAGATATTTAACACTATATTATAAAACAGGCTTTGTATTAGACAATTTTGCCCAGCAGTAGGGTAATATAAGCGCTGTTAAGGTCTGTAAACAAGTCTGGATGGCGTCTGGCAAAATGCCAGGGGGAGTGGTTTGTGAAGTAACGCCAGCGAGCCATTAAGTGTGGAGATTCCTTATTGGTTGACTGCTGTATCTATTTTATGTTAATTAGATAAGCTGTGTGGAATGTATATATACCCCTCCTGTCCTACAATAAATGGCTCCTACTCCTGCTGTATCAATGTACACAAGTTGTTCGTCACCCCCCGGTTATTTTGCTGCAGCTGAACTGCGGCAAAGTGCTTCAAGCATATGTAAGGTATGCTAGCCAGTCCATTACGTGTAGTAGGTGAGGAATGTGAAATGAATTTTTGACTGTGGTATTTTAACCTTAGGATAGCTTCATGGGGATGTTTTCCCATCCAAACTTGAGGAGCATCTCTACTGACAAGGGTGTGGGGCGAGAGTTATAAAGATGAACAGACATAAGGCTCAGTCCAGAAGGAAAAAAAAAGAAAAAAAAATGATGAATTGTGAACTTAAGATGGACCACAGTCCAGCTCTCAGTGTAGTAGCTATGAACTCAGCCTGCCTTTTGTGTAGATCCTAGTGCTGGGCACAAAGGACACGGTGGCAATCAGAAGGGATATAGACTCTGCCTGTGTAGGACCTAGAAGTGCCTAGGGTGAAAGTGGTAAAGTTAAGCAAATCATTGTTCCAGCTTGGGCCATAAACCATGAAAACTCCTGGGCTGGAGCAGCACAGAGAAACCTGCCCTCAGCAGAGACACAAGGTACTGGGTGCCTATGAATGTGGTGAGGATTGAATACATGTTACCAAGAAAGGGTGCCAGGGCATGGGAAGGGGTTTTTGAAGAAGGCAGTAAAGCACATCTGAAAAATAGACATGTGTGTCTGAAATGTTGACCTTGGGAGCAGAGGGGAATATGGATTGAAACCAGAGAGGCAGTAAGAGTGCATACGTGTAGAATTCTGTTGGCCTTGGAAACAGCTGGATATTTTAAGTGTAAGAGAACCTTCTTGAGGCCTTCTATGCAGGGGTGATTTTTTTTAAAAATATTTTTTAGTTGTAGATGGACACAATATCTTTATTTTTATGTGGTTATGAGGATCAAACCCAGTGCCTCACGCATGCAAGGCAAGTGCTCTACCACTGAGCCACAACCCCAGCCCTCAGCGGTGGTTTTTAAAAAGAGTTTATTACTATTGTAGGTTAGAATTGGATTGGAGGATTTCAAAAATAAAGGGGAATGGCCAATGAGGTGGCTATTTTGATAGTTCAAGGTATTGTATATGTTTTTAAACCCTTTCTGGTTGGGGAGAGGTTGCCCCTCGTGGGCTGGACCATTCTTAGACATAATTTGTTTTGTTTTTTTTTTAATTTTTTATTGTTGGTTGTTCAAAACATTACATAGTTCTTGACATATCATATTTCACACTTTGATTCAAGTGGGTTATGAACTCCCATTTTTTCCCCATATACAGATTGCAGAATCACATCAGTTACACATCCATTGATTTACATATTGCCATACTAGTGTCTGTTGTATTCTGCTGCCTTTCCTATCCTCTACTATCCCCCCTCCCCTCCCCTCCCCTC
>NW_026000240.1:18305543-18317462 GCF_001458135.2 Marmota marmota marmota | reverse complement strand
GTCTGCCTACCTTGCAGGCGCGGGCGGCAGCTCTGCCCTGCCCCTCCTACCACACCTGCGGACCACTGGACCTGTTCTGCCGGTCGGTCGCAGGTCTGCCTACCTTTCGGGTGCGGGTGGCAGCTCTGCTCTGCCCCTACTCCAATTGGGGTCACGCCAGCGGGCCGCTGGTCCTGTTCCGGGCGCGGGCTTCGGCTCTGCTCTGCCCCTCTGGCTTGATGATAAAGTGAGAGAGACTCGGGTGTTTGTGACTCACTTTCTTTACCAGGAGACCAACTGTTTCTGTCGCTGCTGGTATGGATGAAGTTCTCTGCTCCCCCGCTTTCTGATGACATCAGATCTCTGCCATGTTGGTATCCCATGCGAATGGCAGCATTTCGTTCCCTTTGCCTGGTGACCAAAGCAATGGGTGAGTCCTGACAGGCCCTCACAAGCCCCGTCTCAGTCCTGTTGCCACTGCCTATGAAGGCTCGGTTGGTATTTACCTCCACAGTATTCAGCAGGACCCGGACGGAGAAGCAGTTTCCGCGGATTCTTTAGCCCTGGGCCAGAGCAGTTCCGGGAGCCGGAATTCGGCTGCTCCGTGCTCGGTGTATGTTCTATAATTTGTTTTTCAACAAGACACAAACCCAGAGCCACATCTCCTCTATCTGGCCCGTACTCTTGAGGAGGAAGGATCTTCCTTGATCATTCCACAGCCAGGTAGCAGGCAAGTAGGGGCAACACCTCCACCTTAGAGCCCCAAATTATTCAAAATAACCCATTCAAAACTGTTCATCTTGCCTGGTCTTATGTTTCCCTCTAAAGTCTGAGACAGGCTATGGCTTTAGCTTCCTCTTGCTTCACTCTCTGCCTCTTGATGATCCCAAGGCTTCCCCAGGTGGCCTTTCATGTGGCACTGTGACTCCTGTTTATAGAACCAACACTATGATAATGTCTTGCTTTCCTGAGCTTCTCTCTCCTGTGTCCCTTCCTGTGGCCACACCCAAGTGACCATCATGAAAACGAACAGAACATTCAAGCGGGAGCTGGCGATGATGTGGAATAAGGGGCTGTGCTGGTAGTGCAGACAAAGGAGAAATAGCTTCAATTGAGAGATTTTAGGTGAGATAGTTAGGTCATGAAATCAGAAGACCTGTCATTGTGGGGGAGATGACAAAACATAAGAATAACTCTTAGGGCTGTGGCTACAGTTCAATGGCAGAGCACTTGCCTAGCATGTGTGAGGTACTGGGTTCGATCCTCACCACCACATAAAAAAATAAATAAATGAAAGAAAGGCATGCTGTCCATCTACAACTATATAAAAAATATAACTCCTAGCTTACTTGGCTCATGATGCCATTTAGTGGAGCTGAGAACCCTGGAGAAGGATGAGATTTGGGAGCAGATAATGTGGTAGGGGACCATTGTTTTGTTTTTTGTTTACAGGATTTTAAAGAATCCAAGAATAGCTATCAAGTGGATTTTTAAAATAAAGAACCTGGACTAAAGATGCATTTAAAAAAAGTTATTCTCTGAAATTTAATTGGAGAACGATCAAAGACAGGAAGGTGGAAGTAATGGGTGTGTTATAGTATAGAAGTCGAAGGTAAAAACGTTATTAGGATGATCTATGTTGCCCAAGAATATACTACTAAGCTTCATGATATCATCCTATTAGGATAAAGATTTCTGCTCTATAATCTATGAAATAGGATTTTTTTTTTCAATTGTGCCCTTGTTAAGCTCTCAAAAGTCTTAATTGTTACGCGATTACCAGAGAGAAAGGTAAGAAGAAAGACAACTCCCTCTGAATGGTAGGCTCATGTGAACATAAGCAGCTTATTTCCCTCTGCAGAATGATGCAAGGGTAAGTTCAGCTACCAGTTATGTTTCACAGAAAAAGGTTCTTAGTTATGTGATTATTAAACTGCAGAGGCATCAACATTTTACAAATAGTGTTTTTTGCTAAGGTTTATTGTACTTCCCCTCCTCCAGGAAGAAAAGAGCTATATGTTCTCCTGATTTTACACACACACACACGTGCACACACACACACACACACACTTACCAATGCACACACATTGTAAAAAACTATTTTGATAATATAATGAGAAAATCCATTGAACATGTACTAGCCTAAAATAACCAGCATTAACATTTCAGTAATTCATGCATCATCATCTTTTTTTTTGAATAGTCAATTTCTCTACTTTATTTTATTTTTTTAGTTGTAGATGGATACAATACCATTATTTATTTATTTTTATGTGGTGCTGAGAATTAAACCCAGTGCCTCACATATGCCAGGCAAGTACTCTACCACTGAGCCACAACCTCAACGCCTTCATGCACCTTCTTAAGCACCATATATACGAGGTCATCTTTAAAAATTGTAATTATTTTTAAATCTCTCTTTCTCCTTTCTTCTTGTGAGGGTGGATTTTGTATGTCAACCTGGCTGAACTAAAGAATGGCCAGCAGCTGCTAAGACATTATTTCCAGGTGTGATCTGAGGCTGTTTCTGGACAAGATTAGCCTTTGAGTTAGCAGACTGCAAAGAAGATCCCATTTAGCAACATGCATAGACATCATCCAATTCAGTGAGGGCTTCAATAAAACAAAAGGCAGGGGGGAGACTGATGGCCCCCTCCCTCCCCTCCTCCTCTTTCTCTTCTTCTTTTCCTTCTTCTTCTTCAGCTAGAACCTTCATCTTCCCCTGTCCTCAGACAGCAGAGTTCCTGGTTCTCTGGTTTTTAGACTTCTGCTAAATTACACCACTGGTTGTCCTGGCTTTCCAGGGTGCAGAAGCTATTATGGGATAGCTCAGCCTTAATAATTATAAGCCAATTACCATAATAACTATCCTCCTTTATTGCTGGGCATGGTAGCATGCACCTGTTTTCCCAGATATTCAGGCAGCTGAGGCAAGAGGATCAGCCTGGGCAACATGGCAAGATATAATCTCTAAAAACAAACAAACAAAAACCATTAAATAAGTAACTTCTTATGGCCTTGGGATATAGTTGAGGGATAAAGTGCATGCTTAGTATGAGCAAGGGTGTGAGTTCAATTCCCAACAGCTCAATAAATAAAATAATAGAAAATAAATAAATAAAAATCCACTTACATATCTACCTATCTTGTTGATTCAGTTTCCCTAGAGAATCCTAATATATTTCCATATTTTACCTTTCAAGATTATCACAGCCTAGGCAACCAATTTGCTAAATCTGCTAGTTTTTCAAAGCTCTGAATTGGCTAATTTTATGTGTTTTTTTCCAATGTAAAGTGAAAAATTCCCCTCTTTTTAATGTAATATAATAATACAATTGGTAGATAAATCATGGTATGAATACCATTTCATGTATGTATGAATACCATGCCAGGTATATGTGAATACAAAGCCGTGTATGTATGAATACCATGCAGTACATGTGTGAATGGCATGCTGTGTGTGTAATTGAGTACCATGCCATCTGTGTGAATACCATGCCATCTGTGTGAATACCATGTCATGTGTATGAATGCCATGCCATTTGTAACCCATTTCCTTTAGATGGGAGTCCCTTGTACCACATTTGTCCTAAAATGTTTTTGCAATAGACATGCTTATGAATAAACAACTTTATATTTCTGTTTTAATTTATTTTGTGTATCATCCCAGGAGTCATATTTCTTAGCACAAAGACATATTTATTTTTTAGAACATCTGTAACAATTCATGTTTCCATCAACAAGGTAAGAGAATCTTACAGCCTTGTGAACAGCAGGGATTGTACCCTGATTTAACTTTCCCACTATGAAGTGCATAAAGTGATAGAACTCTAATACTCTAATTTAGGTGTCCTTGCTGTCACAGAGAGAGCATTTTTGATATTCTTCTCAAATGTCTCCTAAATTATTTATCAAATGCATTCATTTTGTTTATGTATGTTCATGTGGATGAGTTCTTCACTCAATATAATTGCCATTTACTAAATCCCACAAAATTAAAATATGTAATTTTTCATGTTTCAAGTTTCCATGTAGACTTTTATCTGTTTCTAAGTTTAATATTAACAATTATTATTTTATTATCTTGTTTTATTGTATTTACTAAAACCTCTAAACACTGTATAATAATAAGAAAATGATAACTCACATAGTGTTGCTTTTTTAAAAAAATATCTTTATTTATTTTTATCTTGTGCTGAGGATTGCACCTAGTGCCTCACATGTGCGAGGCAAGCACTCTACCGCTGAGCGCGAGTTAAATAACCCTAGCTCCTGTGTTGCTGGTTTTAATAGAAATAATTTTAATTTTCACCACTGAGAATTATGATGAAGTGATTGTGTTTGTTTCTATGATGTTTATTGATAGTAATTGCCTCTTATTCCTCTATTGCTACAATTTTTATTTGAAATAACCTCTGAATTTAAGGAAGGATGTGGAGTATGTTTAGAATGGCCATATGATTTTTCTTTAGTGATTTAATGATACCATAGTGTAGGCTGGAAGAATTTTCTGATAAAGATTTATTCATTACTTTATAGAAATACTAATGTTAATAATGTGTATTTTTTTAAAATTCTAAGTCTTGGTTTTTAAATACTTTATTCAGAATTTTTTTTTTTGCCAACAATAAAGTGATCTGTCTAGAGCTCTTTTTATTCTTACTTGAGTTGATCAGTATAAAGGTAATTCAATTATATGAATTGGAGATGTTTCCATGATATGTGATACTATCAATCTTGGCAATTATTTTTATTTTTAATTGGGAATCTTTAATCACTGTTTTAAACTTTTGACAAGTATTTTTCTAATTCAGTTTTTTTTTTGGGGGGGAGTTTGGATTATGCATGCTTCTTATGAAACACTATATATCCTTAAGGTCTTAAAATGTGATTCATAGGCTTGCAGAGAGTTTTATCTTATTTCTTGTCTCATACTCCTTTTATGATTCTCTCAACTTTGCAGTATTTGTGGTTATTTCCCAAAAATTTCACACATTTTATACTTAAGTGGCCTTTTTTCCTTTATCAGAAATTCAAGGGCTTTGATGTTTTATTGATTCCATCTAATTTATTTTAAAAATTAACATTACCCTTATCTTCATTGATTCTCTGTTCCTAATTTCCTTTGGATTATTTTGCTCTTCCACTTTCTGATTCCTTAAAATAAATACATAGGTTCTCCATTTCCAGTTATTTTCTTATATTTAAGAAAAACCAACAGAAGATATCAGCAAGTTGATGGAATAGGAAATGCAAGCCTTCTTCCCCCTCATCCATAAAAATAACAAATAGACACATATTCTTAAATGATAATAGCCTTGGGAGGACTCAGATATACGTTAACAAAATTGCAGCAATACAATGGAGTAAAAGAATGAAAAACTGCACAGAAAGGATTGCTGGTGGAGGTCACCATGCCTGAGACATGGGATGTGGTGAGTAACAAAGAAGAAAGGTGGCTCCATCTGTGTGACTACAGTTGAGGCACCACTATGGTTCCCAGTGGCTTACTCTGCAAAGGACACTGGAATTTTCCAACATTTATGGAACCAACTATCTTCCTGAAGCAGTTTCCACAGACAGGGTGACATTACCGAGCTCCCCACCCACGTAGGAGCCACATTGTGGCACCCTTGGACTGGTGTTTAACTGTCCCAATCTCATACATGCTATGACCCCAGACCCACCGCTTCTGCGCATGTGTCATACCCCAACTCCAGCTGCCTCAAACAACATAGCCACCACTGATAAAGGCTAGCTCTGTGCCAGGCCTGATGGCCCTGGCTAATCCGCATTTACCCACGCTGCAGACCCTGGCTCTGGATCCTCCATGTGAGCACCTGTACCCTGACGTCTGAGCCACCATCACAATCAGCTGGTCTGCTACCTGGATCTCAGAGCCACTGAGGTTCCTCCCATGCTCGTGCTCCATGGCTGCACCATATGTTCCCTTGCTTCTGACTCTGGAACCAGGTCTGCAATCCCAGCCCAGGGGTTCAGTTAGACTCACCCCAAGAAGAGTACACCAAGACATACTATGACCAAAATTTCAAAGATAAGAGAAAAAAAAATCATGAAAACAAGGAGGAAAAAAGATCCCAATGTACTTTCCAAAAAAGCCATGAGTTTGAAATTGTCATAAGAAATTCTGCAGGCCAGGAAATAGTAAGATGATAATATATTTAAACACCAACCAAGTGTAACCCAGCAAAGTGGTTCCTAAGAAATAAAGATAAAGACTTCTTCCAAGCAACAGAAGGTAAGGAGGTTCATTGCCACTCGACCTGCCTTATAAGAAACACCAAGGGGAGTCAGATTCAAAATACTCCAGTATTTTAATGATGATGTGAAAAGTGCATATATCACTACTACACATTTCAAAAGACAAAACCTATTCAAGAATCCCTAGAGCTATAATAATATGTCAAGAGATACCCAATACTATCAGATGTAAACTGTGACATCAAAAGCATAATATGTGTGTGTGGACTGGCTTTTCTGAAGTTCCTGAGTGTATTTCTTTTCCCATTTAAAGGTAGATTTTGGTCTAGTATGTAGGACATGAGGTAGCAAAGCTCATATCATCAAACCCTAGTTGGAAAGCTGAATTTATTTCACTCAATAGGTCAATATTTTGAAATTTTAAAACAAAATTTCAAACAGAAACTCTTCTCTTTTTATACCTGTTGAATACAAACTATATATATATATATATATATATATATATATATACAAACTGGCTCAAAGTTTTTATTATACTCATTTAACATTTTGATAAATACCCCTAAGTAATCCCTCCAAGATGATCAAACATGTTAGTGCACTCTCCAGATATTTTAAAAAATGTCTAGGTCTCTCCACACTTTCTTGAGCTGTGTCTCCTCTTTGTCATGATAACTGGAAAATAAATCTGATTTTGTAAATCACGAACAATTTTCTAATGTAGCTTTTATTCATTTCAGTTTCTCAATACCCTTTTTGCCTATTTAAAGCCAACTTACTTTTATTCATACTTTTAACTGACTTTAATTTTTATCAGTCATTTCTGTTTGAAACTTCATCCTTTGCCTTTAAGTATGAAGCATACATTTAATAAATTTTCTTCACTCTTGGAATGCTGCACATTTTTTTGTCTTATGTAGAAATTACACGTAGTCAAATTTATTAAAAAATTATTCTATAGCTTCTGTATTTTGTGATAAACTTAGAATAAAATTACACTAAACCAAATTTGCCCAACCCTATAGATTGGGTCATCCCTCTAGTCACACTCATTTAAAATATTTCCTTTCTAATTTTCAAAGTCCCTATATGGCAATGTTTCTTATTCTTTAAGACATATTGATCTCTAAAAATCTTTCTGCAAAGGCAGCTTTAAAAAATATTTAACAGAAGCATGTGACTTTGATCTTGCTCATCAGAACATCAAATCTCCCTTTACTAATAATTGACCTGGTGGTAAACAAAGAACTCTTACCCACCCAACACACACACACACACACACACACACACACACACTGAGGTTTTAATAAGTTATTGGACAAAAGACTGAGACTAATATTTTTGATGAACAGTATCTATTGTAGATATGTAAAACATGAATTATCTAAAACTATTTCATGTGTTTTTGTCAGCTTTTTTTGTTGTTGTTATGACCAAAAAACCTCACAAGAACAATTTTAGAGGCAGAGGTTTATTTAGGGCTCATGGTTTCAGAGGTCTCAGTCCATAGATAGATGGCTTTACTTGTTGCTCCAAGGTGAGGTGGAGCATCATGCTGGAATACTGTGGTAGAGGAAAGCAGGTCAGGACACAGCCACCAGAAAACAACAGAGAGTTCTGTTCAACAAAGACATAATATGTACCCCACAGGCACGTCCCCAGGAACCCCCTTCCACCAGCCACGGCCTACCTACCTATAGCTGCCAGTTGATCCTTCATTTGCACACTGATGAGTTTAAGGCTCTCCTAACCCAATCATTTCACCTCTGAGCTTTCTTACATTGTCTCATACATGAGCTTTTGGGGGACCCCTCACATGCAAATCATAACATCATGGAACCTGATGTAAAAAGAGGAATAAACTAAAAAAACAAGACCAATGATGAACCCAGCCTAATTCCATCTTAAGATTGGGAGCCATCTTGTCACAAAGTCATGTAATTACTATCAGTTACTGAGATTTCTAAATGTGTTTGGAATTCCTGCCCATGCTCTGAACTCACCCATGCCTGGGTCTCCTTGACCAGATAACCACCCCCTCTAAAACCTTAGTGGTGCCTCATAAATCCTGGCTCCCCCTGGCCAGATAACAACCCTCTCTGAAACCTCAGAGGTGCCTCATAAATTTTGATGTTGGGATCTGAATTTACTCCCTACCTTAAAATATCATGCCATGTAGAGCATTAACCTGCTATCTGCCTTTGTATTATGCTTGTCAAAATCCTGTTGGATGTAAGTTCTCAAGACACCCCCCTTTGCAACTTTTTGTGTTATAAAACTTTTCCTGGAGAGCTGGGGGACTGTTCTCTGGCCCAGGTTTCAGGTGAGACAGTCGCTGGCCAGCTGTTGTGCAGACATACAATACAACCTTGCTTTAATTTGATTTAAAATTGCTGTCAGTGGTTTTTTCTTGCATCATGGTTCAACAACCAACCCCAAGTCAACCCATATACAAACCATTTACAAGTTAATTTTTTCTGGGTTTTAAAAGATATTAAACCTTCAAAGTTAAAGAATCTTACTGAATATAGGAGGAACATTATTGCCAAGTGTATCATCATTTCAACATGATTAAAATATACATTTCTCTTTTCATTAACTTAGGATTTTCATAGACTGGGAATGTATTGAGTTATTCCTCATCACACACATTTTAAAATGAATTCCGTGTGTTTTGGGATGGGCCATTTATATCAATCATACAGAATTTTTAGATTGTAATAGATTAAAATTCTGACTATTTCATTTCACACATTTACAGCTTGCTAAACATAATTTTTTCCTAGTGCTGTTTTCATCCTTCCTTTGTAAAATGTCTGTTTCCTGTCAACCTGACAATGACTGTTTTCTTTTCATTATAGCCTCAGTTTCTATTTTTTCTCTTTTTGTTTTGTGTACATTTTCTACCTCTTTACCCTAATAAGAGGAGGCTCCTGTATGTCAGCTAATTCAACTTTATTCTGGGCAAAAATTATGGAAAGTGTCTTCCTTTGAATTTAGAGGCCTAGCTGCAGATTAGAGTCAGGTCATTTTTAACTTCATAGGAGAGGAAGAAGGTGGACATACAGTGGGGCTGTGCTTCTGACCGTGGGCAAGCACAGCCATGGAGACCTGAATTTTAGACAGTGGCAGGGATCTGACTGCACTTTGCATCCGAGCTTCAGTTCTCTGAGCATGAAAGAAGTTGGATCCGTGTCCTCATAGCCACGTTCCCAGCTTCCTGTCTGCCCAGAGGTCTGAGCATGGTCTGTAAATCGCCCAGTCGCTAGAATTGAAGGCACCATGTAACTCAAAGTTGAGGTACCTGGGGGTACCCAAGTGGACTGATGTCTGGGAGAACACTCTGAGGCCTACGGCTTCCAGAAGCTAGCAAAGGCAGGAAACCTCCTGCAGCCTCCCGAAGAAGGCACAGCTTGTCAACACCTTGGCTTTTCTCCAGTGAAATTCATTTTCAAAGTACTGGCCTCCAGAGCTGTAAGACAAAATGTATGTGTTGTTTTAAGTCTCTGTTTTGATCCCTCTGTTTCTACAGTAAATTTATAATTTATAAACACCTGCATTAAATGTCTTTCTCCTTGAATTCGGTGGTTTTTGTTTTCTGCCTCCTTGTGTGAATGATACGTGAGGTCATAAATTCTGACCTGTTAAAAGAGGTTGGGAGATGAGAAAATAATAAATATTAAATGTGACCTGGAAAAAGTAACCTACCATATGGTGAAGTAATTGCGATTTTTATATATCCCAAATTAAATTTCTTTGGTTTTTCTGTAAACACATATAAGCAGTCTATGTATATCATATAAAAAGGTTCAAAGATTTCACATATACACACATAGACATATATAAATCTGAGAACACTGTAAAACTGCAATATTGTAGTAAAAGAAAAAGTGTTTTTATTTTCTGTGCAAAATCCTGAGCCACTTATTGAAATATATTCTTAATTATAAATAAGTTTTTTTTAATTGAAATGCAACCAACTCAAACCTATTATTTGTAACTTTTCTTGTTCATAAAATGCATTTAATCTGGATAATGAATTAAGTAAAAATGGCAGCACTTTTGAAAAGGATTAGTTAGTTTTCTAATATAGAAAATTATCTTATGCAAGGCTGCATTTTCTTTTATTTTTTCCTCCATAAAATATCAGAGTAAATTGGACCTCTGTCCCATAAATAACACTGAGTCTGGAGAGAAGGAAATTTTTATTTTTTCTATGTCTTCAAATGTATAAAATTGTTTGATTATAATCATGCTGTTCTAGACTGAATACTGACTCTTTTAAGATATCCATTTCCCCATTTCCTAATTCCTCAAATTTATTCATATTCTCCTGTGTTACCATTTTGCAGATGTGAATAAGAGACTTGAAAGGGGAAAATGATTTTGCTTTAGTTTGCTGGGCCTACCATAACAAAATGCCATCACTGGGTTGTTCAAACAGTACAACTGCATTGTCTCATGTTGGCTGTGGTGGTTCCTTTTGAGAGCGAGCCTGAGTGAGAGAGAATCTCTTCATGCTTTGCTTCTGGGTTTGCTGGGGATGCTTGGTATTCCTTGACATGTGTAAGCATCACACCATCAAAACCCTCATTTTCAACCCTGGGAGCCTCTTTGTCTGTATGTCCCAGTCTCTTCTTTTATAAGAATGTCTATCATATTGGATTAGGAAACACTCTAATGATCAACTTAATCAATTACATACCCATTGAGCAATTTCCAAGTAAGATCACATTCTGAGGAATTAGGAGTTAAGGACTTTCAAAATATAATTTTTGCAGAAATAAAAAAAAAATTCAACCCATAATACCCTGAAAAATCGTGATAAGTCACAAATGTAGTGACTTACACTCCTTGGAAGAGGAAGGCATGAAGGTGAGAAGGCAGAGAGAAGTGGCAGGACATGAAGGAGGAACAAGCCTGGAATGCAGTTGGCTTCCAGAAGTTAGCAAAGGCAGGAAACCCACTACCTCCTGCAGCCTCCAGAAGAAGGCACAGCTTGTCAACACCTTGGCTTTTCTCCAGTGAAACTCATTTTCAAAGTGCTGGCCTCCAGAGCTGTAAGACAAAATGTATATGTTGTTTTAAACCACTAAATTTCTCACAGTGGCAATAGGAAACTAATGTAATCAATAAAATTTTGTTCTACATTTTGTTATATTAATAGTTTATAATCTGAAAATTTTTAATTGATTGAATTTGAATTAATGGAGCCAATTTAGGAAAAATGAATTTTCTGGATCATATGTCTAATGTACTTTGTTCTTCTCAAAGAAGGTTCTTATATTCTCAATATGTTATTCCAATTTGCTGTTCCTTTGACTAAAAATTACATTTTAATGTGAGTGTGCTTGCTTTATAATTATTTAAGGACTTCAACCTAACAATTTCCTGTGTCTTGGATTTTATGTCCCTCTTTTGAATTGTATATTCATTTCACAAAGCCGAGTTTCCCTTGTTTCCAGCTTTGCAATCTTTATGCAGAAACATGTCACATCATTATGTGTGTATTGTTACTTGAAATATATTTAAAGACATTTAGAAGAAGATATGCCTAGAATTATGGGTGCAAGGAAACTGAAACAGATTTCTACTTACTAATTAGAAAATGTAAGTTTGAACTTTTATTTTATTAATCATACATCTGGTTAGACTTTAATATATATATATATATATATATATATATATATATATATATATATATATATATATATATTT
>NW_026000240.1:18279333-18303815 GCF_001458135.2 Marmota marmota marmota | reverse complement strand
AAAAAAAAAAAAAAAAAAAAAAAAAAAAAAAGGGAAAGGATTCAAACTAAAAAGCTTCTTCTCAGCAAAGGAAACAATCAATAACATGAAGAGCAAGCCGACAGAATAGGAGAAAATCTATACCACACACACCTCAGATAGAACATTAATTTCCAGATATATAAAGAACTCCAAAAACTTAACATCAAAAAAACAAATAACCCAATAAATAAATGGGCTAAGGAACTGAACACACACCTCACAGAAAAAGAAATACAATTGATTAGCAAATATATGAAAAAATCTTCAACATCTCTAACAATTAGAGAAATGCAAATCAAAACTACTCAGAATGGCAATTATCAAGAATATAAGCAACAGTAAATGTTGGCAAGGATGTGGGGGAAAAGGTACATTCATACATTGCTGGTGCGACTGCAAACTGGTGCAAACATTATGGAAAGCAGTATGGCGATTCATCAGAAAACTTGGAGTGGAATAACCATTTGATCCAGCTATCTCACTCCTTTATATATATCCAAAGGACTTAAAAGCAGTTTATATCCAAAGGACTTAAAAGCAGCATACTACAGTGTTGCAGCCACATCAATGCTTATAGCAGCTCAATTCACAATAACCAAACTATGAACCAACCTAGGTGTCTTTCAAAAGATAAATGAATAAAAAAAAATTGTGGTATGTATACCCAATGAAATATTTCTCAGCCTTAGAGAAGAAAAATTATGGCATTTACAGGTAAATAGGTGGAGCTGAAGAATATCATACTAAGCAAAATAAGCCAGTCCCCACAAACCAAAGGTTGAATGTTTTCTCTGATCTGCAGATGCTAATTCACAAGAAGGAAGGCAGGGTAGGGAATAATAGAGGTATGTTGGATTAGGCAGAGGGGAGTAAAGGAAGGGGAGGGAGCATGGGGGTGTAAACAATAGCAGAATGAACTGGAAACTATTACCTCATATAGATATATGATTATATGACTGGTGTGATTCTACATCACATACAACCAGAAGAATGAGAAGTTATACTTCATTTGTATATGATGATTCAAAATGCGTTCTACTGTCATGTATAACTAATTAGAACAAATAAGAAGCATATTTGAGAACCTTATAAAAAATAATAAACATAATTCAAAGCACATCAGCATTGACATGAAACATATAGACTAAACACTTCAATAAAAAAAACAAAGATTCTTAACACCAGATTAAAAATGCCAGCTACTTACCAATTACATGGAATATTTTAAATTTAAGATCCTACATTGGTTTATAATTTTAAAAAATTGAAATAAAATATATATACTACATAAACACTACTCCAAAGATAGTGGATGGTTACATAATACAAAGTGGATTTTAAGGCAAGAAACATTTCTAAAGATTGAAACATTTCATAGAAACAAGAGACTCAATTTGACTGGAAACTAAACAGTCCCAGAACTGAGACAATCAAATAGTCTACCTTTGAAATATATGGAAAAAGTTGGCCAAAAAATCAAATTAGATAAAATCACAATCATGCTCGAAGGCATGTTTTTAAAAAGTTTCGTAGCTCTGTAAAATTAACAATTGACATAATAAAATACATTTAAATCATACATTTTGATCAAATTGGACATCTATGTAGATCCATGAAATCACCAGCACAACCAAGAAAATAGCAAGGTCTGGTGGTATATGTCTAAAATCCCTGAAATTTGGGAGGCTGAGGCAGGAGGATGGCAAGTTAGTGGCCAGCCTCAATAAATTATTGAGTCTGAAAATTTAGAAAAGCAGGGTAGGGGAAGAGGGCTTGCAATGTAGCTCTGTGGTGAAGTGCCCCTGACTTCAATCCCCAATACAAAATAAACAAACAAACAAACAAACAAATAAATAAATATCAATATCCAACATCCTCTCCAAGTGTCATCATGCCTCATTATAATCTCTTTGCCTTGTTTCTCCTTGTCATCCTCCACCTTTGGTAGCCAATAATTGATCTGCTTCGTATTACTAGAGATGAGTTTGCATCTTCTAGAATATTGCACAGATAGAATCCTATAATGGACACCATTTCATTGTCTGCCTTCTTGTACTTAGATCTGATTTTGAGATGGTGTCACTGTGGTGGGTTTTTATCACTTTATCACTGATTCATTTCTTTTTGTGACTGAGCAGTATTCCATTGTGTTGACATGTTAAATTTTATTCATTCCTAGTTGATTCAAGTTCACCCTTCATTTTGGTCTGGGATTCCTGGAATTCTAAATTGTCACACTTTTTCACAGTTATCTATTATAATTGTGTTAGAGTACCTTTCTTCTGACTGGCATATGGCATCCATGTTTTTCTCAAGTGCCCTGTGTAAAGCAAAATAGCTTGCATCCAGTATGTCCCCAGAGGAGTTTATAAGCCTTTGGAATTCAGTTCACTTGGTACCTTTTGACTTGGAATTCTTAAAGACCAAAGAAAAGTTGTAATTGTAGAGATATTCTGATATTTTTTTCTAACCACTTGTGTTCATTTTTTCCCCACATCTAAACAGAATAGGAGTAAAATATTTGAAAAGCATAAGACTGAGTTCTATATATAAATCTCAAGATGTTAAAAGAGAAAATATTATTTAAAATAGAATAAAATAATAAACAAAATAGGAAAATTAACAGCATTGAAAATACATGCATAATTCAAAGAATCAATAAAGCCTAAGGAAGCATACTCTTTGCAATTAGTAATAAAATGTATATATCTTCGTCCAGAAAAAAAAGAGAAAAGAAACCCCAAATTTTCAATTTAAGCAATGAAAACCAAAATAGAAATACAGGTTCTTCAGACATTAAAAAGATAATAAAGCTAATATTATAAACACGTTTTTTTGGCTTCTTTTTTTTTTAACCTTGATTTTATTTATTTATTTTTTATATGGTGCTGAGGATCAAACCCAGTGCCTCACAGGTGCTAGCAAGCACTCTACCACTGAGCCACAACCACATCCTATAAACAAATTATTTTGATGATATAAATTAAATGGAAAAATTTATTTAGAAGCAAAAGTCATCAAAATTAATACAAGAAGAAATAGAAAACTTGAATAATCATATATCTAACAAAAATCTTGAAACACTGATTAAAACTCTCACATACATATATCTCCTGCTGCATAAGAAACAGGTCTAGGTAATTTACTGTTGAACTTTATAAACTTTTATCAAAGAAATAACATCAAAACCATTGAGAGAAAAGGGATAAATTCCTGCTGTGGCTTATGCTCAATCTTGATAAAAAAAAACTTGGGAAAAAATGTTAAAACAGAAAATATAAGCCAATGACTTTAATGAGCAATGGTTAATGAATCAAAGCTAAACAACATACAAAATAAAAAGATAAGACTTTAGTAATAAGTTGGGCTTTTCCAGGAAATTTAAGATTAAGTGAACATTTAAAAAATTCACTGGTATAATTTTTTATAGTAGCAAATGAGGGATAAAAAAATCATGTAATCTCTTCAATAGATACAGAAATAGCACTAGGTAAAATTCATTACCTTTTCATGATTAAAAAATTCTTTGTAAGCCAAGAGTAGCTTTAAATAATTTAAGTTAAAGTTATATACACAAAAAATATATAACATAATATATATATATATATATATATATATATATATATATATATATATATATATATATATNATATATATATATATATATATATATATATATATATATATATATATATATCATATAAAAATATATGCTACATAGCATGCTAGTTGGTTATTGGGAATAAGACCAGGACACAGACTCTCAATGCTGTCTATTCATCAGTGCTCTGGATGGCACAGCCACTGTAATGAGCAAGAAGAAAGGCACAAAGCACAGAACAAAAGAAATAAAACTTGGATTTCTTAATGACCAAAGAAAAGTTGCAATTGTGGAGAATCTCTGATCTATTCACACACCACATTATGGGTACAACAGAAAAATTGTAAAAAAACACAACTGTTAATTATTTGACTTGAAGATAATCAAACTAGATTGCAGAATTTCAAACACTGATACATTTTGAATAGCATCCAAACAACATGGAAATAAAACTTAAGAGAGTTTTCAGAGAAATTAAAGCATATATGAAGAAATAGAACAATATACAATCTGATGGAATTGGAAAATTCAATGGTCAATTTTTTTCCAAATTGTTTTGTGAACCTTACAGGTGGATGCAAAGCATCATGGTGTAGATAAGTCATAATAGTAAATAGTTATTGGTAATTTTAATGCTAGTAAAATAATAATAGTGAAAATTGCAGGACTGTAATATAAATAGACCACATATTCATCATAATAATTAATTTAGAAAAGAGTTCACACAAATTGTAAAGAGATGAATGGAAAAATACTTTTTAAACTTTAAAAGAAACAAAACAATTGGCTGAAAAATATAAAAACTCATTATATGAATTTAAAAAAAGGCCAATCTTATATTTATTTGGAAAACATGTGTTATGGTTTGGATGTGAGGTATTTCCCAAAAGCTCACGTGTGAGACAATCAAGAAGATTCAGAGGAGAAATGATTGGGTCCTAAGAGTGTTAACCCAATCAGTGAATTAATCCCCTGATAGAGATTAACTGAGTGGTAACTGAAGTGACGGGGTGTGGCTGGAGGAGGTGGGTATTGGGGTATGGCTTTGGGATGCATATTTGTTTCTGTCAGGTGGAGACCTCTCCCACTGCTCTCAGATCACCATATGACCTGCTTCCCTCGGCCCCACTCTTCCGCCATGATGTTGTGCCTCACCTTGAGCCCCAAGGAATGGAGCCACTCTCTTATGGACTGAGACCTCTGAAACTGTGAACCCCTAAACAAATTTTTCCTCCTGTACAGTTGTTCTGGTCAGGTCCTTTAGTCTCAGCAGTGAAATAAGCTGACTAAAACAACTTACAAAATAAAAATGTATGTGAAGATCAGTTTTCCCCAAACAGATTACCAAACTTTTATAATATTTAGTATGTGAATACAAGTACTCACCATCATAAACTGTTTGTGAATTTATGAGACAGTGGACATTTTTGGCAAGTGATAGGACAGTCTTGTTCATGACTTAGAAGATATGTAGTGTATACTTTGATATAGAAATTGTATTAGCCTGAATAGGCTATCCTAAGTCTTAGAAATAATGATGCATAATTTTGTGGTGCATTTTTTTTTTCTTTTTGTCAAAAACTTTCAGTAGAGGAGAGCAACACATATAATCTCTCTGCATGATGCAGCCTCCTGTGATAAATTGTGCCATAGTAGAAGACTTTCCACTAAAACTAGAAAAGCAGCAAGAAGGCACCAATTTAGGAGAATTGGGTTCATCTGCATGTGTGAATACAGAGTGATCTTTAGGACATATTAGTGTTGACACAAGTAGGCATATAGGTATTGTGGCAGAATCAGTTTCCCTTTGAAAATTCACATTTCAATGGTAAATCAGGAAATAGCTTGTCTTAATAATAAGATAATAATAATTTATCTTCATAATAAGATAATAATAAGAAATGCTTTCCTACTGAAAATTTAAGAACATAGAAAATGAGTCCTAAGAATAGTAAAGGAGAAAGTTGAGTAGGAAATCGCAGAAGAATGTCTTCTGATTAGTATTTAAACATACATTAATTCAAAAATATTTACTGAGCCAGGCATGGTGTGGTTCCTGTAATCCCACCTACTTGGAAGCCTGAGGCAGGAGGATCACAAGTTCAAGTTCAGCCTCCATAATTTAGCAAGACTTCAGGAACTTCAACTCTGTCTCAAAATTCTTTAAAAGTTAAAAAAAAAAAAGGACTGGGGATGTAACTCTGTGGTGAAGTGGCCCTGGTTCAATGCTAATAAAAATAGAAGCTAACAAAACAAAACAAAAACATCACAAATATTTCCTGGGTACCTGCTGTGTCACCAGACATACAATATTCAAAGTCCTCATGGAGCTTCCATTGTATAAAATGTAATTATGAGCCTGATTTTTAATTTAATTTTAAGATTTTATTTATTTAGTTAAAATAAACAAAAATGTGTATATTTGTAGGTTACCATGTGATGTCTTGATGTCTCTACACATATATACGTATATATGTTATAACATGAATTGATCGAGCTCATTGACATATAGCAATAGGAAATTATGTTATCATATTGCTATTAATCAATTAGATTCTCTCACTATGGAAACATCAGCTTTGTAAGAAGTGTCATTCGCAGAAGGTGAAGAGGCTACCCACCGAGAAGATTTTACTTCTGTGAATACACCTAGTGTAGTGCTATGATGGTACAGTTCTCAATTTTTTCAGGCTCAAAATTCCAAGTTTCACAGCCCATCAAGAGTAGACTCATTCATGTTAACTAGTCTCTTAATACAAATATCTAAAATTGAATTGTTGGTTATTAATTTTGGAAAGGAGATTAGCTTTCCCAGTGATTCAAATACACATGCCAACCTGATTGGGTAATTTTTTTTGTAGTTAGAACTTCTTGGAAGTCCAATCAGCACAGCATTTTCAGATTAATAATAAATCAGAAAAAGAGGAATTGCATTGATGTATTACCTACTGGCAATCATGGTTAGAAGATACGTGAAAGACACATAGAGTTAATCATGCTAATATGTCTGAAATATGTGGGGCTTATTGGTTGAAAGTTCTTGCATTGAAGAGAAACTTTGTTAGTGAGTATGGAAATCAACATCTAGTGATTCCATAACAGAAGCTGCAATAAAGAAATAAAAGAAAAATAATGCCTAAAGCTTAAAGTCAAGTACTAGTTTGCAAGGTTACAGACTAAGGGTCCTGTTTTTGAGCCCTTTTCTGGAAAGGACAGAGCAGGAAGGCAAGGCTCCTACGAAGGGAGAGGAAGGTCTATGAATCCTCTCCAGCCACACGGAGGAGTGATCATACAGTAGTTCTTAGTTTACAGTAGTTCCTACTTTTTCTCAAAGATGGTTTCAACAATAATGACTGCTGCATCAAAGCATATGAAAGTACTTCTCAGGGAAAAAATATTTTCTTTATAGTTCTCAAAATAATAAGACTCGCCACTGTCAAGCATATGAATTTACAAAGTACATTTACTATGTAATGACATAGTATTTCCGTATTTGCTTAATAATAAGGATTTTTTTGGGTCAAAATATTTAGGGAACTGCTTGCTTAGATGCCAGTGTTAAATTAGTTTGATGTACATCCCTCTGAATATTTGCTTTCTATCTACCACATAAACCTAAAATGAAGAGTTAGATCCTAAGTAGACCCAAGAGAGTCTAGGAGAGCATTTTCCAAAGTCAAAAACAAAACCGAAGATCATTTGTTCTCAACTCCATTAGAAGATGGACATGTGGTTCCCCAAACATCTGCTCTTAAATGTTCCATATTCCAGTATTTTTTCATATGTGCATAACTGGATTAGATGTATTTAAAGGTTTGGGCCAGTTCAAATCAAGAGGCACAGTATCTCAGCATCCTTCCTCTCTTCACTCTCTACAGGCAATAGCTAACCATAAAACGAGTGAGACAGACAATTAGTAAGAGAGTAGTTGAAAGTTAATTTTAATATGCCCATGCAAAACGGACCATAGTTGTCACAGAAATAAAATCGACATATGCATGCTCATCTTCTTGGGCTCACGTTGCAAGAGTTTCTCAAGAGTGGATAGATACTAGAAGAACTACTAATGTGCATGTTCAGTTTTTCCAGGCATCACCTAATTGCTCTAATAATTTCTCTGTATGGATTAGATATGAGGTGTCCCCCCAAAAGCTTGTGAGAGACAATGCAAAGATGTTTAAAGGTGAAATGATTGCATAGGAGAGCCTTAACCTAATCGAGGCATTAATCCACTGATACAGATCAACTGGGTGGTAACTGTAGGCAGGGAGGATGTTTAGGAGTAGGTGGAACACCTGGGGCATACCCTTTGGGTTTATATTTTGTTCCTGGTGAGTGATGGCTCTCTTTCTGCTTCCTGGAACCATGTCCTGAGCTGACCTCCATTTGTCATGTCCTTCCACCATGATGTTCTACCTCACCTGAGGCACACAGCAATGGAGTCAGCCAGCCATTGATGAACTGAGATCTCTCTCTGAAGTTGTGAGACCCAAATAAACTTTTCCTCCTCTAACATTGTTCTAGTGAGGTCTTTTGGTCACAGTTACTAAAACGCTGATTAAAACAAACAACTCCCCAGGAATACAGGAGCAGGTCATTTTTTCCCCATTGTTGCAAATGTTTAATATTCAACTTTTGATTCCTGACAGTTTGGTGGATGTGACATGATTTCAGTCTATTGGAATTTGCATTTTCCAAACACAAATCATTGAGCGTTTTTTGCTTTCTATTGGTTCTTCTCGCCATGTCCCCTATTTTCGGCTCATTTTTCTATTAGTACTCTTTTTTTAATAGAAGATATTGAGAAAGATCCTTTTTTTCTTTTTTCTTATTTATATATGACAGCGGATTACATTATAATTCTTATTACACATATAGAGGAAAATTTTTCATATCTTTGTATACAGAGTATATTCACACCAATTTGTGTCTTTATACATATACTTTGTTTTTTTTTTAAATTTTTTATTGTTGGTTGTTCAAAACATTATACATATACTTTGGATAATAATGATCATCACATTCCACCATCATTTATAACCCACGCCCCCTCCCTCCCCCTCCACCCCTTTGCCCTATCTAGAGTTCATCTATTACTCCCATGCTCCCTCTCCCTATCCCACTATGAATGAGCCACCTTATATCACATAAAACATTTGGCATTTGGTTTTTTGGGATTGGCTAACTTCACTTAGCATTATCTTGTCTCACTCCATCCATTTACCTGAAAATGCCATGATTTTATTTCTCTTTTATTACTGAGTAATATTCCATTGTGTATATATGCCACATTTTTTTTTAATCCATTCATCTATTGAAAGGCATCTAGGTTAGTTCTGGAGTTTAGCTATTGTGAATTTTGCTTGAGAAAGATTCTATTAATCAGCACTAAAAAATGACAAAATCATGGCATTTGCAGGGAAATGGATGGCATTAGAGCAGATTATGCTAAGTGAAACTAGCCAATCCCTAAAAAACAAATGTGAAATGTCTTCTTTGATATAAGGAGAGCAACTAAGAACAGAGCAGGGAGGAAGAGCATGAGAAAAAGATTAACATTAAACAGGGACGAGAGGTGGGAGGGAAAGGGAGAGAGAAGGGAAATTGCATGGAAATGGAAGGAGACCCTCATCGTTATACAAAATTACATATAAGAGGAAGTGAGGGGAAAGGGAAAAATAATACAAGGGGGAGAAATGAATGATAGTAGAGGATAGGAAAGGCAGCAGAATACAACAGACACTAGTATGGCACTATGTTAAAACTTGGATGTGTAACCCATGTGATTCTGCAATCTGTATACGGGGAAAAAATGGGAGTTCATAACCCACTTGAGTCAAATGTATGAAATATGATATGTCAAGAGCTTTGTAATGTTTTGAAAAACCAATAATAAATAAAAAACTTATGTAAAAAAATTTCATTGACTGAGTTCGAAGATCACAGAAGATTGGAAAATGTTTGTGGGGAAAACATCTTCTTCACAGTACAGATATTTCTAGTTGGCAAGCTGCTGTCCACCACATTCTCACAGAGACCATTTCAAGGGCAATTACTAGTTGTCTTCTTGTTATTCATCCTCTCTTTCTTACAAGCAGAACTTGATATAAATGGAAATAGAAAAGCATTCCCCTTAGAACATATGCTTCCTGGCACTTTGCAGGATGGGTGATTAAGTTACACAATACTTCTCCGTAGGATAAAAGTAGTAGGACTTGGTGCTTAGAAATTCCAGAAAAACACCCGAAGTGGAGCTGGGCTAAACTGGCATATATATTAGACACTCTGCCTTCTTGCCTATCTTCCTGCCTGGATCATGGTCTCAGTGATGGTGATGGTGAGCAATGTGATCCTGTGACTACAGGGTCGAAGTCATGCCCTGAGGGTGGCAGCAAAGACAGAATAAAGAAGACTGGAGAATTCTAGGTGCTGTGGGGAGTGAATTGACAAATGCAGTAACAATCATTCTGACCTTTGCTGTTACATGAGCCTAGCACTATTTCTGATTTGGAGGATATGAGATCTTTGATTTTGGTTGGAATAGCAGTAAGCTCTTAAATCACCAAAAATTATTCCCTAAAGGGAAATTCAAATCAAAACCACAATGAGATCCCATCTCACTCCTATCAGAATGGTTATCATCAAGAAAACAGTAAACAATAACTGCTAATAAGGATGTGGGATGAAAAGAGCCCTTTACACATTATTGATGGAAATGCAGATGAGTATAGCCACTATAGAAACCAGCATGAAGTTCCTCAAGACCCTAATAATGGAACCACCACATGATCCATCTACTCCACTCCGGGGTAGGTATCCAAAGTAATTAAAATCAGCATACTAGAGATACCTGCATACCCATGTTTTTTTTTGTGGTATAATTTACAATCTCCAAGTTATGGAAACAGCCTAGGGATCCATCAGTGGTTGAAAGGATATAGAGAATAGGATAAATACACACAATGGAGTATTATTCAGCTGGACAGTAGAACAAAATTATTTAATTTGCAGGAAAATGGACAGATGTGGAGAGAAATGAGCAAGACCCAGAAAAATATCACATATTTTCCCTCATGTGGAATCTAAGGGAGGGGGAAGTACATGAGAGTAGCAGGGAGACCACTGGAGAAGATGAAGGCGATGGGCGAGGGGTCAGGGAAGGGAGGGTACAGGACTATAAAAGAGGAGTGGCTACGCATGCATGGAAGTGTCACCATGAAGCTCCTTGTTCTGCATAATTAAGATATACTGACAAAAATTATTTTCCAAGGAATTTTTTTTCTTGTCTTAACACTGTAAATTCAAATTAAACTTCTTTAGGAAAGCATATTTTAAAACATTTTAATTTGGAGTAAATGACAGTAGAGCTCCTTTTGGTAAATATTGCCTAATTTTGGGCATACCTCTGGTGGCCCTGTGGAGAGTTAGCCCAAGGTAAAGTCTACTGGGGTGGGGAAGAAGCTGAAAATGGATTGGATGACAAGGTCACACCCCACGGTTGCCAGAGGTGGGGATTTCAGAGAAAACAAAAAAAGGTAAAAATGCTTTCATGAGATTTAGGTTCCAGTATTGGGAGGGGAAAAAAATGTGAGTTCACAAAATAAATTGTGAGAGAGAGACCACAGAATAAATTCGCATTATGGAAATAATAGGTTCAATGAAGGGAAGGTAGGCAGAATGAGGGGGCCCAGCGTCCAAAGTGCTGAGGGTCAGCAGAGTTGTGGGTCCTTTTTAGGGAAACTTGTCAAGAAGGTTTTCCTGATAATAGGGTTGTTGAGCATCTGAAGTGTCTGGGATGATGATCCTGCAGGCATGGAAGGGGGGATGGGTACGTTAAGCTCAAGATCATTAAGGACATAGGCCCCTAGGAACAGGGAGGAGCAGAGGAGGTGGGGGTGAGTGAGGACAGATGAGACCAGGCGGTAAACGTGGGGTCCACGTTATGTTGAGTTTTGACTCTTCTTAGGGCTAAAGAAGACGTATAACATATGTCAAATAACTTGCCTCTTACATGGGAAAGTCAATGTTCAACAACGATTTTTATGCTGGATGTGCCAATGTTCTTTGAGATCCTCGGAGGTCAGAGCATTGGCACCATAGTAGAGTGTGAATTAAAGAAGGTGTTCCCTTTCTGCATCTAAACTTTAAAAAGGGCATTTCCCGAGCTGGGGTTGTGGCTCAGCAGTAGAACACTTGCCTAGCATGTGTGAGGCCCTGGGTTCCATCCTCAGCACCACATATAAATAAGTAAAATAAAGGTATTGTGTCCACATACAACTAAAAAAAAAAATTAGGAAAAAAAAAGGCATCTCCCTGAGCTATGTCCACTGGGCTGGCACTGCACTGAGAGCCTAGGACTTGTGTGCACATCAGAGCCCTATGACAGCCACCCTGTCCTCAACCTTGATGTCTCTGGGTATTGAATCATCAGCATAATTACACATTGGCTCCAGGAGGACTATTTCTTATTCATTTTATTTCCAGCTCTGAACATAATCCACTCTTCTATAAATAAGACATACATTCCTAGCACTCTTAGTATTTGATGCAAGTATAGTCATTTGAAGGTTCCACCATCTATGTACAATCATTTTTGCCCATACTCTTTTTCTGGGAGTATTTTTAAGAATGAAGTGTAGACTTCAGAAAGTCTTCATGTAATTTCTTCCCCATTCAAAGAGTAGATTTTTTTCTAAAGAACTGTGAGTGGGCTCTTTACACATTGCCTTGACTTTCTTGTCAGTGAAATAATACGGAGGCAAAAACCAGGTGACAAAACACTCTTCCTCTCCTCCACTCACTTCCCTGGAGGTGGAGGATGTCTCTCTTTGTCTTACATGAGGTAGTTATTATCAGACTCTGATAATAGTTCCAGTAACCCCTTCTTGAAACGTCATTTAAATTTTAGTGCCACTTTTGGATTATACAAGCATTTTAAACTCAAGATGATGTAGAGATTGTAAATTCCCAGGATGTGAGGTTCTTCCTTTCACCATGATTAATGCTTGTGACAGGAAGGATGGAATAAAGAATATTGTACATGCCAGAATTTTATAGTCGCTCTGTGTGCCCTGGGGGATGAAGTTGCAAGGAAGCTCATATTCCTGCTCTCTTTACACATACATCGATTAAGAAAAAAAAAAGTTCAATAGGTCCAGGAAGAAGATTATGGAGTCTGCTAGGTCATGCTGGTGAATTCCTGCTGAGCTGGGGTAGAGGGTCACATGGCTCTCCTTGTCCTACTCCAAGGAGGAAGCCTGCTGTGGTTAAAGTATGTGTTCCTATTACACATATATTGTAAAGTATCCCTGTTGGTATTGCTAAACTCCTACCATAAAAAAAAAAAAAAAGTTGTACGTAAACAACACAGCTACATTAATGTTTCCATGGAAACCCTAGCATTAAAACTTACCTAATATAACATTTAAGTGGTAGCTTTTTTCGTCTTGTTTTATTTTTCTTTGTCAGAGATACAAGCACACACTGCATACATGTGTGCCATATGAAGAGTTTACAAAATCATAATAACCTGAACTGAGAACACAGTGTTCTGTTGTAAATCATATTGGTCAAACCTGGGCTTTGCTACTAAGTATGGTGTGACCCAGGTTCTCACAGCCTTCTACCAGTTTGCAGATATGTATTGACTCCTATACAGAAATTCAATTTTCTTTGAAAGGAAAACAAAAACAACCTGTTTTTTCTTTTTCCTTTTTTTTGGGGGGGGGGGACGGGTTGCACATGTAACTGGTCCAAGTAGCTCACTTTAAATTATGTAAACATAGGAAAGATTGTCTATCTATTTACAGGGGTTTTAATTGAATGTTTATTTTTAATAAAGGCAAATGTAAGAGATAATGTTAAATATAAAACACTTTTAAATGGAATCACTATGTAACACAGAGCATGGCATTGACTTATTATAGCAGATGTTTCTGATTCTGGATTCAGCAATCAATATATTTTAACATAACTACAAAGCTCCAGAGAACTGTAATTTCAATAGACGATCTAAAAATAGGTGGTTGATATTCATCTTTGCAGATTGTAGTGTGAAAAAAGTATTGAAATTGTATAAATGTCAAAACTATCAGAATAAAATAAATTAATATTAACTATACATTCTAAGACATGTTTATAGAAAATTCTAATATTAAATCCAGCCCTTATAAAAGACTACCATTTTAGAATTACCATAATAGTTAAGATTAAATCTGGCTTAGATGGTGGGATTTGTCCTCCCTGGCACATGAACCATTTATTTCTAAAATGAAGCTATTTTATCCCCTGTCATCACACAGCCATAAAAATCGCAGGCAGTCAGAAGCCAGCCATGACTGCCTCACAGACCCACAGCAATGCCTAGTAACAGATTTTCAAAGCAGTTCAAAGAGTCCGGTTTCCATCTGTGTTTGGTGAAGGATGCACAAACCTTGAGGCCATCTGAAAACTCAGCTTCATCTCTAACACTTGGAATAACAAAGGTGTTATTTTTCAAAGCTGCATTCTCCCCTCCTGGGGTGGCTCTGCAGATTCAGTTCAGGGAAAGTGGGAAACTTCAGAGCAGGTATTCTCCTTCTAGACTCTCCCTCCTTCGGGGAGTTCTTTTGAGGGTGTCACAATGGTGGCCTCCTGAACATGGGTTACTGCCAAGAGAGGCCAAGAGTTAATGAACCTTGTAGACAAATCCCTTCAGATTTTCTGAGCAAAATATCCACATAGAACCAGCCATCTCCTTTCTCCCAGATTAGGGGTGCTATTTAATCAGGAGAAAGTAGAGGGTGCTCTCTACCCACAATACAATGACGAATGCAGGTAGCTTTTGAAAAGCTTTAGCAGAACATTGCTGGGAAAGGAATGGTTGAACATCCTTGTCTTTTAAGTGCTACAAATGATTGTATGATTGCAATAAAATCAATATATATATATATATATATATATATATATATATACATATACATATATATATACACACACACACACAGACACAGACACACATATATATATATATATTTTCATATATATGCATATTCTCTCCTTTTCTTGTTTTTATTGTCTGGAAATGTAGATATGATGTCTTTATAAAGAGGAGATAATATGAAGTTGCTACACAATTAACAAGATACAATAGAACCACAGGTGCTGCTTATTATCTTTCCGTGATACTCTATCAATGAAACTCAGATGGAAAAAGAAGAACAATGTAAACATTTCACTCTTCAATTCTTTGACATTTTGAGTTATTTATTCTGTCTCAAAAGTTCTCTGGAATTATATTCTAAATTCCCTTCAGAAAGTTCAGAGCCATCTGAAATTATTCTTCATTAACTCCAAATTCCAGCATCCAAATCTGAACAATAGTTTTATTTGAGAATATGTTATCTGAAAAATACTCCCTCACAAAAATCACTCAGTGATATCACACAAAACATATTTATGAGAACCTAAATTTTTATCATAAAAGGTTGACCAAAAATTTATCTTACTATTAGATGGGATTTATGACAGAGATAACATATACATAATTATTATGCCTTCATGATAGCAAGACTTTTAAACTTAAAAAAATCTTAAATGAGAACCAGTGGTAAATAAAATTTAATTCATTTAGGAAGTAAAATTTATTTTATTTTATAAATAAAAATAACAAAAGGGTTTGGTAAATTAAAAAGTGGTACTTTTAACTTCTCAATTAAAATTATTTTTTGATATAATGAAGCACTTTGAAGTAGGAGAAGAGATTTTTCTATGGTGACATTAATAGTATAAATAGTATAAAAAAGTAGGGAGTATAAATAGTATAAAATATAAAGTACAAAGTAGGGAGTATAAATAGTATAAATAGTATAAAAAAAAGTAGGGAGGGACTGAGGAAGGGTTTTCCTCTCTCGAGTTCCTGGTCATGTCCCTATTTATTCAGAAGCAGCAACAATCCCAAATGTGAAATAGCATGGCAGGACCAGAGACCCAATGTGGATACAATGGCCAACACTACTGTTTCTGCATTTGCAGCTTTCCTGGATTAACAATTCTCCACTATCAATACTTGTATAAAGAATACAAAGATAAAGTGGAAATCAAGCTGAGGATCATTAAAACATCCTACACACAAAGGCCACCATCAACAATGCAAAATAAGATACCTAGGGGCTATTGGGATACTGAGTATCTAAGCAATACCATACCTCCCTTCTCAGTACTTCAAGTTTAGTGAGGAACAATACATTTTGAATAATAATAGTGATGCATGGCAATAGCAGCAATACTAAGGGTGCCTGTGGCCAGGTACCCACTCTAAAGACACCCAGGGCAAAGAAAGTTAGAAGATGGCTTGTCATTGGATACACAGTTGTTGCAGATGAATTCATGCTAAACCAGTAGGTTTTCTGGAAGGATTCAATAATTTTCAATTTAGTTGTTATTTTTTTTACATTATAATGCATATTTCATATCCCAGTTGTATAAATATTACACCAACATTAAATCTTATATTTTAAAGTATTGTTTGGATGGTATCAAGTTATTTTTTCAAATTGCATATATACTTCATATTCATAATGGAAAAATATGAAGAACATAATTAAAACAAATGTAATCCCTCACACAGTGATTTGCTTTAGTATATTTTCATGTTTCTCTTTTCAGGCATGTTTATCTGCATATGCATGCATATGCAATTTTAGAGTATTATCTGGTTGCATATGACTTGTAACATATGTTGTTAACTAGCCAATAAATCAATAATATTTTTCTAAACCATAAAGTAGTTTTGATGAAATTATTTCAAGTGGCTGCATGTCATCTCATCATATACATACAGTTTTTTTTTCATATTATGAATGGTGTAGAGAGAAGTACATCAGTGTATCTAAATCACTGAACTTACCCAATGTTATGTCCTAAGAATAAATTCTAGAAGTAAAATTTCCTAATCCAAGCAATGTTTCATGATGAGTTAGTAGCAGTCTTAAGTTCTTTGCTTTCTCATGGACCTCTATAAATTCAGTTGCTTTTGATGTAATAAACTACTGCCAAAGCAAAATAATGAACAAGTATATACAGATAGAGAGAGGGAGGATAAAGCTCAAGAAATAAAACCAAGAATCAATAAGTGGGATGGCATCAAATTAAAAACTTCCGCACAGTAAAGGAACTAATTAAGGTCACGAAGACACAGTCTATAGAAGGGGAGAAAATATTTTGCTGGCTAGTATTCTGACAGGGGATTAATATCCAGGATATATAAAGAATTCAAAAATCTTAAGAGCAACAAAACCAATAACCCAATTAAAAAAATGTGCAAGTGATCTAAACAGACGCCGGTCAAAAGAAGAAATGCAAATGGCCAACAAATATATGAAAACATGTTCAACCTCCGTATCAGTCAGGGAGATGCAAATCAAAGCTACACTAAGATTTCATCTCACTCCAATTAAAATAGCAATCATGGAGAATACAAATAACCATGGTTGTTGGCAAGGTTGTGGGGAAATATGTACACATATACTGTGGGAAGGTCTGCAGATTAGTACAACCATTTGAAGAGCAGTGTGGAGATTCTTCAAAAGACAAAGAATGAATCACCGTATGACCCAGATATCCTACTCCTTGGAATTTATCTCAACTAATATCAGCATACTATAGCAATTAAATGCAGATCAGTGTATGTAGCAGAGCTATTCACAATAGCCAAGTTACAGAACCAGCCTCGGGGTCTGTCAACAAGTGAATGGATGAAGAAAATGTAGTATATATACATAGTGGAGTTTTACTCAGTCATAAAGAAGAATGAAACTGTCATTTGTCGGTAAATAGATGAAACAGGAGAGTGTTATCTGAAAACAGTCCAGTCTCAGAAAGTCAAGGATTGAATGTTTTTTTTTTTCCTCATGTGTGGAGTGCACAGATGTGCATAGAAAAGAGTGAGCAGGGAGAGAGACTAATAAAAATGGGGGATATCATGAAGTAGACAGGAGATCAATAGAGTGGAGAAAGGGGAATGAGAGGGAGAAAAGAGAAAGGGACATGGGAACGTACTACTAGAGAATGAAATCTATCAAACTCTGCTACATCCATGTATGAACTAACCACAGTGAATCCTGTATGTGTGTGAATGACACAGTAATTAAAATAATAATAATAACAATAATAAAGGCAGGACGGTCGAGCAAGCAGATCAGTGGAGGAAGGAAGGGAGGGAAGGGGAAAGTACTGGGGAAGGAGGCTGATTATGCTATGTGCAGGCATGGATATGGCATAACGAACCCCACTATCATGTATAATTAGAATGCATCAATTTAAAATGTGATCAATTTTAAAAAGAGAAAAGAAAGGGTATGTGGGAAGAATGGCTACATGGTATTTTGATATCTATATTTTTTCTCATTTTTCTTTGTAAAATACCAATACAATCGAACGTGTTCTGCTTTATTTCTATTTGTGTCAGTAACCTCTGGTTTTTCATATATGCACATTTACTTAAATTAATGCAAGAAAAATGTTATTTAAAGGTTGTGGGAGAATGCACGGAAACCTTGACTCACATCTGGAGATGGGAACGGGTGTGCGGGTGCTGAGGTTGTTGGGTCAGCCAAGCGTGGCTGGGTCTGCTGCTTCTGCACAGGAACTGAAGCTCAAGAGAGACTTAGGAAAGGATAAGAGAGAAGTGTTAGAAGCAAGGTAGGTTTGTCTGTCTCCTGGTCACGGTGCAGTTTCTCACCCAGGTACCACTTGCTCCTTGACTCAGCATCCTGAGCTGAGGTTCCTGATGAGCAGCCTCTGGTTTTCCTCTTCATTCTTAACCCTCCGGCATTGAGACAGTGACCACACACACACATGGTCTTGCTGTGGGAAGAGAGCAAGGCATATATAAACAAAGGAAATTACTGTGAAGGGTAAGAGCAAGAATAAATGTGCAAGTCCATCTAGGAAGGACACTACTATCCAATCAGTAGTGTCATACTAAATAAGTTATTTAACTCTTGCTTTCCTCTTCCTGGATAGTTAAGAAAATGGCCATGAACATCAGCTCTAACCATAAAAATAGACAAAGGAGAATTGTGTGTGTTTTTATTCAAATTAACTTAGACATAATTCCTAGCAGTTCTCAATAGGAAATCTATACTCCACCCAAACCCTTCCGTAGGCCTGTGTGTGTCTCCCTCACATGTTATACTCATGCCTAACACCCTGTATTGGCACCTTCCATAGAGTCTTGGTCCTCAGGGAGGTGCTGTTGGGACCCACATTGGCCCAAGCAGAAGCTCTTGAGATCATTGAGGGCATGCTCTGCTGGGAACTGTGAGATCCCCAGACTCTTTCTCATTCTCTTAGTTCCCTGACCATGACAGTGGAGGTTTTGCTTCACCACATACTCCTACTATAGTGTCCTCCTTTGCCACAGTCCTCAAAGTAGCAGGGCCAATCTATTATGAACTGAAACCTCTAAAACTCTGAGCCAAAATAAACCTTTTCTCTTTATAAGTTGGTTGTCTCAGGCATTTTGTTATAGTGACAGAAAGATGATTAACACACCCATCACTAACAACCTGAACTCATTTCTCCCTCTTTTACTGTACCATGTGCTTTTTTTTTTATCATGTCCTATCCCTTCACAGAAATTCTTTCTCATGCACCACCCAGTTTGAAGTTTTCCTTCAGCCTCTGAAATCTCAAAATGCCAAAAATTGGCCTTACTCTGTTTATGCTTTCTACTTGCTATCTCCTATTTTCCTATTTCTGTGTCCAACTTTCTCAACTTGCAGCCTTCTAGAGGACAGTGACCAGATGCTCAGTTTTTCTCATATTCTGTTACATGACATGTGCAAGTGAATCAGTGAATATCGGAGGAGTGACTGCAACCTGCTTGTCACTGTCTCTCTCTCTCCTTCTTTCCCTCATTTTTCACACACGTCAGTTCATATCTATGCCTGTGGGTTTATGGACCTGACATGCCCCTCAAATGTTTTGGTTGTAGCTAAAAGTGGCAACTGGATCAGTGTCATAATCATCCAGAGAGTTAATTGGTCTAAACATTTGAGACTCTGTTGACTGACTACAACATCTAAAAGCAATGGTCTTAAAAGTTAAATTATAATTATCACCTTCTTTGTGTTTTATACCCTGATATTTGACAAAAACAGATGATAATTAACTTTTGCCTTCATGGTCTTTTTGAGGAGAAATTTTCCACACTATCTTACCTGCCTAGATTTCATATTCACCTGTTGTTCTATTTCAAACACATGACATCCAAGACTGTCAGATATATTCAGAGCAAAATACATTATTCACTGTGAGTTCATTTAGTGAAGCTTAACTAGAAAAATGAATGTGTAACTAGAAAATTTATGTGACTTAGAAAATTAAATAAATGATATTCCCTGCAGTAGAAGAAAACTATATAAAAAACACACACACACTTTGATATCATGAATATATTACACTATGCCAAATTTAATAATGTCAAATCAAAATAGAGTAGTATTAAAATGATATGACCAGGGAGATTTTATTCTAGGAATACAAAGATGGTTCATCTTTAAGAAATCTATTACTCTGTCATATAATTATGGTGCAATGTCTAGTACTAAGATTTAAAATTTCACAGTAATGTAGAAATCAAAACAACTAATAAAGTTAAAAGTATGTGTACGAGAATATAAAGATTAAGTAGCACTAGTAAACTGGGACAGAATCATTTAAATTTGGTTAGGGCCTTCATATTTGGAAAAACTTCAGCTTTGACCACATGCATTGACACGTTTAATCAGCAAATATTTTTTTCACTAATACTTACTAGATTACCTGACCTTTTACATAATCATTTGTCTGTGACAGCATGGTACAGCATCACCTCTAATCAAAGCAAGCAATTACAAAGGCTTGCCATTAAGATTTAGTGTTAATATCTGACTCTTCTCCTTGAAAAGAAGTAGCATCTTAAATGTAAATAGAAATGATTCAATATGGTGAATTCTAAAACATTGAAGTCATTATTGTAGACCTATTAATACAAGAACAAAATGCTACTATTATCAATAATGACTGAAATACCAAAGTGATATAAACAAAAATTATAATTTATAACTATTAGAATTTAAATATATTTGGGGGTAGGCACAATATAAATACTAAGCTAGAGGACATTAGCTAGATAACATTTGGAAATGCCTTATATCCTTTTTGAACAAATTATTCTTCAAAGTTTTAAAATATACTGCAAGGCTGAGTATTTAATAATACCATAACCCTAATCTTTGTAAAATTCCTTTATGTTATCACACTAAACAAAATAGCTTGCAAAAGATACATTTATAGTTATTTGATTACTCATAGGTCATGACTATTTTTTTAAGTCTGATTGGGGAATTCCTGTTGTATTATGAGAATAAATTAAAAGAAAAATAATATTTTGCAATGCCAAAATTTACTAAGAAAGAAAACCCACCCCCCAAATAACTGACAAAAACGTTGAATAAAATATCTTTTTGGCACAGAAAAAAAATATATTAAATAATTATAAACTATGAAGAGAAAATAAAACCCTGTTAAAATAAAAATAAGGTTACTTCTTGATATCTTTACAATATCTTTACTTCTTGGTATTCTTTAAAATACCATTATATATCAGTTTATACATATATTCACATCATTTAAGAATTCATTAGTAAATTTTAAATAAGTACAAAGATTATTCGAAGTTTAGTAAGATATTATAATATTTAATGATAATAATTTGATAAAATTTGAGATGAATGTTTGTATTCCAGAAGTTTATTCTCAGTCTTGATTTCAGTTTTGGTTCTAGCTTCAGATAAGTATCAATAATGACACTTGGTCAGCTGTTATTTAACCAAAATGTGTATTTGGAGCAATTCTATGAATAAATTTCACATGAAATGCTTAAGGCCTGTATTATAAATCTATAAAACTTTGCTCAAAGATATAAAAGGCAACCTGAATAAATATGTACTTGCCTTAAAAAAATATTATAAAGTTGTAACTTCTCTCCAAAATAATATCTAGTACAAAGTAACATCAATAAACATCTCTGTAAGCCTGAAAAATTGATAATAAAGAACCAATGCACATACCTCAAAATAATAAAAGTCATGTATAAAAAAGCTGAAGCAAATAGTACTCTAAAGTGAAATACTGAAACCTTTCCCCTTAAGATCAGGAACAAGGCAAGGATGATCACCTTTGACCCTTGTATCCAATATAGTATTGGGTTTCTAGCCAGAGCAATTAGGCAAGAAAAAAGGCATCCAGATTGGAAAGGAAGAGCTAAATTTTTTCACAGATTTTTATATAAAAAAACATGAAGTTTCCACATATAAAAGCCTTCTAAAGCCAATAAACGAATTCAGTAAAACAGTAGGATACATAGGCAACACATAAAAATCATTTATGTTTCTGTGTGCTAACAGTGAACCATCTGAAAAAAAATTATAAGAGCAATTCAATTTGCAATAGCATAAAAAAAACAACAGAGGAATGAAGTGAAAGAAGTGTGTAGAGCCAACACTGAAACATACCTTAAGAAACTTAAAGAAAACAAACAAAAAAAGAAATGTATTTCATGTTTGTGAATTAAAAGGCTAATAAAGTTAAGATATCCCAAAAGATAGTAATTCAACATAATACCTAGTATAATATTAGTATTTTTTTGCAAAAAAAATAGAAAAAACATCTTAAAATTTATGTGAAATCTCAAGGGCATATGAATAATCAAAAGCCTTGAAACAGAGAAAAACAACATTGAAGGACTCACACTTCTTAATTTCAAAACTTCGAGAAAGACTTCAACCATCAATACAGTGTGGCACTGGCATAAAGACAGATGTAGAGACCAGAGGAGTTATTTTAATATATGAAAAAATGATTTTTGATCATAGCATCAAATCAAGATCATTCAGTGGGGAAAGGGCAGTCTTTTCAATAAATGGTGCTAGAAAAACTGAATATCTGTTTGCAAAAGAATCATGCTGAATCCTTACCTTGTACCATATAAAAATAGTTCAAAATGGATCAAAGACAGAAGAGATCTCAAACTATAAAACTCAGAAGAAAACATAGGGCTAACATTTTACAGAATTTGATTTAGCAGGGACTTCTTAGACATTACATTCAAAGAATAGGCAGGGATTAACAACCAGAAGATATTAGATTACATAGATAATAAATAAAACTCAACAACAACAAAATAAAGAACAGTCTGATTAAAATATAATCAAAGGAGATGAATAGACATTTTTTCCTAAGGAAAATATACTATAAGCTGAGTCCTTCAACTTTGTTTTTCTCTTTTTCAAGACTTTTGATTATTCATAGTCCCTTGAGATTTCACATAAATTTTAAGATGAATTTTTCTATTTTTTCGCAAAAATATTAATATCATACTAGGAGTTATGTGGGATTACTACCTTTTGGGATATCTTAACTTTATTAGGCTTTTAATTCACAAACATGAAATATATTTCATTTTTTGTTTTCTTTAAGTTTTTTAAGGTATGTTTCAGTCTTGGAATTGCAATATGCTAAGGACTAATAGATATATGGAAAGATGTTCAGCATAACTAATCATTCAGAAAATATGAATCAAAATTACAATGAGCAACCATCTCCCATCCCCTAGAATAGGTATTATGAAAAAAAAAGACAAATGTTGGCAATGACCTAGCAAAATTGAAACTCTTGTGTGCTGTGGAAGGAACGTAAAATAGTATTACTCTTGTAGGAAACAGTATGGAGGATGGGGTGAAACTCAATTGTAGAGCATTTGCCCGGCCTGCACAAGGCCAGGAATTCAACCCCTACTACCATTAAAATGAAAGAAAACACAGTATGATAGTTCCTCAAAACAAACAAACAAATAAATAAATTAAATTTAAAAATAAATAAATAAAAATTACCAAATTATATAGCAGTTCCATTTGTGGATATATTTCTAAAAGATTTAAAAATAGGATCTTGAAGATCGTAGAATCATAACACATGTATTCACAATAACCAATAGGCAGAAGCCACCCAAGTCTCCATCAATGGATGGATAGGTAAGAAAAACAAATACACATAGAATACTACTCAGCTTTAGAAAGGAAGAAAATTCTGACATACGGTTAACATAGAAGAACCTGAGGACATTTTGTTAATTGAAATAGGCCATTCATGAAAAGACAGCTGCCATAGTACTCCACAGATTTTAAACATTTAGAGTTGCCACAACCACAGAAACAGACAGTAAAATGGTGGTTACCAGAGACTGAGGAGAGGGGGAAATGGGGACGTAGTATTTAATGGGTGTGAAGTTTTAGTTTTATTAGATTAAAAAGTATTACAGAGATAAACAATGGGGATAGTTGCCTAGTATTAAAAGTGCATTTAATACCAATGAGTTGTATACTTAAAAATGGTTAAGATAGAAAATTTCATGTTATGTGTATTCCAAAACTTCTTTAGTTTTTGGAAAACCATTGGGAAAAAATGCTCAAATTGTCATAATACATTTTATTGTAGCCTGATTATTTAAATGACCAATGCTCATATTGTAATAAAATTAAAAAGAAAATATCCTTCCTTTGATTTCTAATTGTTTTAGTCAGGTTTTTCTCTGCTGTGACTAAAAGACTTGACAAAAACACAATTAGAAGAGGAAAATTTTATTTGGGGACATGGATTCAGAGGCCTTAGTCCATGGAAGGCCGCGTCCCTTCCTTGGGGAATAAGGTGAGACAGAACATCATGGCAGAAGTGTGTGGTAGAGGAAGGCAGCTGGGAAAATCATACCCAGGAGAGAGGGAGAGAGAGAGAGAGAGAGAGAGAGAGAGAGAGAGAGAGAGAGAGAGAGAGAGAGAGA
>NW_026000240.1:18275524-18279319 GCF_001458135.2 Marmota marmota marmota | reverse complement strand
GAGAGAGAGAGAGAGAGAGAGAGAGAGAGAGAGAGAGAGAGAGAGAAGTGGTGTGAAGATCTCCTCACCACCACAAAATATAAACCCTAAAGGCAAGCTACCATGACCCACTTCCTCCAGCCACATCCTGCCTATAGTTCACACTCAGTTAATCCATTCAAGTGGATTGATGCTCTGATTAGGTTAAGGCTCTTATAACCCACTCAGTTTCCCTCTAAACCTTCTTGCATTGTCTCACATGTGAGCTTTTGTTGGACACCTAATATCTAAACCATAACACTACTTGAACTCCTTTGTAGAATTGTTACATAAACCACACTTCAAGATATATTATAAGGTATGTATACATTTACTATTTTCTTCCTATCAAATCTGATTATATCTCCTAGTTTATTTAAGGTTAAGATGGGGATTTTCCAAAGATAAGCATGGTACATTTTCAAATGACAATTTTAAGACCAGTAGATGCTTGTCCTGTCTGTCCTTAGCCAAGTCTTTTATCTTCTTCAAATTGCAGGGCTTTCAAAACTTTTAATATAGGGAGAAAAATAAAGCCTAATGTGTATAACTGCATAGGAATCAAATAAATGTATAAAGAACTCATCAGAGTAACTCACATAATAAACACAAAAAGAAGCAAGTGTGATTAGAATTTTTCTGGTTAGATTTACTAGTAACAGTCACAACTAGCAAAAGTCTTGAAGGATGACTTTTTTCACTTGCTCACATCATTCTGTTCTTGAAGAGCCACATGAAAACACTCATGGCATTCAAAGACATGGCAATAGTCTTTGACCAGGACAGAAAAAGACCCCATTTTTCCTTAACAAATGCTGGCATATTAACCTTGAATTCTCTTAAAAAAAAAACACATCACAGAAAGTACCTTTTGAACTTTTTTTTTTTTTTTGCTAGAGCCCTCAGTGAAGAGACTTATAGGAAAATACAATCACATCTTATATTGCAGATTCCCAAGAACAAAGTCAGAACATGTGCCACTTTCTCTACAAGTTCCTGAAATGTTTAGAAGAAGATTGGTTTGATGATATCATTCATATTTAGGTAGATTTACCAGTCAAATCTATTGAACCATTCATTGACTTCTTAATTAATTTGCTCATTTTCTCAAAGGCTTACAAGTTGTAATGGGAGATGTTATGAAATCTATGTGGAGATACTGTATTCCACGCTGAAAAGGCATAAATTTTAGACATTAAAGAGATAATGATTTATGAGGAAGATAGGTTAAAAAAATGAAGACGGGTTCACTGCAAAGGTTATTATTCTACATGAGCAGAAAAAAAAATTCTTTTTTTGAAGGCCAAGGAACTTTCATGAATATTTTTGTTTCATGCTCTCAAACTTGACATCTTCCTAAGATGACAACTGTAATCAATTTTATACCTAGGTTCTTGTGTATTTCCAGATAGAGAATGAGACTCTTCTTGGGGAATTCTCAGTAGTAAGAAATATCACTGCATAAGAAATACAGAGTTGAATTCTAATCCCATCAGTAAAACTAAATTGATTCGTCACACACGTTGAGTCCCTTATTTTTTCTAGTTTTAAAGTTCTTTAGTAATTAAATAAGAAAGTTAAATAAGATCGTTCTAGTTCTAAAAAAAAAAAAGCTAGTGTATCTAACAGTTAGAAATACCACCTGATCATCATGGATTCTTCACCCTTTCTTTTTCAGAAATGCACCACCCGATACTCTCCAAAAAGTCTCTCTGGAAGAAGAGACATTTGTGATTTAAAAAATCCACCTTTCTGGTGTCATCTGAATTCTCTACAGCCAATTAAGGGATTATCAAAACATACGATGCCATGTTTGGTATAGTTGCCTCTCAAGCAGTGACAATAATGTTCATTAAACTCATCTGCTCCTCTAACTTTTCTAGCATCTACTGCAATTGGATGTGACAGTTTGGCTGTGTTTTGGCAAAGAAGAATGTAAGCAGAAGTGACACATAATTTTTTGGTACCTATATTATGTTTTGGATCTGGGTTTCCCCCCAAAGTATCACCTATTGAAGCCTTGGTACCCAAGACTTGGGGTTTCTGGGAAGAGATGGGATCACGAGGGCTCTAACCTCATTAATGAATTAATCCATCCAGAGATGCATAGCTGAATGGACTTTTAGGAGGACGTGGAAATTGGAGGAGATGGACCTTGTGGAAAGGAGGGTTCTTTTGGACATTCCTTTGGGGATTGGATCTTGCTTTGGTCCCTATTTCTCCATCCTTCTTAGCTGCCACGGTATGAGCAGCATCCTCCACCTCACAGTCTGCTGCCATGATGTTCTGCTTTGCTGAGAGCCACGGCGGAGTCTGTATGGCCCCTGGCATTTTGCCAACAGTATTGATTGACAGGCAAGGCATTACTATCCGCCTCTGCCGCAACTTTTGAGTTCTCGCACTATTTTGGAGTTCTCGTGGGGATTTCCGGGGATTCCCCGAGAGTTCCCATTGGTTGGGGAAGTGCAGGAGGAGGGATTTCCGGGAGAGATATTTCCGGCTGGGGGTTCCTGGACAAGCCTCGTGGCATTAGGGAGGATCCCCCGGAAGTTCCTTGCTCAAGGTCAAAACATTCATTAGATTGTATTCACTAGAATACCCCAGCTTCCAGGACATCCCGGCTCCTGCTTCTCCTAAGACCTGGGACAAGCTTCTTTTTCATCCGGGATACATTTTAAATTGTCATTTTTCACTTCTGAAAATTAAGGTTTTTCCTTTAAGTATTTTGGCAATGACTTTATGAGTTAAAGCCACTGCTTACATCCCCCGCCCCCTAAATTTTTAAGAGCTGTGGACTGCAGGAAGATGGAGCACCTCTCTTCCAGGGTGATCTTCATCATGGCCATTTTCAACATGTTTGAACTGGGATTAGTTGCTGGTAAGGAGCTAAACAAAACTTGCTGTCTGAATGGGGGCACCTGCATCCTGGGATCCTTTTGTGCCTGCCCCGCTTCCTTCTATGGACGGAATTGTGAGCATGATGTGCGAAAAGAGAACTGCGGATCCCTGTCTCATGGCGCTTGGCTGCCCAAGAAGTGTTCCCTGTGCAAATGCTGGCACGGCCAGCTCCGCTGCTTTTCTCAGGCCTTTATCTCTGGTTGTGCCGCGTTATGGAAGAGCACCTTGCAGTTTCCAGGACTCCAGAATTAGCCCCGTCTGCGTGGACCACTCTCATGCTAGCTGGCCTCTGTCTTTCTATACAAAGTTACTGTTAATTGACATTTGCCTTTTTCTGGAAATATAAGTTTAGTTACATGTGAATTTCATGATTAGTAAAAACTATAATGCTCCGGGGCCCACGACCACAAATGTACGGGGCACTGGAGGAACCCAGAAACACCATGGAGGAACCCAGCAACACCATCAGGGTAGTACCCAGGACACATTATCCATCAGATCTCTCATCAGACGAACCAGAGGGAGCGCAGGGTTGGACATCTGCGCCTCCGCCAGAGCAGTACTAACTCCAGAGATGGGAGTTCAAATCATTCCCACAGGAGTAAAAGGACCTCTTCCCCAAGGAACAGTAGGCTTATTGTTAGGACGCAGTTCTTCTACGCTAAAAGGACTTATGATAAGTCCCGGGGTAATTGATCCCGATTATGAAGGTGAAATAAAAATTATAGCTAGTTCTCCAAAGGGTATATCAGTAATTTCACCAGGAGATAGAATAGCACAGTTATTAATAATACCCAGCCTACATGATAAATTTTCCAGTAGTACTATAGAAAGAGGTTCCAGGGGATTAGGCTCCACAGGTGTAGATTGGGCTATGCT
>NW_026000240.1:18157319-18275052 GCF_001458135.2 Marmota marmota marmota | reverse complement strand
ATGCTGAGAGCCACGGCCGAGTCTGTATGGCCCCTGGCATTTTGCCAACAGTATTGATTGACAGGCGAGGCATTACTATCCGCCTCTGCCGCAACTTTTGAGTTCTCGCACTATTTTGGAGTTCTCGTGGGGATTTCCGGGGATTCCCCGAGAGTTCCCATTGGTTGGGGAAGTGCAGGAGGAGGGATTTCCGGGAGAGATATTTCCGGCTGGGGGTTCCTGGACAAGCCTCGTGGCGTTAGGGAGGATTCCACGGGAGCTGTGTGAAGTGTTTTCCTGCAGTTTAAAAATAAAGTTTGTTCCTGCTTCAGTGGCTCGTGATTTGTGCCCAGCCAGACTGCGGCACTGCTTTACCTCAGTCCCAAAGCAATGGAGCCAGCCAACGACAGACACCTCTGCAACCATGAGTCCAAACACATCTTTTCCCTTTAGATTGATTTTCTCAGGTATTTGTCACAGCAATGGGAAGTTGACTAACACAACCTATTAGAGGCCTGGTGTCCCCCTGATGCCTTTCTTTTCTTGACAAAGAGAGAGGAAGCCACAAGTTGAAAGAGTAAATTTCATTTTAACATGTGAGTTGCCTGGGTACTATGCCCTTAGGTGAAGCAGAACCCCTATATACCCACAGTAGGCTTCATATGAGTGACAAATTAACTCTATTAAGCAATTAATATGTGAACATATTTTTTAATACAGTGTCATATTATAGTCATATTAGCATCCTGACTAATACACACTCTTTATTAAGACTTTTCTGTCCAAACTCCCTCTAGAAAAACTGACATGAACGTAGTAAGGGTATAATATAGATAGCTACACTAATAGTGAAAATGTTAATGATTCTACAATGATTTTTTCAATTTTGATTTTGACATGTTTAATGGTGATTTTTAAAATAATTTTGAATAATTGGTTAAGGTTATCTTATTTTATCTTCCATTTAGTCCCAGTTAAAATTTCTGGGACTTTTGCCACATACAAGACAATTATTTTACTACTTTACTGATTGCTTGGAACATGCATAAATTTATCATTGATCTGAGGATCAGGATTTCAAAAAAAATGAATGCCATTTAAGAAAAGAACAACCCTAATTAAATGTCAGTTTCTCAGATGATATTCTGTTGGATATTTTATAGCTGCAGTTTTTCATGAATAACTTACATGCTGATATATAAGGGTATTTTATATGTTAAACACTATCAATGAGTATTTAAATTTCAACTAAATATTTTTCTGATATTTACATTTTTTTCATGATAAGTAGTAATATAAATTATATGCATATTATATACATATTTATAGATATTAATTACATATATTATAAATTATAACCGATTATATTGTAATACACTTGGAATCCTAAAGGTATTGTTTTGAAATCCCCCCTCTTTTATCTCACCTGCTTCATTTCCTCACCCAAACTAGTTCTCCTCCATAATCAGTAAATATGGCTTCTAGTGTCTAACATGCTGGAAACTTGAGTAATCTTATGTTTCTTTCTTTCCTTTGTTCTCTAAATAAAATTGTTCTCACAGTTCTGTTGATTATCCTGCACAATCTCTTAACTAACTACGATAGTCAATAGAGTAAAAAGGGCAAATAATAATTCAAAATAGGCAAAGGACATAATTATTCATTTGTCCAAAGATGACATACAAATGCCCAACATGTGTATCAAAAGATGCTCAAGTGTTACTTAACACGAGAAAAAATGCCAGTGGAAATTACTATGAAGATGTGGAATATAGCTCAGTGGTAGAACATGTGCCTGGCAGGCTCAAAGCTCTGGATTCAATCCTCAGTACTGCAAAGACAAAACAAAATAGAAAACCCATTGAAATATCATGTAACTATTCATATTAGGATGGCCATCATCAAAAACCAAAAGACAAGAAATGTTGGCAACTATTTGAAAAACATTGGATCACTGCCACACTGTTGATGGGAATACAAAATTGAGCAGAAGTCATGGAATACATTATGGGCTATGGAATACAGGATGGAGGTTCCTCAAATCATTTAAAGTAGAACTACCATAGGATCCAGCAATCTAATCCAAAATGATTGAAATAAAGATCTCCAAGTGATAGTAACTTTCTCAAGTTCATTGCAGCACTGTCAGTAATAGTCACCCTGTGGAAACAACCTGAATATTCTCCAACAGATGAAAGGATTGAAAAAAATAGCATACACAGGCAATGTAGTAGTCTTCATCCTTGAAAAATGGATGAACCTGGAGCATATATGATAAATGAATTATGGAAGTTACAGAAGGGCACATGTTACAGATTCTTCTTATATGAAGATGTCAGGAGATGGGGGGAGGAGAAAAGGGTAGTTTGATTCTAACTCCTACAACATTTAAGTTATGCAAGATGAATGAATTTTGGAGATCTGCTGTACAACATTGTGACCATAGATGATAGTGTATTATACACTTTGAAACCTATTGAGAGTGTATCTTTTAAAAAATAGTTTGCTGATTTGTTTATCTCTTGTTTTAAATGCCATCATCAGAAAGAGAGTATATCTTGTGTGAAATGTTTTTACCACAATAAAATATGGGTTTAAAACCCCCAGCTGTCTTTCTCTGTGATTATTGAAGTAGGTCATCTTTCTTCTATCCAATCCATTGTTTATACATCATATTTTCTTTGCTTGACGACCTCTCATGAATCCTTGCCTTTTCGATAAAGACTCTACCATTTTAGGCTGATATAAAAGAACCTGTGATTTACGTAGTCAGCATTTATTTCTATCCTTATTCCCTCTCCCACTGAGATTTTGGTCTCACTCAGCTTTGTGATAATCTACTTGTTCACACATACATAATTTTACTTATATTCTCTGCATAGATGCTCTCTATTCTATTGGTGGTGAAAGTCTTCCTCCTCCTTTAAGATCCTTCTCACAGTCACTACCTCTGCTATTCTACCATCAATTCCTTCAGACATTATAGATTATTTCTTGCCTATACACCCAAGGCACATATCCTGGCACTTCAATTACATAACAATTTTTAAAGTTTTTATAGTCTATTCCTTCCATTATGACTTCTAGAGCAGGGATTTTACAACATTCATCTTTGCATCCTAAATACCAATCAATATAAGTTCTTCAAAAAGTAAGTAAAATCAAGTAATGTAATTTTTTACACAAGATTTTCTAAAAATTATTGTTTCTTCTTATAAAATGAGACTGACTACCAGAATTCTTATTTGGAGAGGAGGAAGAATTAACTTTTGTAGACAAGCACTCTCACAAAATTTTGACTAGAAGCTGTGGAAGAAAGCATTCTGAAATATTGATTGAAACAAAGATTTAATACTTACTGGTTGGCTATAGTCCAGATAATTTCCAGTGATATAGAGGCCATGTGTAAATTGGGGTTTATCCCATGTATTTTACATATGAATACATTTTTTACTGAAAAAAAAAAGAATTTTGTATTATCTTCTTAAGTAGGTTAAGCAACCCAAAGTCATATGTTCTCTGGTAATAATCTAAGTGGTACAGATGGATGGCAGGATTCAGGCCAAGAAGATACTAGAAGCAAAAAGCAGCTATTACTTGCCACGTGAATTAATCTAAAATGGCACATGAATTAATGAAATTCATTGAATATATATGTATTAGACTTATATTAAGGTGACTCATATACTTGAGAAGAACAACTTAAAGAGGCAAGATTTATTTTGGCTCACTGTTTTAGACTCTTTAGGCCCATGGTTGGCAGGCTTTTTTGCTTTGATTCTGCAGTAAGGCCATAAAACATTATGGAAGGGTGTGGAGGAAGAAAGCTACACAGTTTATGGCCCCTTGGAACCAGAGAGAAATGATGGGCCAAAGAGAAGATAAGCCCTTCCAGGCCCTGTTCCCTCTGACCTACTTCCTCCAACCAAGTCTCACTTCCCAGAAGTTCATTCAGCCTTCAGTGAATTAATCCACTGATGACAAGGGTCCCCTTAACATCCAGTCAGCTTCCTAAATCCCCACCTCTGAACATATGAGCTTGCAGGACACTCTAGACCCCAAGCATAACAATAAGGCAGTGCAAAAGTTCATCTCTGGTAGGATTGACTTGGAGAAGACAATGAAATGTATATCTAGATGGCATTAGCTACAGTGATAATGTATCTCTGGAGGATTTAGGCATTTGGTAGTCAGGTAAATTGAGGATCATTATAATCAAAATCATCCTTTGTCGCAGTCCGGCTGCAGCAAAATAACGGGGTGAGGGGGGGGGTGACGAGCAACTTGTGTAGATTGATACAGCAGGAGTGGAGCCGTTTATTGTAGGACAACAGAGGTATTTATACATTCCACACAGCTTATCTTAATTAGCATAAACTAGATATATCAGTCAACCAATAAGGAATCTCCACACTTAATGGCTCGCTGGAGTTACTTCACAAACCACTCCCTCTGGCATTTTGCCAGGCGCCATCCAGACTTGTTTACAGACCTTAACATTAGCCACTCCCTCTGGCAAAATGCCAGGCGCCATCCAGACTTGTTTACAGACCTTAACAATCCTTTACAAATTCCTTATAAATGTGTAGGTATGGAGTTCCACATACAATCTAGCTAGTATTCCTACATTAGGATATAATGCTGTTCTTCACTTGGAAATGAGTAAAAAATTTGGCCCAAATTAGGGGTTTTTTATATAGATATAAAAAAGTGTATACTAACTTCATGTGCCATTACAATTAATATGAAACAAAAGAGGTACTGACTCACATGTTCAGTTTATGCTCACAATGGCACAGATGGTCACTGAGAATATTAGGCTCACCTTCCTCTGCTGCTTAAGTTGTTTTACTTTATTTTTAAGTAAATATGCATTTTGTGTCACTAATAACATATAAAAATCATGGAGTTTATTATCCATATTTATATTGTATTCTCTTTGCTGATTGTTTTAAACAGATCTGTTTCTAAGGGAGCAGGACAAGAAATATGACATCCAAGTCAAGCCCAAAATCAATCTGAGTACTGCAGTTCAATAATATTATTTTAGAATTTAAAAAATGATAATTTAATTATTTAAATATATTTGGTGACTATTTTTTATATCTGGAAACTGTAATTTTTTTAATGTCAAGGTAACCAATAGTATTTCATCTTGAAAAAGAGATGAACCTGCTACTTCAAAGAAAAGTACAGCTGATACTTAATAATAATCTTGTGTGTAATGTGATCTATGCTTGAGGTCAAGTTATTACTCTCCTTTAATTCATATTCAAGGAGTTTTTACTTAATACCTTCTCCAATAAATTATTTAATTCTTCTTAGCTATATAGTAGGCAATTACCTTTGTTCTTCCGATAATATGCTCACTAGAAGACAAGTAAAAGAAGAGAAGTAAAAGAAAGAAAAATGAGTCATTATTAATATTTTAATATTTTAAGACATGAATATATTTCTAATTTATGTAATTAAAGTAGGAAGCACAAACATCAATATAGGTAATATATTGATAAGATAATGTGGTCTCTCTCTCTCTCTCTCTCTCTCTCTCTATATATATATATATATATATATATATATATATAATCACACTGTTTTTCTATTTTAAACATTTGTTATTTGAAATTATTATATTTATTGTAGCTAATATAACTGATATAGTTTAAAATAATTTCATATAAACAGAAGAATCCTTGAGATCTTCTGGCATATGTGAAATTAACAGAAAGAAATATGTGCTATAAGTTCTAATTTCTTCTTATTTTTTCTCCAGAGATACTATGAGTCAGAATGAGACAGAAGAAAATGGACATGGGCATGATTTAGCCTGTACAGTTGTTGTTTTCAGTTGCAACATATATTTCAGAAAATTTTGCAAAAATGATAGTGTTAGGATCTGTAAACAATGAAGCTAGGCAGGTTGGCACAAGCCTGTAATCCCAGAAACCCAGGAGGCTGAGGCAGATGGATCTCAAGTTTGAGGCCAGCCTTGACAACTTAGTGAGACCCTATCTCAAAAACAAATAAACAAACAAACAAAAAGAGCTGTGAATGTGGCTTAGGGTAAAGTGCCCCTGGTTAAACCCTCAGTACCTCCCCCCATAAAAAAATAATCAAGAGCATTTCAAAGAGTTTTAGGGTAGAACACAGAGGTCCTTATGTCAGATATGTTCTATGATGCAGATGGGATGGAGTGATGACCAAAGGTACAATATGAATGTATAATTGCATAGTTTTTCCATGTTCTCATAAATCCTAAGTATATTCTAGAGATTCTGTTGGGAACTTTTAAAATTCTCATTATCTCTACAGTGATCTCTGTGTGAGGTGCAGAGGGATGGTAGGGGAGGAGAGAGGGAGGAAGCAGAGAGAAAGGTTCACAATGCCTTTGCCTCCCTTCCTGTGCTTTCCACATCCCACCTCCTGTGTCTAACTAAGATGGAATACATGGATAACATTATTTAGTTGAAACAAAGTAGCCCCCATAAAACTAATACCTGACTTAAACCATGAGTCTTTCAAAATAATAAAAATAAAATGAGTACAAGTGATCCAAGATGGCAGAGCTACAGGAGTTTTGCTGCCTGCTCACGTTCTTTCAGCCACAGGCCTACTGAAACAACGACAGGGACCTACGCACCAAAGAAGTGAGCAAAGTAAGCTGAAAGGACCAAGACTCCTCCAGTGTGCGTATTTCATGGTAAAATTATTCTACAACAATAGCTACATTTTCATCCATTACTGCCACTAAAATCACATTGACATAGATAAATGTAGAACTTCACATGAAAAGTTGTTTATCCAGTAATATTAAACAACATTTTTGAAATCATAAAGCATATCTAATTAAACTGTTCATAAGTAAGTGCACAATTGGGGCAAATACTATTTTTGTGTTTTAAAAAGATTTTCATGTTGTAAGAAGTAGAATTCAAATGACAGAGAATTTGTTTCATATTTTACTTAAAATTTTTTGTGACTACCAAAATAATATAATTTACAAAAATTATATTATTTTGGTATTCACAAAAAAATAACAATGTGTAAATATCACAATGTGTTATATAACCCAGAGACAAATATAGTATGTATGTTGGGGTCTTTCATTTGAATAATTTTGGAATCTGTTTCTTTAAACGGTGAACATTATAAATTGTGGGTCCATTGGTAGTAGAGGCAAAAATGGCAGAGAGAATATATTATAATGCTAAGTTAAATGGTGGAGGGGGAGTTCAAATGTAGGTCTCTGACTTCTGAGACTCAAGCATGAGCGTCTTCTGCAACTTCATCTGAAGTAAGTACCTCAGGTTGCTTCAGGACTGTCCACTGTCTTCACCTGTACCTCCACCTTTTAAAGTACTCCATGTACCTGATAACTTACTTTCTGGGGAAAACATGGCAGAAACAGTGTTGCATTTAATGTTTTTAGTAGAGGGAAGACCTATTCTATTTACATAATACTGTACACAAACTACAAAATATTTGAGGCAGAAGAATTATTCTGGCCAGGCTCAGTAGCACAGACATGTAATTCCAGCTGATTGGGAGGCTGAGGCAGGAGGGTCACAAGTTCAAAGCCAGCATCAGTAACTTAGCAAGGCCCTAAGCAACTTGGTGAGATGCTGTCTCAAAAAAAAAAAAGAAAAGAAAGAAAGAAAAGGGCTGGGGAAGTGGCTCAGTGGTTAAGTGCCTCTGAGTTCAATCCCTGAAATTGTAAAAAGAAAAAGAAAAAAAATCAATTTGAATTTTTTAACCTAGATTACCCACAGTTTAAAATAGTATAGAAATTGAAATCTCTCTCTCTCTCTCTCTCTCTCTCTCTCTTTCACCCATCTTCAACCAGCTAGCTGTTTCTAGTGAAGAAACATGGAAATAATAAAATGCACATTAGAAGCATTCAATGAGCTTCTTAAAGGTTTTATTTCATTTTCTTATCAAACTTAGAAGTCTAATATTGATTCTTTTGAAGCTTGTAAGTGAAGATTAAAGCACTCTGACATGCTATCTACAGGTGTGCCATAATGAATTATGATCTTTGCCTAATCCACGGAATGAAAAAGCTGCAGTACATAGCAAATGGTTAATCAGTGCAGTGGCACAGAAGATCAATCTTTGATTCCTGTATTCACAACCCTGTTTATTTGGCCACATAAGAGAACAGGCTGGGGTGTTGGAATGGATTCCTAGAAATGATGGATGTAATTGTCAAAACTGCCAAGGTCAATGTATAATGTTCATAAGAGAACCAACCCAATGCGTGGACCTGCCATTTGTCATTCATGCAGTTTGACCCCCAGTTCTCTTTATAATAACACGTGAAGGAGGAACAACTGCTGTGTTCATTCCAGAGGAATCCTGTGCTCTCTCCAGTATCATTCAGGTCACAGCCTTTCTCAGGATGGGATCATTTGTACATAACTTTTCCTTTTCTGATGGTACTGGACTGATTAGTTGAAATATGGATTTAATTAAAAAAAAACTGATCAAGGAATCTGTATGTAATTCTGTTACCATACTGTGTACATGGCTCTGAAATTCCAAATGCATCAGGATCTTTCTGATCATCATCTACTCTCTTAGAATACACTCTCAACTTTGACATGGGCAGTACTGTGTTGAAAGTTATTCTAATACCAGCATTTTACAGATAAGTTTTTCTTAAAATATTTATATTCAAATTAAAAAAAACCCACAAATGCCCATTGTGTATATATATATATTCTATTGGTAAAATATCATAAGACTGGATAATTTTACTTATTTTCTTTGGACACTGCTTTTCTATTGTAAGGATGAGTTCCTGAACATGCTCATAGATGCATTCAGTTAAAAGTATATAATTTTAATTCTGTAACCTCATTAAATCAATAACTATTGAGAATTCTGATGTTTTATTGCTTGTTATATTTGTGTACTTGCTATAATTTCCTAAATACTTATATTGGCACTAGAATGTAAATCTCATGAAGGACAGCCTTGTTTTGTACTCTAACTTGAATTCTTGGAAGAATGAGCATATTATATATATAGGCTCAGTCATCATGTCTTGAAAGAAGAAAAAATAAGGTAACAAAAATAAATTTTAAAAAGATGAAAGAGAAAGACAAAATATATGTTTATTTAAAAATATGTCAATATTGAAGTTATTTGGGGGAATTTCTCTTACTGCAAAAAATTTATTATGAGATTACCAAAGAAATTACATTGCCCCACTTTTCTAAAACAAAAACAGAATTTTTTAAGGTAGAATAGATCGCTATCACCTGTAAAACAACTCAACTGGTCACAGAGCAAATGCAGTCAACGTGTAAAAACAAGCAATGAATCTGATGTGGTGACACAGCTTGAAATCCCAAAAGCTTGGAAAGTTGAGGCAGGATAGTTGCCAAGTTGAAAGCCAGCCTCAGCAACTTAGACAGACACTGTCTCTAAGAAATATATAAAAAGGGCTGGGGTTGTGGCTCAATGGTTAAGTGACCCAGGGTTTGATTCCCTGGTACAAAATATACAAAGAAAAAGAAAGCAATCACTGGCTGGGGATGTGGCTCAAGCGGTAGCGTGCTCGCCTGGCATGGGGGCGGCCCGGGTTCGATCCTCAGCACCACATACAAACAAAGATGTTGTGTCTGCCGAAAACTAAAAAATAAATATTCAAAAATTCTCTCTCTCACTGTCTCTTTAAAAAAAGAAAGCAATCACAATTGAAATTACACAAACTAATATTAATAAATACCTCAGTGGTTCTATTCTTCACCTCAAGGTAAGTGTATTCTTTTTAAAAACACTTTAAAGAAATCCAAAGAATCAAGAGCTCTCCAAACCTGATACTAAATGGAGAAGTATTGTGAAGTGACCTACCATATCCACTTTTATTAAAATGTCACAGATATTGCACAGATGGAACCCTTCCAGGTGCTTAGATAGCATGGTCTTGCTCTTACTGAATGTGCAGTTCTGGATTCAGACAGATGAATGACAAATGACAAAAAGTGATAATTGTAGGAGACGAATACAGGAAACAGGGCTTGAGGCAAGAGCGACAATTCTGATCCATTAAACATTGATACACAACTGGAACTGGAAAAAAAAAAGACTTATGACTTTACAAAACTTTCCTTTTGTTAAAAACGTTTCAGCTTCCTTGACTGACACGGTCATAAGGAAATGTAACAGCTCTGATTTGTGATATAGTCTCCTCATTTATGAAAGAGGGATTTAAAACATCTTTTGAAGGTCAAAGAAGAATCTTCGGTATCTCCATGTGACCTGCCAAGTGCTACAAAAATGTTAGTCATTATTCTTAGTTATCTATAGCACTTTCATGTCACATGATTCACATGGGAGTCTCCCAGAAGAAAACTCAAAAACTGTCTCTACTGCGCAGCTTTATTTTGTCATTGTCTATAGTTATTTTATTTCTGATATACTTATTGAGGGGCAGCTACATTTTTTAAAAAAATACAGACTAATAAGAAGATAATAAGATTATGAGACTATAGTCATAATAATTTTATTAGATTAACTTATTTATTCATAAAACTAGATCACATTAATCCCCCAAAGTTTTCTGAAAGTTCTAAATTGCTATACTTTAATTAGAAATGGCTGCAAAACTCTTGTTTAAGGTAAAGTAATACCGTTTTTTTACATGGCCTGAAGATACCATGATACTTCCCTAGGATAAAATGGAAAAAGTGTTTTTAGTCCAACTTATTCTTACCAGGAATAATCATAATTTTTTAAATGTCCTTTATGTTAAATTAAATTATTTATTTATTGCCTCATGTTTTTTAATGTGGTATTTATGTTTTATTTTCATGCTTCTATTGCTCTTCTGTAATAACCTGTTGAATTCTATTCGTAGCACAATTATGTTTAAGTTCCATTTTTTCTGTTCCAACATAATTGGAGAAATAAAGAATTCTAAGCACGTTTAAAAGTTTCATCAACCATTTTTCAGCTAATGATGTATGAAGTACTAATAGAAATCAGATAGACAAGTTCAAAGAGAAATGGAAAATAGAAAAAAGAAATCAAACTTTGGTCTACTTTTTCCTTGACACCACATTGGGAAATAAACACTCATTGTGAAATTGAAGACCAAGCAAACTCAATTCTGTATCAGACCAAGATTGCACTATGAGATTTTAAGACAAAGAAAGTCAGGATCACTAATTGAAAAAAATCACATTTTCTAATGTAATTAATATTCTCACCAGCCTTATCTCTGTTGAAAGCAAACAAATATTAACTTTTGTATCTAACTATAAATAATAATTAATATTTCTATCAATTGCAACATAAAGGCAACAAAAAGAAAGCATAATAAAATTATACATATGGAAATTTCTAAGTGACGAAAAACTGAGACTATTCACTTTATGAAAACTGTAAGGACAGCTTCACAAAACTCTATAATTTAGTAATTTTTAATATTGTACTTATATTTAAAATAGTCAGCAAATTAAGGGTCATTCATAAGCATTAATTTTTGGCTACAATGTTATTCTATTTGAAATATTTTTTAAGATGACATATTTTAAATAGGACATTAGAAACATGGACCAATTTACCTTTCTAATAAAATCTGTATCCATAGTTATGACTAGTTTAACTTCCCATTCCCTACTGTTTTATTTTACACAAACTCTATGATATAGTTTTACTGAATCCATATATTACTTGCTGCCAAGACTTCAAATAGATGAGACATAGATTTCAAATATATGGGACAATAATATGTGTAATAAAATTCTAGGAAGGTTATGGTAGAATAGAAGAATAATTTCTTACTTATAAACTGTGTCCATGAATTTGGATACACTTAAATATATATACAGGATATGTATGTATATATATATATATATATATATATATATATATATATACATAAAATTTTGCAAATGTGTGTGCATACCATATTTATGTTACCCCAAAATACATATTATATCATTTAATTATTCTACAGTTTAATATTTACTGATTCTGAAAAAGGAATACCTTATAAGTACTCAGATTGATATAAAGTCAACTAAATCTCGTCAATATTCACTTTAATTAATGATATTAACTGCTGATGGCTTTATTCCACCCATTCTCTGTTGGCAACCTGAAAGGCAATTCTCACTGTGACTCAGCTCCTGGGGTGCCATCCGGGAGAGATTGTCACCTTGGTGTGGATTGTAACCTCTGACCCTGCCACTTTCTTCTTATAACAGTACCACCTTGCACATTTAATGAATTTCATACATGGTTAAAAAGGTATCCGCTCAGTGAAATGTTAAGTCATGCTGTGAAAAGTTCCATTGTTTCTATAGGTCTAATTGACCTTTCACATTATAGAAGATAAGAAAAAAAATCAATAAGGTTACTTAATAGCCAGTCCAATGCAATATTTATTATTAGTATGCTAAACACGTTGCTTTCAAGGCATTGACACCTAAACACCACTAGAAGTATCAAATGACTTCTCATTAATAACCATTATATTAATCACTGTTGCCCAGAACTTGAATCTGACTGCGAAATGCCCTGGTGGAAATTGCTATAATCGTTCAAACTACAGGAATGAATATTTTTCAGCATAATTACTGCTGTCGTCTTATTGAAAAATATCCCATTAGATGGCAGCTTTTAGTTACGTAAATCGTGTTGATTAATTTTTAATTTCCAGCATTTATATGACATTGCACAAGTAAAGATCTTTGATAATTTAAATGGTTAGCTGAGCAATTATTAAAATAACTCACAGCAATTGAAACATTCATTTACTTACTCGAAGTGCCATACATCATTACCTCCTGATTAAAACAAAGTTTGGGAAATTGCAAGTGCTTAGTTGATCACTAAGTTACGTATTTCAGGGTATTGTTTTATAAAAATATCCAGGCCATGAAGGACACCTCAGCTGCAAGGGTAAAGTTCTAGCATAAACACTTCAAGGCAAGGGTATCTAAATTACACTGGCAGTATGGAGTGCCAGCCCTATGCTCAAGTGTGTATCTGTGCCTCCAGGGAGACAACTTAAATGGTGCATATTTAGCCAGTTCAGTACCTCCTTCATTTAAAACATACAAAGGGTTTCAGTATTTTTATGAGCAAATAATGATTTCCCATTTTAGTTACCTATTCTATTTTTACTGATGTGTTTTAATTTTCATATTGACTGTGATATCTTAGATAATTTTGCTTATTTTTATTTTATTTTTTTGGTATCAGGAATTGAACTCAGGGGCACTCAACTACAGAGCCACATACCCAGCCCTATTTTGTATTTTATTTAGAGACAGATCTCACTGAGTTGCTTAGCATCTTGCTTTTGCCGATGTTGGCTTTGAACTTGTGATCCTCCTGTCTCAGCCTTGTGAGGTGCTGAGATTACAGTTGTGCGCCTCCGTGCCCACCTGTTTCTTTTTTTAATAGGGGAAATAAGTATACTGACTTCATAATGCTGTACTAGGGGGTACCATTACTTAAGGAATACATGACTGATTAGATATCAGTAATAAACAATACATAATGCTCCTCGTATCATACTTCTATCATAACCCTCCAAATAAGATATACACTACTTAAATGATGGGGGCATATTCTGAGAAACCCATAAGGAAATTTTGTCATTTCATAAATATCGTAGAGTGTACCTGTGCACATTTGGTTGGTCCAGGTCCATGACTGGGCTCTTGTTGCGTTGAAGAGGTACAGCAAACTTAAGACAGGTGAGGCTGCTGTGAGCAGGTCATGGCACACTGATGTAGAGCAAACATTTCTGTAAGTATGGGAGCACACTTTAAAATAATGATTAAAAGTATACCATCATAAATATAAGCCTGTGAAGTAGCCATGTAGTATTATATACTGAATATAATTGTATGTACTCCTACACCACTGGCAACACCGTAGGTCTCTTTATATCAGCACCACCACAGACACATGGATAATGCATTGCACTGGGACATTGTGCCATAGTCAATGACATCACTAGGTATGCCATCCTTGACTGAAGTGTCATTATGCAGGACCCAGCTGTATATGGCCATTATGCAGTACCCATTGCTTCTACATTAAAAAAAAGTAACTGTCCCTTTGATCCTTAATATCTCTCTATTCAAATCTTCATAAGTTAAAAACAAAATCAAGTACACCCATGCACATGATCTATCATTTATTAGGGTTTAAATAAACAAGTATGCATTAAACAAGCAGGGATTTCTTATTTTGTTCCTCCTCATATGAACCAGCTACAGGTAAGCAGGTGCCATTTTTGGTTTAGGTGCTCTTGTATGTAGAGATACCAGAGTAGACCATCTTTCACTATTTTTTCCAAGAATTATACAATTCCAGGCATTATTATAACCTTGGTCAATTCTTGACAAGGAAGCAAACAATGGCCCCACAAGTCAAAAAATCCTTTTTTATCTCAAAAGCAAAGCTTTCTTAGAATTCTCAGTTGGCTTTGTAAAGTCTTCTTGTCCACAGCATGTCATATGACCATAGTTGCAGTGGTGACGAAGAAAATATATTTTTTTTAATCCTTCTTCATGAAGGTTGGAAACCGAGAACATGGTTGATAATTATTGATGGATCAGCCAACCAACAGCCAGGGAAAGGGAGACATTTTAACAGTAGATAAGCCAAAGAATGCAAGGTTTGAAAGAAGTAAATGGTATTGTTGAAAAATCTTTCTAGTAAGAAAATAATTTGTCTATAGTCCAACTTCAGGATAAACAAAGTTGAAAAGTGTTGGACAAATTCTAACTCAACAAAAAGATATTAGCATATGTGGAAACTAAAGCTCAGAGAGGGTGAACAAATGATGTTAATGAACCTGGTAAATGACAACGCCAATTTTCCAAACTGTTTTAATTTCAAAGCTTTCAAACTTTTTTTACTGTAAGGAACGGCTAAAACATGGTTTTTAAACTGTTACCAATGAACTGCAGAAATTTATATATGCATATAATCAATGCATAAATTAAAAAAATCTTTCCTCCACAAAGACTAGTGTACTTAAGAGCCACTCTCTAGATTTAAAAATATGATTTCATTTCTACAAAATATTTGTAGAATAGTTCACTTTTCTCTAACCCAGATCTTCTAGACATAATAGTGACTGTTGCATGCTGTAGAAACTAGATTTTTATAAAAATAACTTTTAAAAAAGTCTGGATGTACACACTGGAGTACTGTTAACCTCTAAATATCTTTCTGAACAACATTGATTCAGTTTTTGTTCTGTGTGTACTATTCATAGATAATTTTAATTTCTAACAATTTCTGTGATTGAACATCACAGCAAATACAGACAATATTTTACTCCTTCTGACTTTTTAAATGCTACCTAGAGATTCTGTTTTTATTCAACTTTCTATTTCCTACAGTGTTCCGTCCAGTAGTTACTACAGAATAGACACTCACCATTCTTTCAGTCAGTTCTTTGTAGGTCCAGCCTCACAGTTTGCCTCCCACACACCTCTTTGGTGACATTTGGCTAACATAAATGTCTTAAAGTATGGTACTCAGAATTAGACGTGGCAATAGTAAATCAGGCAAACAACAGCTAACATTTAATAACCTCTCCTGTGATGTTCCAAGAGCTCTGTGTGCATTATTTCATGTACATCATCATACATCACACCAGCTCTTCGAAGCAAAGGTGAAGCACTTCACTGTACACTGGCTACTGATTTGTCTGAGTCTGCTGAGACCAAGTGCACCCATACACAACAAGTTGCACGAAATGGGATGATTGGTGGCTGTTAAGCAGCAAGAGCCAACACAGACCATTCAGTGCAAGCTGGTTTCACAAGGCAGAGAAAAGCAGCAGGATGTGAGTGTGCATCTGCCACACTTGCAGCAACTTGAGGCCACTGGGGGCCCCAATGACAGCCATTTCTGTTAGCTACACACTGGGCACAGGAGTTATTGAGGTAAAGCTGTGGTGGAGAAAGCTCCTTCCTTATCTCAGGATGTGGAGTTCACAGCACATCCTACAGTTATTTTTGAAAAGTCAAGTGAGAAAGAGGAGAGAACTGGTTTAGATCAGGGCCACCTGGTGAACCATCCAACTTTTCTAGTATTCATTTTTTTTTTCTACCATGAGTATTCTTACTGTCTCCGTTAGTAATAAGAAACCACTCCTGAGGATACTGAATTTACCTTGAACTATCAAAGCCCAGAAACAAAGGATCATCTCTTAAATGTGTTTACTTTTATAATTTTCCCCTGATACTATAGTTGTATTTTAAAAGTTTTTTTTTAATTGCTCTCACTGGATAAATAATTTTATTCTCCTATAGAGTTGAAACATGTACTTAGAATTTAAAACTTGCCTGTCTTGTCAAGATCATTTAAAAAATTTATCTAGTTAATTTCTATTCTAATAAATTTCATTGTTTCACTGGTTTGTACTTTGTAATTTATGAAAACAAAATGCATGTCAATAATGTTATCTAAAAGTCTTAACAGAAATTTTGTAGATAATTTCTATTTGAATAGGCTATAGTAACACTATAGGGATATATTAAATATGGTTTTTCTAAACATTGAAAATCTTTATAGGATTTAACATTAGCTTTTTAACATTTATACAATAATTTAGTATTCTCATATTTTATCATACTCCCAGAATTAAGTGAAACAAACATTTTATTGTTTATGAAAATAAAAGTTTATTTTATTTGTTTGAAGTGCTCCAAACTTTTGTTACAGTACAAACAGAAGAGAAACAAATATTCTTGTAGAGCTAATTTATTTGAAAAGTTGAACATTTTGCATAAATCACCCAAATTAGTTTTACAATAAGCAAGATGATAAAACACAAGCAATTTCTCCAGAAGCTAGAGGACTGGGATTGAACTGATCATTTTTTATAAAAATAAACTTAAGTTAACTTTATATTATTTGCTTCCAGTTTAAAATAAAAGTACATTTAGGCAGTTATTTATGATCACCATTTCAGAGTTCTGAATTTACATTGTGATACAGTAGGGAGGGGGTTCCAAGGTCACTCTCCTTCATGCCAATTTATCTGAAGTGATAATATCTTTAATAGAGAAAGTGCTCCTATCAGAAATAGGAGTGTGGTATCAACTCCTCTCATGTGTTCAACCTGTTACCCATTCTCCTAAGCTTCCTGTCGCATAACTCCACATGGTTCTCAGAAGTTTCGCCCCAAAGAATCTCATGTTCCCTCTCACAATTCACTTTTTGGTCTATGTTTACTTTCCAAAATCCACTAGCCCTGCTATTTTTTTTTTAAAGAGAGAGAGAGAGTTTTTTAATATTTATTTTTTAGTTTTCGGTGGACACAACATCTTTATTTTATTTTTATGTGGTGCTGAGGATCGATCCCAGTGCCCCACGCATGCCAGGCAAGCGCGCTACCGCTTGAGCCACACCCCCAACCCAAGCTATGCTAATTTTTAAAAAAATTCTTCATGTCTATAAACTTATAAAAAAATAAAGAGAACAAATGCTGGAACCACATACATTTATATGAAAAAACACATTTGAGATTTAACTTTTTAAATAATCTCACATATGATTTCTGGCCAAAGACAAAATGGTAAATTAGCAAAATGTGGTGCCACTATCCTCCAAAATTAACTCTGAAGAAAATATAGATGTGAAATGTAAGTAAAGATTCAGCAGCTAACAAACATCACCAGAAAAAAATAGTCCCTTTGACCCTCTGCAAAGAATAAAGCATGGCTTCATCTGCATATAGCTATAATGTGGGGATCCTGTAAGAAGACAGGCTATAGAAAATCCTTCTCAGCACACACCAGGTGCTAGTGGCCTTGAATTACTATCAGGGCCTTAAATAGATTAAGGAGATTATTCAAAGATGGGTTGAACATCAACTAATTCTCTGGGTTGGTGGATTTTACCCAGGAACATGGCCTGGTTAAAGTTATTTCACCATAAGCAGTTAAAAATACAGTGCAGATCAGAGTTACTGCCTGGGGGAATAGCTTCATCCAGGTGGGCTCAACCCTGGGAGCTGTCTCTGGACCCTTAACCCATACTGCAGGAAGAATAGCTGGTACTCCAAGAAATGTTGAAGCATGAAAATCTTTTCACAAGAAAGACATCAAGCTGAGCAATCTACATTTATCTACTACAGTTTCCAAAACTGATGGGACAGGAATGTGACATAAGCCTATGAAGTGTCTCTAGGTTTTAAGTGATGATAACAATAATATGAGATCTCTTTCAGCATATATCCAATGCAAATTTATTACTCTAGCATTGAGTTTGACAAAACCAAAGAAACAGTAGCAAAATTTTTGTTACTGAAGCTAGAAGCAATCTATAATAATATTCAACACAGAAAAACAAAATAAGTGTTTGTTGTTTGTTCCTTTGAGAATTTTTTAAACTCTTTGAGTTTTAAACCTTAAGCATTGCTGCTGCAGTAGCTAGAGGGATATAGATTCCCAGAGCACTGGGAAAAATCAATAAGACAGTCAAGTGCCTACACAGGCAGCTCTGCGGATTATCCTGTAGCAATAGAGATATAGATACAGATAGAGATATAGGTACAGATAGAGACATAGAGATATATATAGATATATACATACATATAAGCATAGTTACATAAATGGTTACTCTTTTCCGGTAATACTTACACATAATATAAAAATAAAATTGTGCAGAATTATGTAAGTTCAATGCAACTGTCTCCTGCATGACTTTTCCTTGCTTCAAGTTCTAAGCAATGATTTGCAAATACTTAGGAGTGACTTCAGATTTTTTCTAAATATTGGTTCCAAGAGGACAGGGATTCCCTGTGTACTGATTGTGCGGTTTCTTACTGGCATGTGGGGACAGTTCTTCAAATGTCTAGCCTGCCTTGTGTGCTCTTTGATAATCAAGAGTGATGTGATAAGGTGAATACAACCTACCTAAGGCTTGCTTTGGTGGAAGAAGAAAACTATGTGCCCCTGAGTGCGAATGTTCCTAGGTGGGGACAGATGAGGGCTTGGTGTTCAAAGCACGGATAGTCCTATTTCTGTTCTCAGGCAAGGCTTCTCTTTCCTTGGAGATTCTGAGAAGCCTTCTTGTTTGGATCCCTGTAGACATACTCTAGGCAGTGGCTTTAGTTGCCCTGTATGGAAATGTATAAAGTAGCTTTCCTCATCTGTTGTATGACATCCAGGTCATTTGTTACTAGCAGTATGTGTGTGTGTGTGTGTATGTGTGTGTGTGTATATATATATACACACACACACACATACACACACACATACACACACACACATACACACACATATATTTCTTTTTTTTAATATTTACTCTAATTTATGATTTTAATGTGGATCTCAGAAGGTAGTGGGGAGAAAAGGTAGTATTAGATCTGTCATTTCTAATGTCGCTCTTCCTTAAACGTTTCCAAGGTGGCAGAAGTTCTAGTTTTGTAAACTGTGGAGTTGCCATTTGAAAAGGCCATGCTCTCCAACCATGAAATTCATTCACTTCAGTCTCTGATAGGCAGTGAGGGACATTAGGAAGTGCACAGGACTGTCCCAAGGAACAAGGAACGGTGAGCAATTAGGAGGTGTCTCAAGGGTAGAGAAGCCACAGAGCGGGAGGGAGAGGTCTTATCTGTCTGTTCCAGGAACTGATGTTTTGCACATAGGCCCACAAGCCTCAGTAAAGATTTGGGAAAAGAAATAGACTGTTTTTGGAAAAGTTCGTGTTTTACCATCTCATTAAATGACAGGAATAAAATACAAATGATGAAAAATAAAATGTGAATGTGAAAAGGTGGTCTTAGTAGAGACAAAACAGATTATGCAACACAGTATTTTTCTTAATTTCAGCTGATTCTAAAATAAAAAAATGAATTTAGCTGCTTCAAAGAAAGGATACATATATTACGACTACAAAGAGGGAAACTAAAAGCCACAGAATGGAGGAAATAAATCTGCCATCTACTGCCATGATGCACAGATAGAGAATAGATGGGGTCTGAGCCATTAGTAAACAAAGAAGGCAAAGTAGACTTCACAGCCTTCCTGATCAGGAGCAAAACAGCAGGCTTGTTATTTATGGGAGCTATAGTTTTAACTTTCTCAAGACTTTAAGTTTCTTAGGTGTCACAAAATGTCAACTTGAGTCAATAATTCTGGAAGAAATTCAGTGAGTCTGTAGGAAAGAAAGGGGATTTTGGAGTGAAATGTAATTTGGCTTTTGCATTGCCAAACCTCTTCCAAGCTCAATTTTTCACCTTTATATTCAAGGGATTTCAACCCATGCTGTGTATCTGACAATGGAGCTTCAATAGCCTTAAAAAACTAAAATACACCATATCCACCATTAATCCCACCTCCTCTCCTACCCCACTCCCATGTTTATATTTTCTGTTTTGATCAAAATCTCTATTCTTTTTCCTTTAGTTTGACTGTAAATGACCCATTTTATATGGATGTGAAGATACACAGATACCAAGGACTCTTTGAGTCTTCTGCTGAGAAATGGAGTAACCACATTTTTTGTTTTAGTGTTCCTAAATACTGGCAAAAAAATGTGAGTCATATTTAGCTATCTTCTTACAAACTAAATCAACAGAAAAGAATAAGAAGACATAAAGAAAACCATCAATAAGAATCACCCATTTTATGAATAATGTGATCTGAACTCACCAGCCAGATTTATGTGCACAGATACTGCTCCTAGAGTCTACAGGAAAGAACTAACTACAGTTTCAAGGCACCCTTGAAAATTATTATTCCCTTGTCCTCCTTCTGCCCTTTTTCTCCTTGGTGGTCTTCAGACATTCTTTTTCTTTAATAGCTCCAGAAATAGTAGGGGGTAAGAAGAAGGGGTAGACAAGGCGATTTTGTGTACAGTTGTAGATATGGCCTTTTGTAGTTTAATTCTTGAAACTGCAGCCTTGGGTTCTCTGAATCTATTTACACAGATGTTGGAGAAGACGGCTTGTAACCATCTACCACTGGCCTTGTGGTCACCTTTGCCTTTAAGCAATCTCTGGGAGGTACATTAAAAATGATTGTGTTCGACACCCATTTCTAAGATAGCATGTTTTTATTCCACGTTGTCCTTTTGGAATGTAACCTAACCCATGTTCTTTAGACACAGGCATGTTTATTTAGTATTATGTGATTAGTTCATTTGGAGACCTGTAGTTTTCTCATGCTAATATCACTGCTCTCACAATAAGTAGAAGCCTTCAAGCACCCATGATGCTGCTTAAAGAAATATTTTGAAAATGCTGACTGAATTTTGACATTTAATATCACGAAGTAACAGTGTACACAGAAAACAAAATTTACCTGATTTAAAATTTTCAGAATTTGATATAAGAAAAAACATTTTTTAGAAGGTAATAATGAATAAATACTAATGAAATGTGGAAATGTATCATAGACGTTGGTGGCAATATCACTGCAAGTGAACTGGCTGTTGGGCTGTGTTATCCAGCCTGTTTTAATGGCTACTCTAAGGGACCTTAGTGGGAATGCAATGAAACACAATTTAATTTTGTGTTTAATCTTGTTTCTCTCTTGTGCATTCTATATTGGGGCAGAATGGGTAGGTTCTTCCTCATTTCTGTTTTAAAGGACATGTTCTCTTTCCTCAGACTTCGCAGGTGCCCATGTCCTGCTGCTGTGCCAACTGCTTCATCCCACTGGGAACTCACCTGGCCAGGTGTCATGGCTGCCAATCTGAGGGATGAGCACTGAACTGTACAGTCAGGGAGATATGTGCAGCGATGCTCCCACCCTCCAAGTCAGAGGCATCATCTCCATGGAGCCTGCAGTAGTGACTGTGCCATTTCACCACTTCAGGGAACTCTGATCCTGCTCACTAACGGGTCCTGTGGACCTCCTGCCGCTGTGCCTAATAACTGCAGCTCAGACGCCTACCTCTTTTCTCACCTTTTTACCAGGGAGGAAGCATTGTCTTTGATTGTCCATCAGGACTAATCCTTTCTCAGCGTGATACTTGTTAGCATAATTGCAGAGAAAGAACCAAAAAAAGTACATTAGGAGTTGTTCCTTTTGAAAAGATATATGTAATTTGGATGAAAAGGCATTGTATGTATTTCCCTACTCTGGTAGTTAAGATTTCTTGCATTATCCTCTTTCTCAACCTTTGTGTTTTCATTGTTTGCATGTAATTAGGATTCATACTCCATTCCAAGAAACTTTCATAATAATATTTATTAACATGATCATAATCCAGAGAAATGTTAGCTAATACTTTTAAAGACACTTAGTTACAGAACATGGATTCTGAACAGCTCCAGTTACTTTTGGATCTCCTTTGGTCATGCAATTGGATTGTTGATGACTTACCTAAAAATTGAATGGACAAGCCTAGTTTTGAGATCTCTTTCCAAAAGGGTTATGAAATCATAAAATCCTTTTTCTTCAGTCTGCAGAGAGTAAACTTACAATGAAAAGTACAGCTGTCCATTAAGAAAAGAGCCTGCCAGCACAGAAGGAAGACAAAATGAACAGAAAATGTATTTTGGGGCAGAGGGGCTACTGGGGATTGAACTCAGGAACACTTACCCACTGAGCCACATCCCCAGGCCTATTTATGTATTTATTATTTAGAGACAGGGTCTCACTAAGTTTGCTTAAGACCTCAATAAATTGCTGATGCCAGCATTGAATTTGCAATTCTGCCTCAGCCTTCTGAGTCACTCGAATTTTAGGTGTGCACCACTACTCCCTGATCAGAAAATGTATTGAGTATAATTTCTGTTTAGTAAAAGAATGATATATTTGAACATTAAAACATACAAAAGACACCAAAGTTTGTTATTAGGAAAAGGGTAAGGAATCATAATTGGTATGCTTGTATAAAGACTATATAATTTATAGAAGTTTAGCATTAACTTTCAAAGTGAAAAACAAACATCAATGAAGAAGATTGTAAGACTAGAGAATCACCATACATTATATCATCATTTGTTCATGTTATTATTATTATTATTATAATTATTAATTATCAACTTAGTTTTTATGTTGTTTTTTTTTTTTGCACAAGTTTTAGAACTAGCACAGTGTCAGGGAAGTAATTGAAGTTATCTGGGGCTTTGTTTGAAGCAATTTGTGAGAAAAGAAAAAAAATATAAGATTCAAGAAGAAAATTAGGCCCAGGACACATTTTGACAAGTGTCAAAAGTGTAATTTAAATTCCTCGAATGTTACTACAGTGAGGATTTCCCACTTTCTTTTTATATCCCAATGAATATGTAATGTTTCTTGCCAATAGTGCTTGTGCCAAAGAATTTTTTGTGATTTTTCTCATGGTATCTCTCAGCTCTTTATGTTTGAAGACACCAATGTTTAAGGAACTCTGGATGAAAAGCAGGAATCTTAATGCAAACCTTCTCTTGTTAGCTTTGCCCAGCGTTTACCAGTCAGCATGGCAGCCATGACACCATACAGAGCCACCATCCCAAGGAGATCCTGGTTTAACCTACAATAGGAACATCCAATAAGAACAAAGGGAATATCTCTTCATCCCAAGTTCAACAAATTTTATAGAAGTTAAATCAGTCTTATAATCTCACATTAGTCATGATAAATAAGGTCTTCATTTCTGTTAATGATGGAAAACAACAGGAAATAAAATGGTTTTTGTGTAGCTCATTTCAAACGTGTTTCATAGGTAATTCTGATGTGGGATAGTAGGTTATTTGCTCAAAATCTCAGACATGCATTCAGATGTGCAGTTCCAGACACCACAATCTGTGATGCCCTTTTGCATCATTTCTTTAAGAGCACTGGCGAACCAGTTTCATTTTCCCCAGTACAACTAGGAATCCCTGAATGGTTCAGACATGTCTGACCAGGATACATGGCACTGTCCCACTGCCCACTCAGCCAAATGTCCTTTGTCTTTAGACCAGCTACCTCAGGCAGCTGCTGCACGGTCCTCCTAAAACCAGGATCCATGTTTAATACATGTTAATGAAATATTCAAAATAGCATAAGGGTTTTACAGAGTAGAAAAAGAACTTCTTTATTTAGCTCTTACTTGTAATCAATTTGTAGTTCATCTTATCACAAATGAGAAACCCAGAAAAAAAGAGCTCCCTCTTCACATCAAGACAAGCCATCTCAAGAGATTTGTAATTTCCTCTCTCATTGCTGTTCGATGAGGTTCCCATATGAGACCTCCCTCCCATAAGCAAATGTTGCAGGATTCACATAGGTCTACAGCCCCCCAAATCCAACAATAATTTGTAGAAAAAAATCCACATTCAAAAATGACACATTTTCAAAACAGGGAACAACAGGTAGAAATGCTCCATAATGCAGCATGAGAGCCATAATATGGAAATGGTCACAATCAAGCAAACTTTAGTACCATGCAGAGTACTGTCCCTTGAAGCCCATCATCTGGCCATCTTCATTCCAGATTATTGTTTAACTATCTCATAACCAGATGATCCACTAGGTCAGATTTTTCAGGCTAGACTGTTGAACTGAAAAGTCAGGAACTTGTTACCTTTTAAACTTTTAAGTTAGTTTAACAATGATCCCCAGGCCAATTATTAGGGTTCAATCTCAAAATTTAATGGTGCTGTCCCCAGAAAAGTGGCTTATATTAGGCTAATATTTTCAAGATTGTGATCTACCTGTGGAAAGTCTGCTCTTAAAGTCTGAGCATGAAATGCATTCTTCTTTCCCTGAAGAAGCTTTGGAGTAAGGAAGGGGATAATGACCTTTCTGTATTCTGACAATTAGTGATATTCTCCATCTTTCTTTGTGTATCCATACCTAGCTGAAGTTAAAATTAAAAAATGGAAAAAAAATTAAAAGAATATTTAAAAATAAACATTAGCAAGTTATCAGCCTTTGATAACAAAGCTAACCATTTTAACTATACAAATTTCATTTTAACTATACAAATTTAGTTACAAAGAAAGTATGTACATAGCGTCATCCATTTCCCTACATCATAAATAACTTTTTCCAATGGTGTCATAGGGACTTTAGTAAAACAAGCCAGCTATTGAATGATAATTACACCTTAACACAAATAGTACACTAGAGAAATTTAAAATAGAACACAGGAATCTATTGGATGGTTTTCCAAATGTGCTTTTCCTTTTATATTTGTGTATATATGTGTGTGTGCATTTCTATGCAATTTTAAAGATACAGAGATCAGATATATGACAAGTCATTAAAAGGTAACCACATTTTTTTGTTATGAAAAAAGAAAAGAATTAATTTTCAAATTAATTTTCAGTTAAATAGCAAAACAGGGTAAGGACTTGTAGTATTTCAAGGAAAAGTCCTACATTACTTCTCAGAGTGTTCTTTCTTGAATGACCTGGTGATGGCCCTCACTGCAGGAATAGATTTGTTTTTGTAGACCCCAGTAGCTAACTACCTGCAGAGAGAAGAGAATCCTAGTAGAGAGAATTCTTGACATAATTGTTAAATATTCTTTCATTGAATGAAGCTTTCACATATGGTTTTCTCTTTGATTCAGCCTAATTTGTAGACTTTTAATTTTTTAAAACACCTTATTTCAGAAAAAAATAATGAAAATTAGTTATTATAGAAATAACTATACTGCATTAGAAGGTATTAGCTTATTCAAACCTAACAAGTCCACTCTGGAATAGCTGAAAATAAGATGTAAAAGGAACGAGGAAAGAAAATACAGCAGAATGCGCCAGATGTTTTTCATGTGTTGACTGCACATATATCTTTCTTTGTTAGCTTTTCGTTGGAGATTGAGTGCTGTGTACATCATTTTATTCACAATAGATGGCCATGCGTCATGTATTCACATATGGATATCATCCCCTGAAGATTTATTGAAATAGAAAGATAAAAAAACATGGCAGATACACCGAATTCTATATAAGTACTTGTGAATTGTATAGTTAGATGCTCTCTTCAAGGGGTTTCTTATCACTATCTCACTGGGTAGTGCAAGGATTAATTAGTTAAAGTTTGTAGGCTCTTTGAAGCTAGAAAACACTATGGAAGTGCTAAGCATTATCATGGGAAGTCGAGAGTGAGGCAAGTGATTTGCAACCTCATCAGTTCTTTGAAATGTGTGTCTAGCCTGATTCACAGTTTTCTCATACAGTGTTTTATGGATTGGAAGGTTCTTATCAGATTTTGAAGATGAAACATCATCTATCGAAAGCATACTAATCTGCACAATCAATCTTTTTTCTATATATCTCGTAAAAGGATATTTCGCAGAATAGAAGCAAACTTGAGATACTTTTCCAAAGCTAATTTAATAAAGTATGATTTTGACATCAATTATAAATCATCTATTATTGTTTGATTGACTGTGATGCAGTTCTCTTAATTAGCGAAGCTAAAATCTAGTTAATTTGCAAGAGGAAAGCTATTCTCATTTTTTATACTTTAGGAGACAGTGAGGCAAATACCCATTTCTATAAACATTCTGTAGTTATTGTTAGTATGTTTCAATCATTTATACTTTTAGCATATTTCAATTATTTATTACTGCTATCACATCAGATATGCAAGGTAATGTATTACTTTTTACAATATGCTAAATAGTTAAGTGTGAAAAGTATGTCCTCTAAGGGAAAGTCAGATTTGGCATATAATCTTCTGTCCTCTCCTGCAATATGATTTCATACAAATAATGAGGCAAAGAAAGTTGCTGGGTAAATATATTTTATTTCATACTTATATTTATAAAAGGATTTTTTGGAAAATGCACCACATTTCAATTTTTGTTGCTTGAAACCCTTGAATAGGGTTAGGAATAGTGGCAAAAAACTTTTTAAGCAATGTAATTATGTGAAAAAGTTATTCCATGTTAAAGTGACTATTATTCAATATGTTCATGATGTTCCTCTGAAACAAAACAATTTAAAATATAACAATACAAAATAATGTAACCCCACTCAGAAATGGCTATTAATGTATACAGTTAAATTGGAATACAGCTTTTTGGGTTCATTCCTTTTTCTCCCTGTCCAGAAGCTCCAATATTATTAACTTGGTATCTAACTTTCCCTGTAGGCTTTTATAGTTTCATTAGAATATATTAGTTTATAAAAAGTATTAGAGTCTTGGTGGCTGCCATACTCAGGTCCCTGGGTTAGATTCCCTAGTACCACACACACAAGAAGATAAATAGCTCTTATTAGAGTTTTGTGAGTTTCTGGTCCTTGCCCATGATTTCCTGCCACATCTTTGGTTTATCTTATTGTATTTTTCTATGGTGCTGTGGATCAAACTATGTGAGTGCTCTTCTAGTGACCTATAACCCCATCCCAGAGTTCTGTAAAGAACACCTGTGGAGAAAAACCTGTGAAGAGATGCACAAAGGACAGACACAGACACATAGGGTGCAAGCAGGCAGACAGAAGGATGGCAGACTAAAAGGGGTGCTGCTCCTCTCTGCTGCTGTATTTATTAACCCCCCCGAAAAAGTTACATATTACCCATCACCATGACTACACTCTAGCTAGTATTTTCCTTTAACCCTGAGTGCTAGCTAACTGAGATAGGGTCCAGGTTAATACAAACACAGAGCCTCTTTCCTCCAAGGACACTACTTTGGAAACCAAGTAGTTCACCAGTATAGTTATTTTAATGGCCTCAGGGGGAAATTGCTGGGCATTCCAATCGTGGGAATCAGGGCGCCAGTCACCCCCTGCCCCCATCTGGGGAACGCTTCCCTATTTGGACTGTCAGAATACCTACAGAGTTATGTAACTTTTTTAATGTTTATGTGAGCATTCGTATAAGGTGTGTATGATTTCACCAGTTTTGTTTCACTTAACATTCTGGCTGAGAGCTGATCTTACTGATACCATAGATCCAATAGGTTCTATTATGCTGCAAAATGTGCTCTGTAACTGATGTACCCTGCTCTCTGCGACTTCGGGTATTCCTGTTTAAGACTTTGTGATGAATATACTAGAAGAAGAGCCGCTGGATTGCAGAGTATGGACAATTTCATTTCTGAAATCAAACATCTTTGCTGCTTCCAGAAATGCCACTTTACCCCTGAGGTTGTATTTCCCAATCAGCATAGCATATGTCCTGCATTTTAGTTGCACAGATTAAAACCAGCTTTGTGTGGATTTGTTAAAAGTTCATTTTTTCAGATACTCTTGGCTACTGTCGTGCTCTCCCAATATGTAGAACAAATGAAATGCGAACAGGTTTCTGAATTCAGTTGCAGGTTAAGTCCGAAAATTGTCTTTATTTTCCTAACCCATTTCATATGAAATATAGCTATGGCCTCCTTTCCAAGGACAGAATACAGAGCACCTCACAATAAAATAACAGGCACTGGGTTAGTAATGCCTTGGAATGGTTGACTCCTGCCAATCTTCTATGATAGTGGGGAAAGTAGTTAAAGCAATTTTTCAATGTTGTCTTTTTACATGAAACTGTAAGGCCACCAACCATATGGTAGCTTTGGGGGGTAAAAAAAGGAAAATAGGTTAGATATGTGTGCAGTATGTGCAGAGGCTGGAAGCTGAGCATGTGGAAGGTGGTTGATCTTGTTGTGCTTTGTTTGTTTGTTTATTGTTTTGTTTTTAATCTCTTATATACCTAACTCTGCTTATTTATTAGGTTGGTAATGACTATTTATTTTAAAATTACATGTTTTATCAGCAATGTCTTAAGTGGAAATATATGTTTAATTACAAATGAATGCAATTTTCCTTTCAGGAAAGTAAATGGCAGTCATAAAACTGTATAAGGTGTTGATTGGCATTTTCTGTCTACTATTGTGGCCACAAAGATACCATAATATCAGGATCTCAGAAGGGACAAATCTCATTGAAAAAAATTAGTTTCTATTTCAAAGTTACTTAGAAGTTTTTTCTTAGTAAGAAAACTGATTAAGATGTCATTTTCCAAGGTTTAATAAGAAAATCTGGAGAAAGTGTGAAGCACATCATTCTAGAAGTATGGCTTCTCTTTTTATCAAATTATTGTGTTTTAAAATGCTGTTTGTTTTCAATTTTCATTTCATATCTATCTAGTAAACATGCAGCAATAATTGTTCATATAGTAGCTCTATTATTAGCATCAGAAGAAATCCAAAACAGTTGGATGATGTCAGTTAGAGGTTTTGAACAGAAAAATAGTTCTAAAAATGGTTCCATTTTGCATCAAGTTAATGGAACCAAAGTGACATGTTTATTTAAAAAGTTTATTCTTCTGGGTATAAAACATTTAATAATTATATTAAAAATACTTTTAAAGATTCAGTCTAAAAGTCAAGCAATACTAATAACTTCTTAAGCAAGAATCATCTGGAGAAGTTTGCAGATAATTTTATTAAAAATAAAGTTGAAAAGAAAGACATTGATCAAAAGAAAATCAAGGATAATTAAGGCTAACAAAGTGATCAAAGTAAATAAAAATATTCCAGATTCATTATTTGGCTTGCTATTTTTAATGTTTTCATAATAAGTGTAAAGTTGTTATTATTTTTCTGTTTTATTTCAAGGTATGCAATCATAATTGGCATTTGTGAAGAACTTTATTTCAAAAAATAGTTTTGAAGAGAACTATGATCTATTAATATACTAAAAGCAATTTATCAATATGTATTAAATATTACATAATTTCAAAACTTTTTCATTCTAAAAAGCCTTTTTAGATTATAAATTTTATAGTCCTATGTTTACTAAATATCATTAAACTGTTCTCTGGATTGGTGGAACAAATTTATTCTTTCTTAAACCTTTTCGACACTTAGTATTCTTTTTTTAAAGTTGACAAGCTAATGAATGAAAGATGGAATTTCATGTGGTTTTAATTTGCATTTCCCGGATTACTAATGAACTGAAACAGCTTGCTATTGTTTTAGTCATTTGAGTTTCCTTTTTAAAGAACTAGGCTTATGTCTCACTCTCGTCTTCTTTTTATTATTAGATTGATTTTTTTTCATGTAAATTTATGAGATTTATTTTGTTACTTTTGGATATCAGTACTTTTCCCATATATATATTTATTAATGGTGATCTGGATTTTATAGATCATCCCCAAAGATAATTTTTGGAACTTATGATCACATGATATGAATAGGTACAAAAGTCCAACTCAGAAGTCATTCTGCATCCATAATGCTAACTTCAAATGAATTAAAGCATGTTGCCCCTCCACCAAAATATACTTAAAGATATTTAAAGATTTATATTTGACATGCTAACGCAATTTATAGAGTTGAAGCAAACCCTTTCCAAATACCAATGACTTTCTTCATAGAACTAGAAAAACAATTTTAAAATCTGTATGAAACCATTAAAAAAAAAACAAATAGGCCAAATTTAAAAGAACAAAGCAGAAAGGATGTTACCATCCAATTTAAAAACATGGAACAAAGTTGTAGTAATTAAAACAGCATGTTATTGGCATGAAATGGTCATGTGGAGTGTAATTAAGAGCCTAGAAGTCAACCTACATATCTATAGCTAAATGATTTTTTTTCTTAAAGTGTTAAGTCCATGCATTGAACAGTTTTTTCAGTAAATCCTGCTGGGAAAACTGGATATTCACATGTGGAAGAATAAAGCTGGATATCCTCACCAAGTTATAATAATCAATTTAAAATGGATTAAGAAGACTTAAATATACGAGATGAAGCTCTTAGAAGAAAACACAGAGGAAAGGCTTTAGGACATGGGAATGGGTATTTTGAGATAAGAACATAAAAGCTCAGGAATGAATGAAAAAATAGACAAATTGGATTGTATCAAACCAAAAAGCTCTAAAAAACAAAGGAAACAAACAATATAGTGTATAAATAATATTTAGAATGGAAGAAATACTTAATGTATACATCTGATACAGGTTGATATCCAGAATATATAAGAACTCCAAAAGCTTAATAGAAAAAATAGTTGTACACTATTTGAATTTAAATTAGTAGAGCTATTGTAGAAAACAATATGGAAGTGCCTCAAAAAATTGAAAATAGAACTACTGTATGATCTAGCAACACCACTACTGGGTATAAATACATAGGAAATGAAATCAGTATTGAAAAAGAGCTATCTGGACTGCCGTGAATAGCGCTGCTATGAGCATGGCAGGGCAATGGAAATAACCAAAGTGCCCATCAACTGATGAGTGGAAAAAGAAAGTGTGTACATAAGGAACACTATTCAGTCACAAAAAGAATGAAATCCTTTTATTTGTGTCAACATGAATGGGACTGGGAAACATCATGTCAAGTAAAAAAAAAAAAAGTCAGGTACAGAAAGACAAATATTGCATGATTTCACTCAGATGCAGGATCTGAAAAAATTGATCCTATAGAGGTTGAGAGTAGAATGTTGGTTACTGGTGGAAGGTGGATGGGGAAGTGTGGATTAATGTGTGTGGAGTTATAGCTAGACAGGAGCAAGAAATTCTGTTGTACTATTTCACAGAATGGTGTGTGTGGATGACAAACAGCTAGAAGAAAGGATCTTAAAAGTTTTCACCCCAGGAAAATGATAAATGAGGAAATAAATGTGCTTAACCTGATTTGAGCATTATGCAATGTATATGTGCATTGCATGGCACCCCGTTAACATACAACTTTTATGTTGTCAATATGTATATTGCAAACATTGCTTCCATTCTGCACTCTGTTGATTCATCAGTTAAAAATAAATAAACGCACCTGTAATCCCAGCAGCTCATGGGGCTGTGACAGGAGGATCACAAGTTCAAAGACAGGCTCAGTAACAGCAAGGTGCTAAGCAACTCAGTGAGACCCTGTATCAAATAAAATACAAAATGAGGATGTGTCTCAGTGGTTGAGTGCCCCTGAGTTCAATCCCCAGGACCTATTAAATAAATAAATAAATAAAATTGTAAAGAATTTAAAAATTATACCTAAGGTTGTGTTTTAAAGATTATATACTAAAATAATGACCACTGATGAGATTTGCTTTGTACTTTTCCCTACAACAAAGACACACCATTCACTTGGTATAGTTTCATGTGAATATTTTTGAGAAACACCTTTCTATTGATAAAGAAAATAATAGTTATTCCAGAAGAATGTAGTACTTACTCCAGGGTTAACTTTGCAGAGCTCTAGCTGTTCTCTGAAGAATCTTAGATGACTTGCAAAAAAAAAAAAAAAAGTGGAAGATTTTGTGTTATTTAGGAGGCAGCCGTTATTTACAAAGTCCGTATAATTGTCAGCCAGGAGCAACTTGTACTGAGTAGTGAAGGGTGAAGTGTCATTGAGTAAAGGCTTCCTCAGAGGATGAATCCTATACATTTTTACTTTGAAATATGAGTGAATTTTGCTATTAGTTTCTGAGATAGCGGAACACACAAGAGAAACCATGTTTTCAGGGAAAAATGCAAGTTTTTGAAAGTGAAGGTGTAAAGTTAGGCCTGTCCAATATAAAAGTCAGAACAAAATCTGTCCTGGAGATATAAATGCATTACTAGGCAGCAATAAAAGGGGTATTTTAAGACCTGAAAATGCTCACACTCAGAAATAAAATCACAGAGGATCCATGACAAAGACATGAATAGTTCCAACACCGAGAGATTTGCTAGGGGAGCCAACAGAAGACATACCATGTCCACGTTAAGACTAATGGAAAAAAGAAAAATTACTTAGTAATAAGTTATTCAGACCACTAACTATTAGAAAGCTAACAAGAGAAAATTATATTTACAAAAATTCTTTGATAAAGTATTGGTATGGTTTGTGGGCGATATGAAATATCCCCCAAAAGCTCCTGTGTAAGACAATGCAAGAACTTCAGAGATGACAGGATTAGATCATGACAGCTGTAACCTAATCACCAGATTCATCCACTGATAGGGATTAACTGGGTGGTAACCTAGACAGGTAGGGTGCAGCTGGAAGAGCTGGGTCTTGGGGGGATTACCTTTGGGCTTTATATTTTGTCTCTGCTTCCTGTTGTCACATCCTGAGCTGCTTTCCTCCACCATGCCCATCCGCCATGATGTTCTGTCTCGCTTGGGCCCAGAGTTATGAAGTCAGCTGTCTATGAACTGAGACCTCTGAAAACTGTGAACCTCAAAAAACTTTTTGCCCTCTAAAATTGTTTTTATCAGGTCTTCTGAGAACAGTGATGCAAAAGCTAAATAAAACAGATGTTCAAATGTAGATAAAATGAAGCTACTCATACTAGGAGCAAATATGTAAAATTAAATTTTTTTGATACAATTTTATTCTTAAATTTAAGCATTGTGATAGTAACTGAGAGATGACTTGAAACCTGTTTTCCATGGCCTGCCATCCCACACCATCCTGCTCCATTCTTAATCACCCCTAGCATTTTCCATTTTTTTATATATGTAACATTATTTGAGTAAAATCTATATTTTTGAGTTTTTCAATGTTTCAACATGGCTGTCTCATCTACAGAAGAAAATATACTACATAAGATAAACGAAACACCACTGTGGGTAATTCTTAGAATATATCCTACTTTCTATTTCACAGGCATAATTCAAAATATTTGGAATGCAATATGCTTTGCAAATCATCTCATTTAAACAGGTCTTGATATTCTCATTAGTAAGAATATTAATATCAATAGCAGAAACATTTATGGATGTAGCACTGTCTGAGGTACTTTACCAGCCTTTTTAATGTATTCAATGTCATATTTTATATAAGAGGAATTTTACTGGCAAATTTGTATAAGTAAAACTGAAATAATTAATCGAATTTACATGATCAGTTAATGTTCCCATTGTCCCCTTGTTTTTTGTCTCAATTTATTTGTATGTCATTTTAACACACCAATAACTTTTCTTTGCTCAATTGTTATTTTTACCGAACTCTTCCCTTCTATTTTAATTATGGGCAATAGGACTCAGAAGAGAAACATTTCTCTGCAGAGAAAAATGCAGAACCCATACTACTATATTTAAAACCCTTTTGCTTTTTAGAACTGGTCTTCTGGAATGTGGTTTATTTCATGATTCTTATCAGGTCTTGATTTTTCAGGTTACTGTGATTGCTACTCCAAAATAATCAGTGTCTGAAGGTGATGACTACAATAAAATTAAAATTATGCAGGCTTTTAAGAAAATTGTGTGTAAGTGATTTTGGAGCTCTTAAATTTGAGCTCTTAATAGCATCACTTTCATGTGAGTGAATTTTCCATTCACTTTCACCAGAACCTTATCTCATTTTTCCCCTCAGAACAGATATTGCAGCTAAGATTATTGTTCAGCTTGTGACTTAAGTAGTAGAGATCATGGAAAAATCTTCAGAAATGAAAATCATTTGGTAAATTCACAACATGAAATTTTGCCAGAGTGAATTTTTTCCAGGCCACTTTAATGTCCCTGACTTGCCCTCTTCCTTCCGGGAATCTCCTTTCCTTTCCCTGGGCACCTGGTGTCTTTGTATGTTCCAGGGAGAGAAGATTCAAGAAATCCATTCACTCTTTTTTATATTTATGTATGGATGTCATGACATGGACACTTTCACAGGGTGTATTCTATTAGCAAGTGTTTTAGTCAGTTTTTTCATTGCTGCAATAAAAAGATGTGACAAGAACAATATTAGAGGAGAAAAAGTTTATTTGTCACTCCCAGAGGTATCATTCTATAGGCAGCTATAGACATTCTGTAGACAGCTGGCTCCATTGCTCTGGGGCCCTGGGAGGCAGAGCATCATGGCAGATGGGGTTGCGGGGGCGCAGATACAGTTCAGGACATGACACCAGGAAACAGAAAGAGAGAGACATTGAAGATGAGGGACAAAATATATACCCCCAAAGCACACCTCCAATGACCCAGTTCCTTCAGTCATACCCTAAATGCTGACAGTTATCACTCAGTTAACCCATTCATGTGAATTAATGTATTGATTAGTTTAAAGCTCTCAAAACCAAATCATTTCACCTCTAAACTTCTTTGCATTTTTCTCACACATGAGCTTATGGGGGACACCTATATCTAAATCATAACAGTGCATATTCCAACACATGTGCCAAGGCTAAAGGTAAATGATGGAATGGCTTCTGGAATCATCCTCTGTCCCTTTAATAACTTTCTAGAAGAGATACTTAGGAAGTTTTCTTAGGCACATTCTACATTTAAACAATATATTATTTTTATTATTTGCAAAGGATACATTTTATGCCTAAATACTCAAAAAATATCAACTGAACAAGTATTATAATTAATAAGAAAGCTCAATGAAAAGACTGGTTATGGGGATAAATACACCAAAATAATACAATTTTTCTTTATTGACAATAACTAGCTAGGAAATATAATCGTAAAATATCTTGTTCACAATAGTGAGATAAAATATAAAATAGCTATGAATAGATTTAACAAGAAATATGTAAGATGTTTATGAAGAAAAACAGAACACTTTACAGAGTGGTATAGAAATGTATTTGACTTATAAAAGTTCAGTATTGTAAAGAGATCCAGTTTTCCTTAAGTAACTTATGAGATTATCATATTTTCCAGTTAAAATACTTTTTGTGGCTTTTATTTGTTCTTATTATTTTTATTTGTTCTAATTAGTTATATGTGACAGTAGAATGCATTTTGACATATCATACATAAATGGAGTATAACTTCTCATTCTTCTGGTTGTACGTGATGTAGAGTTACACAGGTCATATAATCATGTATGCACATAAGGTAATAATGTCTAATTCATTCCTACCCCCATAACCTCTCCCCTCCCTTCACTCCTCACTGTCTAATTCAAAGTACCTCTATTCTCCCCCAACCTTATTCAGAATTAGCATCTGCATATAAATGAAAATATTTGGGCTTTGATTCTTTGGGATTGGCTTATTTTGCTTAGCATAATATTCTTCAGTTCTATCCATTTACCAGCAAATGCCATAATTTCATTCTTCTTTTTTTTAAACCAGGCAATTCAGTTTTATTGTCTTAAATTGAAACAACATATTATAAAATAGAATGAAAATCTTTTTCTTTTTTTTTTTTTTTGTGGTGCTGGGGATTGAACCTAGGGCCTCATACATGTGAGACAAGCACTTTACCAACTGAGCTATATCCTCAGCCCTCATTCTTCTTTAAGGCTGAGTAATAGTCCATTGTGTATATAATACACATTTTCTTTATTCATTCATTTGTTGAAGGGCACCTAGGTTGGTTCCATAGTTTGACTATAGTGAATTGAGCTGCTATAAGCTTTGATGTGACTGTGTCACTGTCACATGCTGATTTTACGTCCTTTGGGTATAAACCTAGGAGCAGGATAACTGGGTCAAATGGTGGTTCCATTCCAAGTTTCTGATGAATCGCCATACTGCTTTCCATAATGGTTGCATCAAATTGCAGTCCAACCAGCAATGTATGAGTCTACTTCCCCCCCACCCCATCCTCACCAATATTTATTATTGCTTGTATTCCTGATAACTCCTATTTGGACTGGAGTGAGATGGAATCTCAGTGTAGTTTTGATTTACATTTCTCTTATTGCTGGAGATGTTGAACACCTTTTCATAATTTGTTAATTGATTATATTTATTCTTCTGTAAAGTGTCTGTTCAGTTCCTTAGCACATTTATTAATTGGGTTATTTGGGTTTTTGATATTAATTTTTTGAGATTGTATATATCTTGGAGATTAATGTTCTATCTGAGGTGCATGTGGTAAAGATTTTCTCTCATTCTCTAGGCTCTCTCTTCACATTATTGTTTCCTTTGCAGAAAAGAAGCTTTTTAGTTTGAATCCATCCCATCTATTGAATCTTGATTTTACTTCTTGTACTTTAGAAATCTTGTTAAGGAAGATGTTTCCCAAACTGACATGGTGGAAATTTGGGCTTACTTTTTCTTCTATTAGGGGCAAGGTCTCTATACTAGTGCCTAAGTCCTTGATCCACTTTGATTTGATTTTTGTGCAGAGTTATAGTTTTTTTAAAAATTTAATTTCATTTTGCTACATATGGATTTCCACCATTTGTTGAAGAGGCTATTTTTTTCCTCAAACAAATGTTTCTGGCAACTTTGTCTAGTATGAGAAAACAGTACCTATGTGGACTTGTCTCTGTGTCTTCTATTCTGTCCATTGGTCTATGTGTCTGTTTTGGCGGCAATACCATGTTGTTTTTGTTACAATGTCTCTGTAGTACAGTTTATGTTCTATTGTGATGCCTCCTGCTTCACTTTTCTTGCTAAGGATTGCTTTGGCTCTTCTAGATCTCTTATTTTTTCAAGTGAATTTCATGATTGCTTTTTAAAAAATTTTTTATGAAGAATTTCATTGGGATTTTAATTTAAATTTTCATTAAATTTGTATAGTGCTTTTGATAGTATGGCCATTTTGACGATGTCAATTCTGCCTAACCAAGATTATGGGAGATATTTCCATCTTCAAGGTCTTCTTCAATTTCTTTCTTTAGTGTTCTGTAGTTTTCATAGTAGAGGTTTTTCATCTCTTGTTAAATTGATTCTCAAGTATTTTATTTTATTTTTTTGAGGTATTATGCTGAAATAGTTTTCCTAATTTCTCTTTCAGTGGATTCATTAATGACATATAAGACTCTGTTTGATTTATGGGTATTGATTTTACATCTTGCTACTTTGCTGAATTCATTTATTGGCTCTAGAATTTTTCTGGTGGAATTTTTTGGATGTTGTAAATATAGAATCATGTCATCAGCAAATAGGGATAGTTTGAATTCTTCTTTTCCTGTTCATATTCCTTTAATTGCTTTTATCTGTGTAGTTGCTGTGGCTAGACTTTTCAGGGGAATGTTGAATATATTGTTGGCAGATGACATCCTTGTCTGTTTCCAGTCTTTAGAGGGAATGCTTTCAATTTTTCTCCATTTAAAATGATTTTGTCTTCGGGTTAGCATAGATAGCTTATAAAAATGTTGAGGTATATTCCTACTATCCCTAGAGTTTCTAGTGATTTGAACATGAAGAGGTGCTATATTTTGTCAAATGCTTTTTCTGCATTTATTAAAATGAACATATGATTCTTGTCTTTAAGTTTATTTATATGATGAATTATGTTTATTGATTTCCATATGTTGAAGTAAATTTGCATCATGGATGAACCCCAATTGATCATGGTGTACTATATTTTAAATATGTTTTAAATATGATTTGCCAGAATTTTACTGAGAATTTTTACATCTCTGTTCATCAGAATATTATCTGAAGTTTTCTTTCCTTGATGTGTCTTTGTTTGGTTTTGATATTGGGGCCATACTAGATTTATAAAATGAGTTCAGACAGGTTCTGTCCTATTCTATTTCTTGGAATAATTTGAGGAGCATTGATATTAATTCTTTGAAGGTCTTGTAGAAATCAGCTGAGAATCTGTCTGGTTCTGGGCTTTTTTAGTTGGTAGGCTTTGATGGCATCTTCTATTTCACTTCTTGAAATTGATGTGTTTAAATTGTGTATGTCCTCTTGATTCAGTTTGGGTAGGTTATATGTCTCTAGAAATTTGTCAATGTAGTCAAGATTTTCTATTTTATTGGATTATAAATTTTCAAAATAGTTTCTGATTATCATCTTTATTTCAGTAATGTCTGTTGTTATATTTCCTTTATCATCACACATTTTAGTAATTTGAATTTTCTCTTTCTCTTTGTTAGCATGGCTAAAGGTTCATCAAATTTATTTTTTTTCGAAGAACTAATTTATTGTTTTGTCAATTTTTGAATTTTTTCTTTTGTTTCAATGACATTGATTTCAACTCTGATTTAAATTATTTTCTACCTTCTGCTTTTTGTGTAGATTTGTTCTTCTTTTTCTAGGGCTTTGAGTTATAATGTTAGGTCATTAATTTGTTGACTTTCTATTGTTTTATTGAATGAGCTCAATGCAATGAACTTTCCTCTTAGCACTGCCTTCATAGTGTCCCAGAGATTTTGATGTCTTATATCCCTATTCTCATTTACCTCTAAGTATTTTTTTTTAATTTCATCCCTGATTTCTTCTGCAGTCCATTCATCATTCAATAGCATATTATTTAGTCTCCAGGTTTTAGAGTAGTTGTAACTTTTTGTTTTATTGTTAATTTCTAATTTTATTTCATCATGATCTGATGGAATACAGGGTATTATCTCTATTTTTTTTGTATAGGCNTTAGTTTCTCCTTTGATTGACTATTTCTTTAGTGTAGTTCTTCCCCTTTTCTGGGTCCCCCCCCCCCCCCGGCCCCCCCGCCTTATTTTTTTTTTCATTTCATCTTCATGGAATATTTTGTTGAGAATGTTCTGTAGTTCAGGATTTCTAGTTGTATGCTCTTTCAACTTTTGTTTGTCATGGAAGGTTTATATTTCATCTTCAAATCTGAAGCTTAATTTTGTTGGATATACGTTTCTTGGTTGGAGTCTGTTTTCTTTCAGTGCTTGGTATACACTATTCCAGGATTTCCTAACTTTGAGGGTTCTCGATTGAGTTGAGATCAAAATTAGTTTCTCCCTTTACACGTAATCTGGTATTTTTCTCTGATAGCCTTTAAAATTCTATCCTTATTCTATATGCTAGGCATTTTTATTATAATGTGCCTTGATGTGCATCTATCGTAATTTTGTACACTTGGGGTCCTGTAAACTTCTTGTATTGAGTTTCCATTTTATTCTATAAAGTTGGGAAGTTTCCTGATATTATTTAATTGAAAAGATTGTGCATTCCTTTGATTTGTGTCTCTGTGCCTTCATCTACCCCAATAAATCTTAAATTTGGTCTTTTCATGTTATGCCATAATTTTTGGAAGTTCTGTTCCTGTTTTCTTAACATCTCTCCATAGTCAACTCCATTTTCAAGATTATAGATTTTGCCTTCATTGCCTGTAGTTCTGTTTTCCAAGTGATTTAGTCTGTTGCTGATACTTTCTATTGAATTTTTAATTTGGCTTATTGTTTCCTTCATTTTGAGACTTTTTGCTTTTCTTTTTCCTTCAAAATCTCTCTCTTTACTGAAATGATCTACACTTTTGTACTCTTTCTCCTATTTCATTTATTATACCATATTTTACTTTGCTGATCAGTTTAACTATGTACATTCTAAACTCCTTCTCTGAAATTTCTTCCACTGTGGTGTCAAGGAACTCTGTTACTGGAGCATCTTGGTTTGTTTGGGTGATCTGTTCCCTTGCTTTTTCATGTTGTTTGTGTATCTACCCATTTAACACTTTGAATCAGGGGGCCGTAGAGTTGCTACTCTGTGGACTAAAAGTGTCCCTGAAGGTTTCTAGTACCTCACTGTTTAGGGAGAGATAAATAATAACAACAACAAATAGAGATAATATACAGCAATAAACCAAGTAGCTCCTAGGATGACGCCTACAATGTTAATTCTCACAATAAACAGAAATAATATGATCAGTTATTGCCTATAATAAAAACAGCAAGTTTGCAGAAAGGTTTATGATTTCAAATGGCAGAGATGGAGGGAACCAAAGTGATTTAGGAAGTGATGATTATGAGGTATTAGGAGAGAAGACTGAAGTAAAAGATTAAAGGAAGACTGAGAGAGAGAAAAATAGAAATTGGCTGTTAGTGGAAGAAAAGAATGAATCAAGGGAAACCAGAGGTAGGAGAAAAAAATATATATCATCTTAACCTGAGCTCTCCAGAAATCAGAGCCCTGGACAGAGGAAGAGGGTCCACATCAGGGAACTGTTTTTTTGCCTGGAGTGACAGGCTCCTCAGTCCAGGGACTGTGCCTCTGAGAAGTCACACCTGCCAGGCCCCAGGATGTCCCTGTGTGGTGGAGAAGGGGGAATTCATGCTGGGGAGCTCACGTTGGTGTGGATGCCTGGGGGTGCCTATGGGTCTAGATTGGGTGGCAGGAGGTGTATGGCCAGGGCTTGTGGGGAAGATGGCTGCCAGGCTGAGCCTGAATTAGGTTGATCAGAGCTTGGTTGCCATCTTGATTCCTTCTTTCATCCACCAAAGGATGCCTGGAGAGATGGCTGCTTCCTTTCCCATACATAGATATTGTACAGTGTGTCTTTCAGGTTTTGTTGGGTAATGCCCTTGATCTCTAAACCCTCTGTACCCAGACATGACTTAGGCCGCCCCAAAATGTGGGTTCCTTTAATTCCCTTATCCCTCTTCTATGTTCATGGAGGGACCCCTCTGTCTGGTGCTTCTGACCCAGTCACGGTAGCAGCTGTGCCACCGGGGGTCTTTTCTTTCTTTCTGTCTTCTTATTAGTTTTTAAAATATCCTATCTCCTGCATTACCAGTCTGCTTTGAATGTCCAGTTTTAGGTTCTTGGAAAGCCCCTCCCGCTTTTGTTTTTTTGTTCACCCACTTTGTGGAGAAATTCATTGTCTAATTTCTTGGCTTCACACCATGGAGCAGCCAGGAACACAATCTCCTCTATTCCACCATTTTGAAAAACCCTAAATTGATATTTTTAAAGTGGAAATATAAAGAGGAAATAAAGAAAATCTAGACAATACAGAAGAATAGATGATCCCACATATTCTAATTCTTTCCTACTGAATTAATTCTTAATAAAACCTTGGTTAGTTTCTTATAACTTTTTATTATAATAAGATATGTGTTTCAAGTAAAAATGAGCACATACTCTGCACACTCTTCCATACCTCATTTATTTCTCCTAATACTCTGTGAAAAACAAACAACCTCATTTTCTTCAATAGTGCTAATGTTTGTAATGTGCCATTTTCTGGGTGATCATTACTTTAATTAAAGCATTTTCTTCTTTAGTGATGGACATTTATGCTGGTCAAGAATTTTGCTCTAACAAACAATACTGTAATGAAATCTTATACAATTTTTTTTATAAATATGTGATTGCATTTGTATATTTTAGTTTTTAATTATTCTTTGATGCATGAAAATCTACAGGATTCATGGAAACTGTTTTTTATTGTGCTTTTAAATTTTTCAAGTGAATGATAATTTAAGCAGCTCCTTGTTATTGATTTCCAACCTAATTGCTTGTACTTATCAGGCATTATATTTACTTTTCTCCGATGAGAAAAAAAATTCAGTGATTACCCAGATTCTTGGAATCTCACTTCTTGTAGACTAGGAGATGTTCTCTTGTCATGTGAACATTGAAATCTATGTCACTAATTCCTCCAACACCACTGCCCCAAGGAGCCTCAGTTCCTCATTCTGAGCTTTGATTAATATTTCTTTTTCAATTCCAGGCCCTAAGGATTTTTCTCTGTTACCAGTGAGTTCAGTTTTTTAAAATATTGACCTATCATTTCTCATAGTTTGGTGATAGGCTTTAGATATCCAGATTGCAATAACAGTCAAGGTGTTGGTCTATTTATTTATAATGAGTACCAGTTAGATGTATATTAGTGTATGTATATTAGTAAGTTATTTCATTTTTTCCTGTTTTTACTATTTATTGAAATAGTTTGAAATCCTTTTTTAAAATAAAGATATTGTCACATTCTTTCACTGTATTCTTTTGTTTTTTTCTTTTTTTAAAGCAACATTTTTAAGTGCTGAATGTTATTTTATTTTCTTTGCTTGGCTTTGTTTCAACAGAAGCAAGGAGTATAAATAAGAATATCTTTTGTTTTATTTTTTAATTGATTTTTTTCTTTTCTAACATCTTTTTTTGTTTTTTTTTTCAATTTGTGTCAATTTCTCATCTACCCTTGGTTTCTGTCTTTTCATTTCTTTAATGAAATTCACAATGTTATAATATTTTCATTTATTTCCATCTATATTTTATTCCTGAGAACTTCTGACCTGTTCTCTTTCTGTTACCTTGTTGCTTCTGCTTTGAGCCAATGTAGCTAATGCTTGTGTTTTGTTTCTTCAATATTTTGGATTTCATTGAGGAAAAAAAAAATTTCTGCTTCTTGGTATGATTATTTTACTGTGCATTCTCCATTCAGTGTTTTTTTTTTATGCTATTCCTTGATCATCCTTTCCCCTCTCTTATCATTGCTTAGTTTTTCCACTTATTACTTTTTAATAAGTACTATCTTGCACAAATCCATTCTCCCTTTGTGGAGCATGTTTGGGAAGCAACTGCAGTGAAGTGGATTGGAGAATGGTTTGGGAAAGAACACTCTCTCCTAGAGCCTAAACCTGGAGTTTGTCTTTTTTTTTTTTTTCAATGTTACTGCAGTATAGTTGATGAAAACTGAGTATGTAAATACATTTAAGGTATAAAATGTGAGTTTTCACATAGGCCCACACGCACATTGTGATTTATGTGTCAATATCAATTGATATATCCATTACCTCACAAAATAGTTACACTTTTTGGTGAGAACCATTTTTCTCTTAGCAAATTTCAAGCATATTGAGAAATACGAGAGTATTATTAACTGTAGCCACCATCCTGGGAGTTTGTCTACTTTAGTTTAGGGTAAATCTTCTTATGGGCTATCAGCAAAGTCACAGATCTCAAATTTTACTGTGTATTAGAGGCTTGCTTCTCTCCAGGTCTTAACCCAGTAATTGTGTGGATTAAGTCTCCCCAGCACTTGTTTTAAAAATTTTATTGGTTCTTTTTAGTAATATGTATCAGTGGAGTCCATTTTGATATAATTATACAAGCACAGAATATAATTCTAATTAGGACCCCATTCTTGTGGATGTACATGATGGTGGGATTCACTGTGGATTATTTGTATATGTGCATAGGATAAATGTGTCACCTTAATTCCACTGTATTTTCTTTTCATTTTCCTTAAAAAAATATAGCTAGTTCCTGCAAAGGTGGCAGTTTTGTACTATCCCTCATTCAGTCCCACATTCCCACTGCCCTAAAATGTCATATAACTAGAAATTTAATGCATTCCAACTGGTCTGCCAAGCCCAGGGCATGCTTCCTTCTTGAGAAGTGAATCTCTTTGTGTCGGATTCCACAAGTGTGTGTAACTGTGCACATGCTCCGAAAGTTCTGCAGCACCAATTGCCCAGTTCCCCTCTGCAATATCCTAATCTCATAGCCTGTGGTCGAATATCAGTACAGAGGAAAGCAGTAGCTTACTTAGTACTCCCCACCCAAAGCACAACATTTATTTGTGCATAAAATAATGTATTTATAATACAAACACAGCTTCAATATGTGTTCCTTAACCTTTTAGGTATGTACATTAAAGCTTAGCTCTTATGAATTTCCCAATGACATTTCTCAAGATTATCTTCTAGTTCTATAGAAAATGACTTTCTTTCTTGTTTGTTCTTGTTCTACCTTTTTTCTTTTTCTAGAAAAGAATAAGGTTGAAATATTTTCATACGATCTTTATACAAACAACCCTCTAGATTACTTAAAATGTATATGTGTTGGTTTGGTAGTTCCTTTCTATTATTTGGCTACTAAATCAGTAGAAAATTCTTGTTTTCTTTTTTAACATTAACAAAAAAAATTTGTATGAATTGTGTGATGTCCAAAGTTACTAATGAAATTAACATTTTTTGTGAACTTATAATTTCAGAAAACTTTTAAATCAATGTTAAGATATCTCAATGATTTCAAATTCAATTACATAGCATTTTCTGTCTTGACAGTCCTAAATCCTGCTTCTTATCATTTCCTCAGAGAAAATTAGCAACACAGTATCAGTGTTAGCAAATTGAAAAGTTTGTTACCTCTGCTTGATTTCGAAGTCTAAGCTCATTTTATTGATAAGCTTGACTATCTTTGTTTGAACTAAGTTAACCTTTCAAAACATTGTGGTACATAAGTTAATTATCACCTAGTTCTCTGGAAGAACTCCTCCTACTCAGGGTGCTGAAAAATTATATCATTTCAAGACCTTCAGTTTCAAATCATAAAGAAACTAAGCCAGACTGAATCCATTGCTGCTTTCTCGTGACCACCCAACATTTTCACCAATCAGGAACACTTTAGGTTCATGTCAGGTCAGAGTAAGCACAAGGCATAGTACAATTAGGCTTCTATTTTAAAAACCAGAAGGGAAGATCCAAGAAGCTACACAAATCTAAGACCAGGAACTCAACTCTGTTCCTGTGTTTTTGCTGTAAATCAGAAAGCCCAAAATTGTACTATGCAGGAAGCAGAAAGTAAAGAAATGGATCTCTGTTATCTGGTACCCTTAGCAGTATCTGGCTTCAGTTGACCCAATCAGATCCAATTTGCACCCTGTGGTATGAACCAGCCATGTCTTGCAGCTTCTTTAATATGTTTAGTCTTTAGTCTTTATTTTTTTAGTGCCATCTGGAGGGTTCTATTGGCCATAATTCAATCTCAGCCCATTGATTTATTATTTCTACAGTTCAGTCTCCTTTCTGAAACTTCATGTCTTAGGAGAGACCCCTGTAACTGACATCTCCTTCAGTTTTTCTCTGACACCAAAGTTGGTGATGGACCAGCAATTCTCTGTCTTTTTAATCCCACAGAACCCATAATTTGAACCAAGGTATTCACAAAAGACTTGCAAACCATCAAACATTTCTTCCCATTCTGCAAATTTCCTTCTTGTCTTCTGAATGGTTTTTCCATTTGGACCTTGTCAGCTACCTCCCCCCTTCTAGAAGGAAGATTCTCTCTCAACAATGTATATCTAATCAGAACTTCATAAATTTTAGTCAATTGCTACTTGGTGCATTACCTAGGTACCACTAAAATTATTTTAATTATTGCTGGAATAAATTTCATGGTTGTGACAAGGAAAGGAGTGTTTCTCAAAAAGCTTGCCATTTCTTTGCTTCATTTTTTTCCAAAAAAAAGGCCTTTTTTCTATGGTGACAGAAGGGAATAAATTTGACAGTTGGGGTAAACAAATCGACATCATTTCAACCTATACAATTCATAAAGGACACATACACTGACTTTAAATGACAGTATCATTTTCCACAAACTCCTCTCTTAGATAATATGGTCTTTTAACAACAACAACAACAACAACAACAAAATGCCCTTCTGTAAGATGGGTCCTTATCTGCAAGTAGCTTTAGGAAGACTGGTGATGTTGCCATCAGAAGTTACAGTAACTAGAGAAGAGTTATTGCTTCCTTAACTTTGTGGCTCTGTCTGTCTACAGGAAAAAAAAATATAGCTAAAAAAAAATCAAAGCCAGATGGCTCTAGAGGAAATGCCTCTAATGCTTTGGCTGTTATTAAGACACCCCGGGAAGAGTTGTTTTATGACTGGTCACCATGGCCAGCTTTACTGGCCCATCTGCTCCCTAGATCTTGTTTAAGAGAACTTGTGGTCTCTGCTAACTTTACATGAACAGCAAGGCACCTTGTTCTGGGTCTATCGTGATGAATTTTGTTTTGAAAAATGACTTATGGGGAATAAATGCAGAAAGAAACAACATAATATATTGAATATGCCCATAGACTAATAAGAACTCAGCTAAAATGGAAGGGAGAAATTTGAAACAAATTGATATGTCACTTTTAAATCAGCAGAACTGTCTTTAATGTCTGCACAAGAAGTGACCTATTTGCAATGAAAAACCAGGAAAGTTGTGAAAATTAATTTCTTTCTCCAGGAACCTGTAAGAAATCATCTTTTGAAATTTTACTTAACCATTAACATGAAAGGGATAGGACATAAGAGAGAAGGTCTATATCTGATTCACAAATATCTACATTTCCGTGTAGTTTTAGACAGCATCATTAAGAGATGACCACATCTGGTAACCTTTGTGGTAGATCCACTCTCTGAGATGGGGGAAGGTTCTGATTTATGGGTTTTGCAGAGTTTGATCCTGTGACCTGTAGCCTATTTAAGATTACCAAAGGTTTAAGAACAGGCTTGTAAACTTTGTAAATATTTAAAATTCAGATATCAGTGCCTTAATTTAGAAATATCCATATAAAGTCTGGACATTTTACAAATAAGTGACATAGTTATTGTTTGTGGCAGGCCTGCTCTGAGATGGAATGGTTTCTTGCAAAGCCATAGTAAGAAGGAATCTAATACAAAAAGCATGACATTCTCTAGACTGGTCTTGTAAACACTCAGAAAAGGAATTGGTTCAAGAGGGTTTTTTCCCCCTTATTTTTACAAATGAGTAAGAACATATTGTTTTATGTTACATAGAAAATTTCCTATACAATTTCAGTATTTAAGGTAGCTTAAAAGCCTTAAGCAAAATTGAAACTTAGGAACACAGTATATTCACTGAGTGTTCCTAATGTATAGGACTAAAGGTGATAGGAGAAAACCAGGTATTCTCACCAATGAAATTGTTACCTGTCCCTCCAAAGACAGCAGTTGATCCTACTAGTGATGGTTCTGTTTTCGGTGGAATTTAAGAACAAACAAGTGGATAACTATGTACACTTGGAGTAAGTTTGCATCTGATTGCCAGAAGGGATATCTGAGTTGATAAAAAGTGCAAAGTAAGAAACACCTGAAACTTGACAGATTCTTTAGATGAGAGAGGGGTCTGATTCCAGAGATTACAAATTCATTGAAAATTATTCCTCATGCAATTAATAAGCACTACAACAGAAACGAGCAAAAAAAAAAAACCAGATAATATTTTTATGCTGCAATGTTGTGCTGGGAAATCTAGGATCTATACCCTCTAAGAGTATGACTTCTGTTAAAAATGACTAACCATGGGTGCATGATGTTTTGATAAGCAGTAGATAGCTTTTGCTTGATTATAATAGTTTGAAGAGTTCAATTTGAAGTCAGTGTAATGTAACTGAAATTGACTTTGGCATAAATAATCTTGGAAATTTTTGAAATGAGTTTTAGTAAATTGAATATTGAAATGTATTACATTTCCATAAACTGTGATACATTCATGTGTATCTGTAGACATACTTTTTAAAATTTTAATTTATTCCATAAAAACTCTTCTCATTAAACAACGAGTGGTCAGACTAAAAAAGTCGCCCACTAGAATCAAACTGCTTGGCTTGAAACTGAGATCCCTAGGCAATTTTTTTAAAATCTCTAAACTTCAGTTACTTTATCTGTAAATAAAAATTATGGTAATAGTATGTTCTGCATATGGTTGTTATGAAGATTAAATGAGTTACAACATCTTTATCAAAACTAGTGCCAAACTAAAACACTCTTCTGAAATTTGCTTTTTGTACTTAATATTTCTTTCCCTTTGCCTGTAAACTATTTTTTTTGGGGGGGTGATAACTGCCAAATCACATGTACTTAACATACTTGTTTTCCAATATTTCATACTATAATCAATGTTGAAATTATTCTTAAATATTCTGTATCTCAACTCTTTTTTTATTAGTTGTTCAAAACATTACAAAGCTCTTGACATATCATATTTCATACATTTGAATTAGGTGGGTTTGTATCTCAACTCCTGATTGCCGCAGTCCGGCTGGCTGGGCAAAGTAACCAGGGGGGTGACGAGCAACTTGTGTACATTGATACAGCAGGAGTAGGAGCCGTTTATTGTAGGACAGGAGTGGTATATATATATTCCACACAGCTTATCTAATTAACATAAACTAGATACAGCAGTCAACCAATAAGGAATCTCCACACTTAATGGCTCGCTGGCGTTACTTCACAAACCACTCCCTCTGGCAAAATGCCAGGCACCATCCTGACTTGTTTACAGACTCTAATACCTGATGGTTACTTAACATAGTTTTAGACAATCATTAATTCATAATTTTTTGAAGTATTATCAACTAAGAGTGTGATGACTCAATGATTAAAGCTATGCCATCTTCACTAAAATTTAAGGTTTAAAATATATTTTCTATTATTAATAAATGAATTCCAATCATATTTTTAATAGATTTGAGGGTGTTTAATGCACCATGTTTGACATACAGAGCACAAGCATGCTGCCTCTTTTCCTGGAAATGTGATCCTCACCATTTTGAAGTTTTGTCATTGCTCCTAGAGTACAAAATAGAACTAGTAGACTTGGTACCTCTCTCCAACCGCGTGGGACACAACATCAAGGAAGCAGCACACCATGTGCTATCTTATACATCTAGTCCATTCCTAAGAAACTATGGCAAAGCTTGAGAATTTCCCTGACTCCTAGGAAAACTTTTAATTTTAGAATCTTGGAGCCTTGGTTTCTGCCCTTCCTCTAAATTAATGAGTCAATTATTCAGTGAGAAGTTATCTAGATAGTTATTAGCATTCCATGCTGAATGTTTCTATAAAGTAAAACTAATAAACTCTCTGGGATGAAAAGTATTAGAACAAGGAAGATTGCCAAAAGGGTCCGTTTTTAACAAGAGCAATAGAAATGAGCATGTGCATACGTTGAAGGCAGCAACATACAGAACCTCTTTGTGGTTTCGCAGGAAAAAGGTGGCAACCTAACCTCAGCATGATAGCAATTATGTATAAAGAATAATGCATTCTCAACTTCAGTGTGATAGTGTTTATATTTTTAGGTACAGTGTGATTTTTAACTTTGTTCAGTTGATAATTAAAATTAAGGTAGGTGCATGAATAATTCATGACAAATGAAAATGGCTTATATATATATAAATGACACTACTAGTCAGGTATGTAGGAATTTAAAAATTTGGTCTCAATTTTTTCAGATAGTCATTACCTCCAATGAAAAGTGTTAAAGAGTACTTTTTTTCTTTTGAAACATTTCAGTGTGGTTGGAATTCATTGATTCATTTTCTTGTAGAGCCTTCTAATGGCAAAATCATCATTGAAGCACGGATCAAAATGGAATCCTGAGATGATCTCTTATATCAGCATGAAGAATTTTGGAAGATGTTCATAATTATTTCAATGTCCGTTAATCAAGCTTAATGTTGAACACTTCTTATTTCTTTGTAATGCTGCAGAATATTTGGATTAAATATTTAATCGCCATATCCAACACATTTAGCAATTTGCAGGACGTGCAACTATATTTAAAGGTTTTTAGCTGAAATATCAAATTTAAAGCTGAAGTTATACTATCTGGCCTTCTCTCTTTACTTGTGAAGATCATAGAGCTCTAGGATTCCATCTGTGTCCTGAGTCTTTCTGCAGAACCTCACTGCTCACTCCTTCGTGTTTGATAGGGCACTATTCTTGCTACAAGCAAGAAGAGCCTACCAGCGGCCACATACACACAAAATTAATCATATAACCTTGTTCAGTGTCCTTGTACCATATTACACTACTAATCTCGCTAAGCATGGTTTAGTGTCTAAAATCCTCTTGAATGAGGCCTTTGTTAATAATTTTCCATGGTAACTTACTTGATCTTGGATCTGGGAAATATATTCTTCTCATTTGGGATATTTAATTTACTAAATCTATGATGTGTTGATTAATTCTTGGCTCTTTAGCTACAATGAACTATTCACAATATATAAACAAATTAATAAAGGCTCAAGAATATTTTCTTGCCTCATATCACATACCATCATTTAAAGGACACTATAATACTTATGAAAATGAGGCTATTATAACAATACTACTAAATATATAAATTTAATTTAATTATATACATTATTATTAAAAGGAGTCTTAGAAAGGTACAAAACAGATTAAATTGCAATGCTTACCTTTATTAAATAGAAATAAATTTTTAAGCCAGAAGATGAATTAATGTCAAAATTTGTCATATGGAATTAGTTTAATATACATTGATCCTTTGATAATTATTCTTAGTAATTGACATATAAAATTTCTCATAATTGGGTAATAAATTAAGTGTAACAATAAAGACAAAAACTTAAGTGAGCATATCCAATTTCTTTACATTTAGCCAAAACAATCCCTACTACTTGTTGATTAAATTTTCTGTGCAATGTATTTGAATTATAATATTATGTAACAAATTAGCCATGGAGACTGTTTACTTCAAAATGACAGAGACATATACAAACACATCTCTGTGTATATGTATTCCATTATATAAAAATGGGGTCCATGGGCTGGGGAAAATGCTGTGTGGTAGAACACTTGCCTAGATTTCATAAAGCCCTAGGTTTGATGCCCAGCACCACAGGAATAAAAGGGAGTTGTATTATGAAACTTTTTGAAAATTAGTTGTTTGGAAAGAATACTACATTTTACCGTATTAATTCAATAAGTACTGGTAACATCCATTGCAATTTGTAATTGCAAGATTCAAGGCTAAAAAATCTTACCACATGAAACACAGTTCACTTTGATCCTGAAATAAGTTGGAAGAGAGTTGGAGGAGTGGAAGACAGTGGTCAACTTAGGTGAGAAGATAATCTGGCGGAGGAATGTCTCTCAAATTAGAAGCCATGAGAAGGCCCTTAGGGTGGGAGTTGTGAAAGAAAAGAACCATGTGCAAGTCAGTTATCTGAATGTGCACAAAAATAAAGTATCAGTTCATTACATAAAATTACAGTGATAGTTTTGCCATTTAGTAAATATACTTCCTGTGACAGAATTATACTTCCCTGCTCCTTGGCTCTGGGTAGGGCTCAGTAGCATGTTAGCACAAGGGACACAAAGAAGATCTTGATATATGCTTGGCATTTGGAGCCACCTCCCTTGCCTTCCTAGATTTCCTCATGGGAAAAAAAAAAAGATGAAATGAGCTAGCTGTTGGTTTAAAGAGTACACACTGCATTGGAATAAGATCAACCCAAGATGATGCCACTCAGTCAAATCCCAGCTCATCTGCAAGGGCAAGGGCAAAAAATGCATGTGTACTTTAAAAAAATACTGCAAAATCTGCTGTGGGTGATATACAGCATCACCATAGTGTTGAACTGTTTGACATAATTTTTAATGCCACAAATAATTTAGCTTGCCAGGCCAACCTTGTGGTACAGAAAACACAACACAGAACCTATACAGGGGAATTCAAAGTATATGTGTCATTAACAAAAATAGCAATGATTACCTTAGTGGCAACTGCAATGAAAGCAGAATAAGCATTTTTCCTGCCTTTTCCCATTTTATATAAAAGTCACAATTCACATGAGCTTGAATAACTTGTACCTTGAGTTTTAGTAATTTGGAAATGCCCCATTTGTATACAAATTGGGCCTGGCATTTCCCACCTAAGTCTGTTCAGCCATCTCTTTGTTGAGGCTGAGCTGCTCCCACCTATAAATACGGCAAGGTAACCTGTCTTAGTATGAAAAAGAATTTGGTTTCCTGAATGAAATAACAGTGACAACAAATCTCCCTGTCATTGACACCATATCATTCTTTATGACTCTCTTATCTATGTAATTGCCTTTATGATTTGGGTTGGGCAGTCCTGAAGCCTTGAAATTGGGAATACTTCTCCTTAGAAAAGATTTACCCTAACCTTGTTTTTTCACGAGAATATAGCATGATTTGAATAAGTCAGATAAATGGAAAAGGGCAATTCCATCTACTTATCAATAAATGGGGAGAAATGGAGAGAGAGGATGAGGAAGAAGTAAAGAAATTAAGAAAATAAATGAAGAATTGTACATGGAGCTGAGGAATCTTTTAAAGAAACCTTATTTCTGCATCTTCAGAGATGTTAAAATTTGCCAGAGGGATGAAGTGAAGAGATTTAATCATATGCCAAGGAAAGAAATGAGAATATTCAGAATTTGGAATACTGTGGTCCACCAGAGAAAAAACAGGAAAATGTGATGAGATTAGAACATGTGGTCACCAGGCCATGGGTGGAAGGCTGTGCTAGTGGGGGCAGGAGGGGAGACCGGAGATGAAAGATTCAAATGGACATGTGCAATAAGCACCATGAATTCATGCATTTACCTTTCAATGAATTTGTTAGCTTTTAGAGAGAAAAGTGAAATTTGATCTCATCTGTTTTAGAATCAAAACTATAGAGTTAGCAAGAAAAAGAGATAGTGGGGGGAGAACATGCAGAATGCTTATGTATGTAGACAGGAACCAGATAGGAAAAGAAATATTATAATATTTCAGATAAGACAGAATTAATTAATTAATTTATTTATTATTTTGAATCTCAAGCAAAGACTATAAGGATGGAGAAGAAGGATAAGACATTCAAAAAAGCAATGGACCATCCACACTTAGTCACTCCAATTTTAAAATGCAGGCCCAGATTCCTGCACTGTGTATGTGATCCTTTCTCACGTAGAAGGAAAAAGAAAAATCTGTAGCCAAACATGAGCAAATCGAAAGTTAATTGTGTGATTTTAGCTTATAAACTGTTTTGAAGAATGCTAACATTTTAATTATTGATGAGCAAGTTGATGCCAAGTTACACCTTAATTCAATCCATTCATTGACCCAAGCTCAGATGGAGATGGTATTTGAAAATACTGCTAGCTGATTCCCAAATGCATTTGAAAAAAACTTAGATTGCATTTTTTAAAAAATGTAAAATTGACTTAGCTCTTGACAATTTTCTGTTTTAATCAAGATTGTTCCTCAAGTCAATTTTTCAACATTGAAGGTAATCCAATATATGAATTTGCATTTATCATTCACCAATTAATAGGCATGGAAGACAGATCTCAGAAGGAAAACTACTACATCCAACTAAGTATAGTTCTGAGAGTGCTTCATTTTTGCACTGTTAATCATATGCAAATATGTATTAGAACTGTTGATACATCCATCTTCATAATGCCTTTTCCGCTTGTTAAAGTGAAGTTTAAGATGCTCCTGGAGGAGTAATAGGCTGTATATAATGGACTAGGGAGTAAAAACTTTGGTTCTATATGGTTAATTAGTTTCTAATTTCTCTGTAATCTCATCATGAGTCTCTAACAGAAAATAATATTGACCATACATATGGTACAAGTGGGTGCTGGCATTGTAGAGCATTCTCAAGAGGCTCACTGAATTATTTACTAAGCTTAATGTACTACTAATTCAAATTAAACTTCACCTCCAGTGTAACTGTAAATTTGGTAAGTAAGTGGTGCCCTATAAACATCATAGGCTTATTAGAATTAAGTGAAATAAAGTGCCCAGCATAATGCCTATGAATAAATAGGCTGGTACCTCACTTGGCTCCATCCAAGAAATAAGATTCACATCATTTTTCAGATCAGGAAAAACAACAACAACAACAACTTTGCACATCTAGTCAGACCCACCATGCTTTATAACATAGGAGTGATCCCAGATACTGACAATTCTAAAACAATAAAACCAATCTGGACAGAAAGACCTTCTCCGTAGCAGTTAAGGAGAACCTGGTCTGCCTTTTGCTCTTGCAGGAGTGGTAGGAGAAAGCCACATAGAGATGGCATATAATCTCTGAGTGAGCCATTGGCTCTTTTTTGTATATAAAATGCACAACTTTTCTCAAGGTTTCAGGGGCCATGATTTCACACAATCAATCCCATTGTATGCTCAAATACCCTGCCATCTGGTGAAAACTGTATCTATTGGGGTGAACATGTAGCTCAGTGGTAGAATACTTGCTTAGCATGCTTGAGGCCATGGGTTCATTCCCCAGGATTGACAAAATAAATGCATAAACAAACAAAGAAGCAAACGATGATTGTTAATAATGTCTTCTCTGGCTAATAAAGGAACATTGGTTATTGTTTTAAAATCTTCATGCATTTCTTAGTCCTTACTTAATCTGTAGTTTAAAAAAAATTCAGTCAACAAATGTTTATAATGTGTTACATTAATATGTACCCTCTGGAAATTCAAAGAGAAAATTGCATGTAACACACATCTTTGTTACTAAATCTCTCACAAGGACAAATTAGGACGGAAACTATACATTCTAAAACATTTTCAATAACAAAAACGTGTGCTCTTTTCCTAAGTTTATTATTTAACTAATTAAATATTGTGTCTGAGATGAATGAAATTATTTGTGATGAGCTATTTGAATACATATAAACCACTAATATATTTCAGTCTTCACAATTAAGATCTGTTAGATTGAAGAATGTTATATTAAGTAATGTCAATTTCTAAACATTATTTGTCTCATTCATTCATCATTCTGTTCAAGTAGTACAATTTTATGAGCATTTACTGCATATTTAGAATTTGAAGATCAATATGTCGATGCAAAACATACGACGAATGATTTTATCTGACACATAATAGACAATCCACTTTGAAAACCAAACATCATATTAATATATTTTTTTAAGATCCTGTCTTAAAAACTTAAACTATCTTTCAAATCTCTTAGTAATCTAAGGCTCATAATTTTTAATCCTACATTGCCTGGCAACTAAATATTTTATTTTGCAAGCTAGTCAATATTTTATATTCTTCCGCATTAGCATTATTTTTTTCTTTCCAGAGGAAGTGAAGTCATGTAAGGAAAGATGGAGACAATCACACAGGAAGTGGGCGAGAGCTGCACTAAAGGAGAAGGAGGCTGACTAATTGCAAAAAGGTCTTGACTATAAGGCAAAGGAGCTTAGAACTGATTTGATAAAGACCTCAGAACCTCTGTATTTTTTTTTTCTTCTTTCAATCTTACTTTCTTTTGTCAAAGCCTTTGGCTTTTTTCAGATCTGGGGCCTTGGTTACATTGTTACTTTGGTTCAGAGGTCATAATGAAATTAAAAAGGAGGCTCAGTCCAGCAGCTACTAGATGGGATATAAACCATAATAATAATAATAATAATAACAATAATAATAATAATAATAATAATAATAATAAAATCAAAGGGATATTTCTCATTTTCCACTTTCATGGAGCAAAATTAAAAAGATTCCATTCTAAGAAATCATTTTCTTTCCTTAGGCCAAAATTAAGCTTTGAGGTTCAAAGGTAAGTAGAAAATCAAGCATCACCTCCCCTCTTGCTACAAACAAAAGAAAACAAACCTTGTAGCCAGGACAGCAGGAACCTGGCTTTGTAAAATTGCAATCAAAGCTGCTCTGTTGGTCAGCCAGCAATGGATCTCAAGTGGTGATCTGGGAGCCTGCCACCACCATGGTGCTTTCAATCCTAGTTAGCAAATGCCCCCTTCTAAGATGAAATCTGTCTCCTATGAGTAACCGTCAGGGACATAAGGTTTAGAAACCAGAACGAAAGCATCTTTTCCTGTCCAAATCCCATTATAAACTAGGCACGGTTTTGAAATAAATATTGCTTAATGTTACCTATTTTTTAAATTAAATGCCTAGAATATAGATTTGAAGGTTATATGTATCCTGGTGTATGTAGACCAGTATGAAATGAATCATATTACATTATTCATCTTTTCAAAGGTAGAATGAATATGAAATTACAGAACCATGCAATTAATTCAGCCGAAGGGCACAGAAAGATAAAGATGCCACTGAACTTTCTGGAAAGAATATATATATATATATATATATATATATATATATATGCAAAAATTCTGAAGAAACATCACAAGCTGTAGCAATATAATAAGATTTATGTTTTTTTAAATCTTAATAAAAATCAACAGGTTACTCTTTGTCTGAAAATGTAATTCTAACTCCCTTAAGACATGGTACTTCACATTTTCTATCAAGATTTTCATGGCTATAATTAAACTCAGCTGAATGAAACTGCTTTAAATGAAAATTAATTTAGCAAGTATTATTTTGGAATTTTAGGGAAAAAAATTTTAAAAATATAGTCTGTTTATTTTGGTTCTATTAAAAGATCAATGGAAATTTTTAGTAATGGCAACCACTTGGAAAAAAGCAAACATCTCAGTGTATATTAAGTCTAAAATTCTATTTCCTCTCTCCTCCCTCTTAAAGAAACTTGATCATGACAAGCAAGGATTGTTAAATATGCTCTTAAGAAGTGTATAAGATTTTTAAGAAAAATAACTAGATTTTTATATGTAGATGGAAGTTATTAGTTCTGTAATCTATGTTTTATATAGATAGATAGATACAGATATATAGATATAGGAGACTCACTGAAAAAGGGGTCTTTAAGTTTTTACCTTTCCTTTTATGTGATGGAGTTTAAAAAGATGAAAGGCAAGCTTTTGTGTTTACATTTGGAGTATAAAAGAGGCTCAGTATGAGAAAAGGACATTCCATGAAATACTATGTCAGAAACATTCTCAGTCAGAATTCCAGAAATAGCAAGATGTTAAATAGATAATTAAAATGTCTTCAAGGTTTAAACCATAGGGACTTAGGGTTTTAATCATGTAGTGTATATTCATCAGAAGTTTTTGCTTTTATCTTGATCAGATTTTGATGCTGTCTTTGGGGGAAGAAAGACCAAGCTCTGTGCTCTTGAATTTTTTTTGGTTTGCTAGGATCTGATATTAGCATGCTTAACTCAAAATAGCTATCGTTTTATTAGATGGCTGGCAGAAGCCTTCAGCAATGCTGTCTTGCAGAAACATAATGGGCTTCTCCATTTCTGATGAAATTGGAAAGCTGTGGGAACTTCTGTGTCATGGCATAGGAATTGTGTTACCCATGGTGTAAGAATTTTTTTTTTTTTTAGAGAAAGAATAAAACAGAAGACTGCAATTAATCATAGTTTTAATATAGAAAGGGTTTATTCAAAATATTTTAAAAAATGTAATGTAAGTATAAGAACATAGTTTGGGCAGCAAGGTCCTTATTGGGTAAACAAGCAAATGTCTATCTATGTCTGGAAGATTCACATATGAAATAAATATAGCTTTGAAATTCACATATTTGTGTCTCTTGGCATCTGTGGAATTATTATTTTTTTTTTCCTACTTCACTCTCTACTTCTGAAAGAGGCAACATACACAACCTGGTAACTGTGTTCATTAGAATTATAAGCACAAAAATTATCACACACTAACCCTAATATTAATTTCTCACTAAAATATGTTTTGCAATTTGAAATATGGCCCTGTTCAACTTTTAATAGTGAAAATAGTCACAAGCTCACTAAATAGTTCCCTATAAAATTCTCACATTGGTCCTTCAGTTACACTAAACAAAAGAAAGATAAGTAAGTTAAAATCATTGTACGTCTTCATGTATTAGATTAGAAATAAAACATATTTCCCTAAGAAATAGTGAATGAGTACATTATAATATCTAAATATTCCTTATTTTTTTGTTAATGAACAGGGGATTAAAATCATTATAGAACAAGATGTCGCAGGTAATTGAAACCTTTCAAAACTCTCCAAATTCTACACAGAGTAACAAAATTAACCTGTCTCACTTGTTTGTCATACTGGATGAGAGAATGAGAGGAATAGAGAAATCATCTCAATGGAAATGCTCTTATACACAAATGAGTTTTAAGTAGTGAAACTGCAGATGCTGTTTATACTTTGGCTTAATCGCTTGAATACACTTGCAGGTGGAGAAAATGCTAAATTGTGCCTATTAGACAGTATGATTGTTTGTTAGCAAAGAAAAATAACCCTCGCTTATGATGAGAATTTGTATAATAATATCAATTAAATAAAGAAAATATAATTGAGGCTTTAAAAAACATCATTCACAAATCAAAACTGATGTTCAAAATTTAATAATAGGTAGTCAAAGTCAATGATTCTAAAAATATCATTTGATAGTATACAAACATATGTTTATATATTATTTAAACACATTCATGGGGGTATAGTATAGAATTATAATGTAGATCAAATTGACCTTTTGATGGTAATTATCTTAAATTTGTCTTAAACTTTTGAAAATATCTGAATGCATTAAGCAACTGATTTTCCTGCTGATGATACTACATTTGAGGTTTGGTTTCTAATTTTTCTAATGGCAGAGCTGATGCAGAATGAAATTTAGATTTTCTTGCAGACATGTAAAAACTGAGTTGCCATACCACAAACATCTAGTTAGAAAGGAGGATATATGCTGGTGTAATGATTATGTATGTGAAATAGCATATGGTCAAATAAATAAGTTAAAAAAAAAAAAAAAACCCAAAAACCAAAACAAAACAAAACAAAAAAAACCCTCTCACATTAAAAAAAAAATAAATTTTTTTTTCAGTATTTGCTGGCTTAGCATTTCTAGGATTAAAGTCCAGGTTGGCTGATGGGGTGTCTGTTGATGTTACAGTGTTTCCTTTAGGTGTGTGATTCTGTGGCTCCTCTGAATATCAGCTGGGCCATGCTGCAATTCCCAGCACAGACAGAGGCCCTGGCTGCCTCTTCCCCGGGACTCTCTGAACATGGAGTCTTTGAAATCCATCTCACATCAGAAATCACTTGTCAGTTTACCTATTTCCATCCCAAATTCATAGTGTTGTTTTGAGCTTGTTTACACAAACTCTCTCAGCATGGAATCTGGTCTGGATTTTTCTAAAAATTGTTTGAGATTTAATTGGGAAATGTTTTTTTTTTTTTTAAAAAAAAAAACGAAAACAAAAATATTGTGAGGTTTTAACTGAAAGGAAAGTTTGAACTAAATATTCTAAGGCAAAACAAGTTAAAGAAAATATGTTAATATGCTTTAATTTCATTAAATTATTGGTCTCAGATATTCAAGATTACCAAAACGTCTTTAGAGCCTGAGTCAGTTGTTACACACACACACACACACACACACACACACTCTCTCTCACACACATACACACTTTTAAAATAGTTGAATAAAATGACAATCAAAAGACTTCATATTATAGGCAACATATGTATTTCAATTTGACATATTTAAAATATTAATTACTAGATCAAACTTTTAAAAATTTTAGCAGTGTCATTCATATATAAATAAATCATAAAATGTATTTTCTCATACACTTTTATTCAATCACATTGTAATAGCAATTTACTATTATTTTCAATATAATTATATTTTAGTTAATCAGGAATTTTTAAACAACTAAGCTTGAATATTTAAAGCAAAAATTCATTCATTTCAATCAGACATAATTTTTATTTTGCCTTTTTGAGAAATGATCTAAATACTCAATCATTTAGGAATAGAGATTATAATTAAAACAGTATGCAATTTAATGTTAATCAGAAATTATATGATGTACAGTAGCAGGTAAAAGATTCAAATGGCTTCCAAGTACCAAGTAAAGCTGAGAACAGTCTTTTAATAAAGGCTATTTTGCCTGGTAGGAAAAAAATTGTTAGTTGTAAAAAAGAAACCTTTTAAACTAATATGATGAGGTGCATGTAAAAATTAATATTATGCTCTAATGTTCTCTCTAGTGAGTAGCCTAGGTTGATTTATTCATTTAGGTAATTATGTTCAGCAATATTAGTAATTCACTGTTAAATTGAATTTGGAGAACGCACAATAAATTGAAACTGTAGTCATATTTCTTTCTCACTGTGTAACAAACAGAGATGTATTGATGTAAGTTCTGAGTGTACTACATAAGTTAAATTCCCTAGACTGCAATTTGATCAAAAAGCTTTCGACATTTACTTGAGCTATATTAGGCAGCTGCCATTGGATGGCAGTAAAATTCTACATCAATCACTTTAAGCAAAGTGAAGCTGAGAAAATAATGGGACTTTTCTTTTATTATTTAACAGCAGAATGCTGATTTAAAAGGCAAAGCTCAGGGGGTTGTATATATTGTTGCAATACCAACTAATTTTTTTAACTCTTTTCTTCTCTCTTTCATTTAAAGGGAGATTGAATTGGGGAAAAATCATTTATAATGTTTTGTTATGCCAAGACAAATTATATTCTTGTTTTCCCTTTATGCAACAAAAAGTCCATCATACATTTAAAAAAAGAAGTCAATAAAAGGAAATTAAAAAAATGTATATATATATGATGTGAACCTCTTGTTCAGTATCCATGTCCATGTCTTTGTTCTTGTTAATTATGATTGCAAAGTACTCTTGAATTTTTGTTACAGTCAGTCCTTTATAGGCTGATTTCATTTTAAGAGCCATGAACATAATACATGTGAAATTTGTGTTAAAAATTTAAACAAAGAAGAAAAAAAAAATGAAATCACACAGTAACCCTTGCTGAAGGTACTGAGAAGAAGAGATTTTTTTTTTTCCTTTCAATGAGACTTTAAATTCTATGCTTGGAAACTACTGAAAGGGGTCAGTATTTTCCCTTGAGATTTTTTAAAGACAATGTTGATTTTTTTTTTTTAAAGAAAAAGGGTTAGACCATATTTCTAATGTTAATTAGTGGTTGCTAGAGGAAAATTCGCAGAGAGGGCAAATCTGAAGGAAAACCTTTTTCATCTCAAACCTGTTGTGTTTATCCTATGAAATTAGCAGGAATAGATAGCACAGAGAACAAATAAAATATGTTCTAGAGGCTATGCCACATAAAGAAATGTGCATTCTTGGCTTTCTTCCCCTTCACTGATGTTTTTATTTGGTTAGAAATTGGCATCCTCTATTACAATTTATTTGGCAATAAAATGAACCAATTGTTTTCAGGAAATATTCAGGGTGGTCTGGCACGATGTGAAGGCTATTAATCAGGATTTCCGGGGATCAAGCCACAGACTTCCCTGCTATTTATCTTTTTCCTCACTTTATGTGTGAAGTCTATTAAAAGTTTATAGTCTTCCAAAGATCATATTAGGCATTAAAATTCAGGCATCTCATTCTTGCTGCAAAGATTGTTAGAAGAAAAGAAAATAAATGGCTTATCATGAATCCATTCTCATCATGAGGAGTGTAAAAGCATGCACAGTGGAACAATATTCATTTATTTTTACGACAATGCTTGAGAAAAGAAAAGAGGAAGTAAAATAAACCTAGGGATATGTAGTATTATTACTTCAATGCACAGGGAGTTAGGAAGGTTGGAATGAAATATCTCAACAAGCAGAAAGGGTACATTTAAGTATGCACTTGTGTGTGCATGTGTGTGTGTGTTTTGAAGTGTATGCTCTTTACAGGTCATGGCTTACTGAGTTAAAGAGTTTATTTATTTCTGATGAAAAATTAATGTTTCGTCTATTCCAATTTATAATTCTCAGTATTTTTTTAAAGTTCCTGTTACAACATTTTTGTCTGAATAAAAGACATTTACATTTTTTTCTACATGTACCATTTCCAAACAAGACTTGGTTGTATATATATATAAATGAATATCATATATTTACAGATATAGACAAAAAGAGGAAGTGATCATTTACAAATTTTAAACACAGATAATTTGCAATAACATACTTGATCAAGGCAAACACATTTCTATTGATGAAATACAAAATTGATTGATGCCCTCAGGTTTATCTCAATTGGATTATTTATGCATATATGTGATGATTTTAACTGAAAATTTAAGAAAGTAATTGTAACTTTTCCTGCTTTTTGAGAATAAATTTTACCATAGTATTATCTTTTTGAGACAATGTTATCATTTACTTTTGAACATATCACAATATGAAGAAATCTAGCATCTGCACACACAAATGTCTTCTTATATTTAATGGTAAAGTTATTGAAAATACCTATTTACAAGTCCATAAATGTCATAGAAAAATTGCACAGACCTTTGGAAAACTACATGGTTTTATCCCACTCAGACTTATGAACAGAGATTTTTATATTAATTGTTAAAATTTATGCACTAAAAAGGTACATAAAAATTATGTCTATTGAGCATCCACAATATACTTTATAGTCTCCTGATGCAAATTTAATGTTATTAAGCCTGTACTGAAGTATCCTCAGTAAGAAACTGAAATTCCTGAGTTTTAATATTATCCCTGACACTAACTGTGACCATAAAGAGTTTAATTAATCTATGCTTTTGTTTTAGAATGTATAAAATAAAATTTTCTACATCATAGGTTTGTGGCAGTGAGTACATATATTCATATACATATATATACACTATAGGAAAGATTGATTGCTCAATATAAATGTTGCAATAGTTATTTTTATATGCCAGGAAATTAAAAGGAAATATCTGGTTCCCGTTCTGAAGAAGCCATGATCTAGATTGGGTGTAGATGAGTGCTCTGAGGTGCTAGCACATACTAGACACTGGAGATACAAAGATGCTTGTTTCAAGGTTGCTCACAGGCATGGACGAGAAACTAAGAAGGAGAACAGTGAATTAAGTGACAGAGTTTTGGTCTGGCCAGAATGGAGCACATAGAAGGAGATACCCAGCCCGACCGCAGGTCATACAATTAGTGAGGTCATACAATTAGTGGGGGTTGGACAGAAGAAGAGCAATTCAGAAAGAGGCACACCTTTAACTGAGTTTGGAAGAATAGGGCTTGCCAAGAGAGGAGAGTATGAGAACTCTAAGCAGAGAAAGCAACTTGTGCAACTTGTCCCCCCTCAAAATCTTTGTAATTTATCTATGATACAGACATAAGCTGCTTATGAAAAGCCAAGCATGAATCTTGCCCTCTTAGAGATTTAAAGTTAATCAGAATAAAATAATATTGCCTTTTATGTATATGATCTTACACTAGAGTAGATCATATTTGACTTTTGTTATTTAATTTGACATGCAAATTATCCAGTGAGGAAAATAGGACTGAGTAGTTATAATAGATGACATCTGTATTTTATTTTATTTTTTTTAAAAAAATCATTTTAGTTATACATAACATTGGAGTATTTCGACATAACCGTACAAGTATAGAATAAATTTGCTCCAAATAATTCCCCAATACTTCCCTTTTCCTTTTCTTCCTCCTTCTCCTTAATCCCTTTTATCACTTGATCATCTTCTATTCATTTATAGCTTTTTTTTTTAAATAGTGCATTTTGGATACAGGTGAAATTTATTGTAGTATATTCATACATATTCATAGGAAAGTTTGGTCAGTTTCATTCCACCATTCTACCCTTTTCCCATCCCTTCTCCCTCCTGCCTGATCTCCTTCTTCTAATCTACTGATCTTTCTTCAATTTTCATGGAATCACCCCTTTTTCATTCTTTGCCTTATTTTGGTCTAGCTTTCACATATGAGGGAAAACATTTGACCCTTGACTTTGTGGATCTGGCATATTTCACTCAGCAAGATGTTCTCCAGTTCCATCCATATACCAGCAAGTGCCATAATCTCATGCTTCTTCATGGCTGAGTAAAATTTCATTATGTACATATGCCACATTTTTTTTTTATTCTTTCATCTGTTGGTGGGTTCCTGGGCTGGTTCCTTAGCTTGTCTATTGTGAATTGTGCTACTGGAAACATTGATGTGGCTGCATTCTTAGAGTAAGATGGTTTTAGATATTGTGGATATACACCAAAGAGTGAAATAACTGGGTCATGTGGTGGTTCCATTGCCAGTTTTATGAGTAATCTCCATATTACTGCTTTCCAGAATGTTTCTACTAATTTGCAGTTCCACCAACAATGTATGAGTGTACCTTTTTCCCCACATCCTCACCAACACAGATTATTATGAGTATTCTGGATAATTGCCATTCTGACTGGAGTGAGATGAAATCACAATGTAATTTTGATTTGCATTTTCCTGATTGCTAAAGATTCTGACATTTTTTATATACTTATTGACCATTTGCCTTTCTTCCTTTGAGAAAAAGTTTTTAGTTATTTTGCTCATTTATTAATGAGTTATTTGTTTTTTTCTTTTTTTGTTTATGTGTTTGTTTTGGTGTTACATTTTTTGAGTTCTTTATATATTCTGGATAATAATGCCCGATTTGAGGAACAGGTGGCAAATATCTTCTCCCATTTTGTAGGCTCTCTCTTCATGCTTCCTTTACTATGTAGAAGATTTTTAATTTCATGCCATCCCTTATTGATTCTTGGTTTTACTTCTTGCACTTTAAGAATCTTGTTAAGGAAAACCATGTCTGTGCCAGTATTTGAAGTGTTGAACTTACATTTTCTTGTAGTAGTTGTAGAGTTTGAGGTCTAATTCCTATACTTTTGATCCACTTTGAGTGAACTTCAGTGCACAGTGAGATGGGGCTCTGGTGTCATTTTTCTACATAGAGATATTTAGTTTTCTCAGCACCACTTGTTTCAAAGGCTGTCTTTTCTCCAGTGTATGTTTCTGGCACCACTGTCTAGTATCAGGTGGCTGTATCTATGTGGGCTTGTCTCTCTGTCTTCTGTAACATCCCCATGGTCTCTAGGTCTGCTTTGGTGCCAGTAGTATGCTGTTTTTGTTACTATAGTATAAGTTAAGGTTCGGAGTTGTGATACCTCCAGCATTACTCTTGTTGCTCAGGACTGTTTTGATTATTTGGGGTCTCTTATTTTTCCAAATAAATTTAAAAAAAATTTTTTAGAACTGTAAAGAGTGTCATTTGTATCTTGATGGGAATTGCATTGAACCTATATAACACATTTGGTAGTATGGGCATTTTAATAATATTAATATTTTAATAATATTTAATATTTAATAACATTTTAATGATATTAATAATATTAATTTAATAATATTAATTCTGAACATGGGAAGTCTTTTGATCTTCTAAAGTCTTCTTCAATTTCTTTCTTCAGTGTTCTATCATTTTCACTGTAGAGGTCTTTCATCTCCTTGGCTAGATTTATTCCCATGTATTTTTTTTTTTCAGACTATGAATGAAAAAATGGAATGGAACCGTGAAAAAATGTGAATGGGATAGTTTTCCTATTTTTTCTTATTTTAGTGGATTCATTATTGGAGTATCTGAAAGCTATGATTTATATATCAGTATATAAATATATTACTAAATGTGTTTACCAAATCTAGAAATAATCTGGTGGAGTTTTTCCATCTTCTAAATATAGGATCATGTCATTAGAAATCAAAGACGATTTGACTTCTTCTTTTTCTATTTGTATCCCTTTAATTTTCTTCTCTTCCTCAATTGCTCTGGTTAGAATTTTGTTTTAGTCAGCTTTTTTTTTTTTTTTCTGCTGGGACTAAACAGAGCAATCAAAGAGGAGGAAAAGTTTTTTTGTGTGCTTATGTTTTCAGAGGTCTTAGTCCATAGAAGATCAACTCCATTCCTTGGGGCTCAAGGTGATGCTCAATATTATGGCTGAATAGTGTGGCATAGGGCAGGATCTCACATGATGATCAGGCAGCAGAGAGAGAGACTCTGTTCACCAGATACAAAACATATACCCCAAATGCATGTCTCTGGTTATCTACTTCTTACAGCAACACCCTATCCACTTTCAGTTACCCCTTAGTTAATGCCATCAGGAGATCGATTCATTGATTTGGTTAAGGCTCTCATATCCCAATGATTTCTCTAAACCTCCTCTAAATCTTCTTGCATTGTCTCAGACATGAGCTTTTGGGGGACACCTCCCATCCAAACCATAACAAGTTTCAAGGACTATATTGAGTTGGAGTAGTGAGAGTGGGCATCCTGTCTTGTTCCTGATTTTGGAAGTCATGCTTTCAGTTTTCTGTGGTTTTGTATGATGTTAGTCTTGGGTTTGTCATATATATCTTTACAGGTTTGATGTAAGTTCTTTTATACAGAGTTTCTCGAGTGTTATAAACATGAATGGGTGCTGGACTTTGTCAAATGCTTTTTCTGCATCTATTGAGATAATCATGTGATTCTTGTCCTTAACTCTGTTTATGTGATGAATTACACTTACCAATTTGTATATATTGAACTAAACTTGCTTCTCTAGGATGAAACCCACTTGATTATGGTGCACTATCTTCTTAATGTGTTTTGCAAATATTTGATTAAGAATTTTTGTAAATATGTTTATAAGGGAGATTAGTCTTAAGTTTTCTTTCCTTGATGTGTCTTTGTATGATTTTGGTATCAGGGTTATACTGGCATCAGAGAATGTATTTAGGAGTTTTCTCTCTTTTTTAATTTCATGAAATAATTTGAGAAATACTGGTGTTAGCTTACCTTTAAAGGTCTGATAGAATTCAGCTGGGAATTCATCTGGTCCTGGGCTTTTCTTAGTTGGAAGATTTTTAATAGCTTCAATTTGTTACTTGATATTATTCTGTTTAAGTTTTATATATACTCATGGTTCAATGTAGGTATATCATATGTTTCCAGGAATCTGTCAACATCTTTGTTCTAGTTGTTGGAGTATAACTTTTTGAAATAGTTTCTAATGATTTTCTGGATTTCAGTAGAGTCTGTAGCAATATTTCCTTTTTCATCTCTACTTTTATTATTTTGGGTCTTCTCTCTCTTTCTTTTGGTTGGTTTTATCAATGTTGTTTGTACTTTTAAAGAAACAACTCTTTGTTTCATTGATCCTTTGCATCATTTTTTAAAAAATTAGTTTCATTAATTTCAGCTCTGATTTTAATCATTTCCAGTCTGCTGCTGATTTTGGCACTAGCTTGTTCTTATTTTTAAAATGTCTTTAGATATAATGTTAGATTATTTATTTTGTATATTTCTACTATTTTACTGTAGAATATCAATCTTATAAACTTTACTCTTAGAATTGCTTTTTTACTGTCCCAGAGATTTTGATACTGTGTATGTTTCATTTGTATCTAAGTTTTTTAAAAAAATTTTTCTCTTATAAGTTCTTAAATTCATTCCTTATTCAAAAGTATATTATTTAGTCTCCAGTTATTAGAGTAGTTTCTGATTTTTATCTTGTCATTGAGCTCCAATTCCATTCAGTTTTGATCTGGTAGGGTGCTAGAAATTACTTCTTCTTTTATTTTTGTTGAGATTTGCTTTGTGCCCTAAAATGTGATCTATTTTAGAGAACGTTCCATGGATGAGCTATTATATAGATGGTCTGTGTCCATTTGATTAAGAGTATTGTTTAATTCTGAAGAATCTTTATTTAGTTTATGCCTGGATGATCTATCTAGTAATGAGAGAGGTGTATTACAATCACTCAGTATTACTGTGTTGTCATCTATTTGATTCTTTATATTGAGAAATGTTTGTTTTATGCATATAGATGCATCATTGTTTGAGGCATAAAAACTACAATCCTTGTAAGTGGTTGTTGGATGATTCCCTTAATCAGCATGAAGTGACTTTCTTTGTCTCTTCTGATTAATTCTGGCTTAAAGAATACTTTATTTGATACACAAGTAGTTACCCCTTCTCCCTTTGGTTTTCCATTTGTATGAGATATTTTTCACCATCCTTTCATCTTCTGTCCATGGACATTTTTGTCTGTAAAGTGAATCTCTTATAAACAATATATGCTTGGGTCTTGTTCGTATTCCAATCTTCTAATTTATGTCTTTTATAGGTGAGTTTAGACTGTTTACATTCATATATCTCTATTTTAAATCTAGAAACACTAACAATAAAATGTCAAATGAATTATCTAATTCTTGTCCTAGAGATATATGATATATCCAAATTGAACACTGGGTATATATAAAACTTAAACACTCCAAAATCAAGTAATGAAATTAAAGCAACTACTTAAAGTCTTCCAACTAAGAAAAGCCCAGGAGTAGATGAATTCTTAGCTAAATTCTACCAGACCTTTCAAGATGAGCTAATACTAGTCTTTCTCAAATTATTTTATGAAATTAAAAGAGAGAGAAAACTTCCCAAAATATCTGGAATAATAACACCTGGATTAAAACCATTTGTTTTTTAATTTTAAACTCTAGCACTTACACAAAATATTTTATATTTTATTGTTTCTTTTTTTGTTATACATGACAGTAGAGTCAATTTTGATATAATTATACAAGCATGAAATATTTCTTATTCCTAATTAGGATCCCAGTCTCGTGGATGTACATGATGGTGAGATTCACTGTGGTGTATTTATATATGTACATAGGAAAGCTATGTCAGTTTCATTCAAAAGATTATCCTTTCCAATCCCCCTGACTTTCCTTCACTCCTCTTTGTCTAATCTGTTGAACTTCTATTTCTTTAATTGTGGGGTAGCTTCCACCTACCAGAGAAAATATTCAACCTGTGAATACTATTTTCTAATGCAAATAATCCATTGACAATACTGCTTTTGGTTTACTCGATTATCAGTAAGGATATATGATCTTTAAAAATCACCAATATAATAAAAAAGTAAAATATTTACTATGGAGCTTCCCAACAGATTGCAAATAGGATAGATATTGCATTTAAATTTAACTCTCTTTTAAATAAATAATATTATAAAGTATTACAAACCCAAAGTTGAAAAGCAGAAATGATGTGAAACTCTTATGATAGCAAATAGATGGGACTGGGGGGGGGGACAAACCTAAAAAATTAAAATAATGTATTTTTTCAAGAAAAAAAGCTTTCAAAATCAAAATGAAAGCTCTGATTTGGTTGGAGAAATGCAGTATTCAAATTAAAACTCAATGGAAAGTAAGAACCAATATTTAAAATCTCCCATCACTTGAGGAAAAGTAAAATTATGAAAAAAAGTAAGTGTAAGAGAGAGTTTCTTAAAAAAAGTTTCTAATTGAACAAAAGAGGAAAAATGTTTTTTTAGATTAAATAAATAGTAACTAGAGAGAATATTATGAACCATTAATTGATAATTATAGAAAATTGTGATAATGAAGAAGTGATGATTACCAAAGTATAAAATCCAATTATGAAAAAGTAAATTATCCTAGCAGAAAATAAAACTAGTGAGATTATGCTAAAGAATTAAGGGCTATATCTATAAAATGTCTTTGTGACATTCAATCCTCAAAAAACGTGCTATGTTTATTGAAGTTTATATGGTAAAAATGTACATTTACTTACCCGAAAACATTTTTAACAAAGTAATTTAGGCAAAGACTTTGAGTTATAGTTCAATAATTAATCATAATTATATGCAGACATTTTTAAAGCACAGTGTTGGCAAGAACAATGGTATATTGGTTAATGTGGGTGCTTGGAAAAGTAATTCAAATTAATTTTAGTCTCAATGATAACATTTCATGCTGAATGTTTTTGAAGTAATATAATCTTGATATTAAAATAGAAAATCTACTTTAACCTACAGTGCCAAAACACAAAGAGATAGTTGAGACAGGGTCATAGATTCAGAAGTTCCTCTATCCACTGGCTGCATTTCAAAGCCAAGAACATAACAAATAGAAGAGGAAATGATTTGGAGCTCAAGAAAGATATAACTTCACTTTAAACGTGTCCCATCAAGATACAATTAAAGAAAGGACAAATAGACTCCATGTGGTGAAATTTCAAATCAATGAAGGCAATGATATAATTATAAAAATGAATGCTACACATTAAAACAAGCAAGTAAACACACCCAATTCCTCCTCCCCCACAAACTCATGTTATTTAAAAAGATAATCAAAACAGCATCAGATTTCCCCTCCACAATATTGAATTGAGAAAACAATTAAGCTTTATCTTCAAAGTTCTCATGATATTTTAACTTATTTCCTTTCTCTCTCTCTCCATCTCTCTCTCTCTCTCTCTCTCTCCACACACACGCACACACACACACATACACACAAATCTGTTTATGTATCTACCTATTTATTTATTAGAAGCAGTTTTGGAAATGCATTGCAACCTATGGAAGTCTATGATATTTAAAATGCCCAGAGCAATATTTCTGTTCCCACATTTTATTGCAGAATGTCAGCATTTCTCATCAAAAGCTGAAGATTCCCCACCATGTCCTTGAATTTGGAAAGAATATTTTAACTGTTATGATGAAAACCAACACTTGGTAATATTGATTATATAAAACTTTAAAAAACTCAATGATAAAATACATACCAGCAATAAAACATTAATTTGGGAAAATACATGAAAAATATATAAAATACACAAAAAACTGACAATTATCACATGTATTTTTTGTAATAGACTTTAAAAGTTAATAGACCACAATGGCAATTTAGAAATTGAGCAAATTCCAGTATAAACAAGTCACTAAAAAAGAACTAAGCATATCAGTGAAAAAATTATGCATAACTGAATAAATACCCAGGAATATGCAAACTGAAATAATGGAGAGACATAATTTTAATGTATATTATCAGCAAAATGTATTTAAGATTTTCAATATCTGATATTGGCAAGGGTTTGGGATTTTAGATTCTTACCCATAATTGCCTTCATGAACATCAACTATGGCATCTACTTCAACTTTCAGAGGTGAACATTTCATAAATCAAGAGTTGTATTTGTCATAATTTATCATACAGAAATATTCTTGTGTGTATGTGTGTCTGCACATCTATAAAAGGACATTCATTAGAGTACTGATGATCCCCAAAGCTAACTATAACTAAAAGACGCATATGCCTACCCTTAAATTCCAGCACATACATAATACAAATGATAACACAAAATAACACCATACTTAAAGGAAATAGTAAATGTGTTTATAGATGTTGACAGATTGTTTAAATTACCAATAATATATGAAAATGAAATAACATTCTATAATTTGATACACTAAAAATTAATATATATGAATTTGTAAGTGTATGTATGTGATCAGTTCTAATAATACATGCCAATCCATGTATCATTGGAAGTTTGGAGGGAGGTTACTTGCGAATAACCAGGATATGAGCCATTTTTTATTTATGTGATTTGATGTTGATTTTTCAAAAATGTGAATGTGTACTTATTTATTTAACTTTTAAGTAAAAAATATTTAAGGGAGGCCAGGTGTGGTGACACACCCATGTAATTCCAGAGGCTGAAGCAGAAGGAATGCCAGTTCAAAGCCAGCCTCAGGAAAAGTGAGGCACTAAGCAACTCAGTGAGACCCTGTCTCTAAATAAAATAGGGCTGGGGACATGGCTCAGTGGTTGAGTGACCCTGAGTTCAATCCCAGTACACCCCAAAAAATATTTAAGGGAAAGCAAAACAAAAATTTTATGATCTGGGCCAGGCTCAGTGGGAACAGATTATGTCAGATTATAGTTGCTTCATGTAGATTGTCTGAAATAGCTTTAATGAAGCCACAGGATCTACTTCCAACATGACTTCACATTGATTGGGGTTTATTTTAAGTTGGGAATTCAAGTGAGCAGTAAAATGCAGAATCTTAATTCCCTCAATGTCACTACTTCAGCAGGCAAAAATGGGCATGTCAAGTGACAGTGTTTCAGGGTAGCTGGACTTCTTATAAGGTGATTTGTGTTCAGGGAATACTCAGAAACCAACAAAGGAAGTGGAAAAACCAGAAAAACCTAAGTGGGTACTTCAATATCTTCTCTCTGCAAGGCAGAAAGGGTTAAAGTTTTAGTCTCAGAAGTTAGATAGATTAGACAAAAATCTTAGTCTGTCTGTTGGAATCTCAAGGTAGCCTTTAGTATGCACCTGGAAAGGGATTTACTTTAAGAATAATGGCAAAACCCAAATAGTCTCACCCTAAGAAAGCGTATGACAAAGTCCCTACAAGAACAGTGTAATGGGCCAGCAATTTCTGCCAAAACACACAACAGCATCCTTCAGAGAAAGATAAAAGAATCCTCTAGACATGTGACTGAATTTTGTAATAAATTTTTGTTACATATATAAAGAAATAGAACGTGTCCATAGGTCAGAGAAATAGGCAGTCAGTGGTAAAGACCTCACGAGGATTCAGATGTTGAAACCAGAGGAAAAAGGCTTTAAAATAGTTATTTTAAATATGCTCAATTACCTAGAGAAAAAGATTAACAGAGAACTTCAGCAGAGATGACTCAACGTCTGAAATTTAAATCACTGTATAATATTAGCAGAAGATCAGAAAAATCATCGCACCAGTTCAATAATCCAACATATGGTAGCAGAACAATAACCTCAAAGTTGTTCACATCATGATCTCCAGAACTGGTGAGAATGTTTCCTTACTTTGGGAAAGAGACTTTGCAGATGTGACAAATGAAAGATCCTGAGATTGGGAGATTTTCCTGTATTACCTGGATGAGACCCAGGTCATCAAGAGTCTTTAAAGAGTAATCAGTCTCTGATGACCTTCTTTGTCCATTCTGCTTAACTTTATCTGACATGATGAAAGAAACCCCTACTTGTTTACAGGATCCATATGAATGATATGTTTTTTTTCCTCACTTTTTCCACCTTCAGTCTCTTTCCTTATGAGATAAGTCTCTTGGAAACAGCATTTTATTGGGTCTTATTTTATAATCCCATCTGCCTGACTAGGTCTTTCGACTGATGAGTTTAGGCCAGTTACATTCAATGTTATTATTTTATTCCCTGTGATTTTGATTTATTTCTACTTTTTAATTTGAGTTAGTTTCTCCTTTGACTATTCTTCTAGGGTAGTACCTCCCTTTGCTGGTTTTCACTTTTATTTTTTTATTTCTTTTTCGTGACATATCTTATTGAGTATGTTTTGCAGTACAGACTTGCTAGCTGTGTGCTGGGTGTAGTATTCTTGGTTGGCATCCATGTCCTTTCAGAGCATGGTATATGTCATTCCAACACCTCTTAGCTTTAAGGGTCTGAGTTGAGAAATCATCTCTGGATTGTTTTCCCTCCAAATGTGACTTGTCATTTTTCAAGAGTTAAATTAGGGGGGGAGGTTGGAAGATGCCCAACTGCTAGTTTGAAGTTAGAGATGAAAGACATGTGTCCTTGCCAACATGTTCATAATGGAGCTATGAACCATAACAGACCTCAAACCTCCAGAGATATAGAGAGACAAAGCTCAGTGTAAGACCTGAAGGTAAATAAAATGTCAGCTATGGGAAGACTGAAGGAAAACAGTTACATTTATTGGGAAAAGCAAGAGGAAAGGCCCTAAACCAAGAAGAAGCTGATATACCTGAGGAACTTAACTAAACATACTTGACTCAGGACTAGTGAGTAGATTTGAGCAATGAGGCCACAGCTTGGCAGGGATCAGCACCTGAGAACCTTGCAGATCAGACAAAAGCAGGTAGATTTTTTCTAAGATGAGTCCTACTTAGAGGTCTTTTAAACAGGAGATTGACTTGACATGTTATGTACTGAAAAAACAGGTACCAGAAAATAAATTTGAGAAAAGCAGTAATGAAATATTTTCAATGTTTGGGAAGAAACTGAAATAGATGAATCAAAAATATAATGATGTCTTGACTTCTCAGTGAGTGTGGAGCATGTAGACTGATTTAGTGAGATTCTGGAAACTCAATTTAATAGGACTTACTTAAGAAGTGGATGTGGAGTTTTAAGAAAGGGAGAAAACAAGGACAAATTTTAAGCGTTCTGGCTTAAAAGACCAATAGTGTTTTAGAGATGTTTAGTAGCAAATGTAACTTTGTTAATAAACAACTTAGGTGGTAGTTGCTAGATCCATATTATTCCACAGCACCATACTGCAAAATTGCCCCCACTTGGCCGTAAGTTTTCTTGATTGAAAATAGAAGGGAGTGATTAGATTCATCTCAGCTTTGTGATTCTCTACAATATTTAAGACTTGTAATCTATTTCTTTGTGTACATATCAGATAAACACGAAGTAGATCAATATATATCCAATTTAAATATTCCAGTTATGCCTACCCAAGAAATTCAAAACACACACACACACACACACACAGACACACACACACACACGAGGATAAATTAGAAAGTACATGGATTTTGTATCCATTTGTGTGTCTTGGCACCAGCATTTCCCCCTATGTATAAAAATCATTAAGTCGTTCTGAAACTCAAGATTTTCATAGGTAAAATGGCTGAGGAGGCTGAGGCAGGATGATAATGGGTTCAAAGCCAGACTCAGCAAAAGGGAGACACTGGACAACTCAGTGAGACCCTGTCTCTAAATAAAATACAAAATAGGACTGGGGATGTGGCTCAGTGGTTGAGTGCCCCTGAATTCATTCCCCAGTACCCCAAAACAAACAAACAAAAGCATTATTATAAGTATATAAATCAGATGACCATGGCCCATTGTGAAATTAATAATTGGAAATGTTTGTTGTTTTATGCAGTAGTCTTTCATCATTGTAACATTTAAAAGCAAATAGATGTGCCTAAAATAAATTAATAATTTCCTTTTTTCACCCTCAAATAGAACCACAATTGCAATTTGACTTGTTAACTTTCAAACATTTAACATTTCATATAAAATATTTATAGATATTTTGTTTATATTAAAAATTATATTACAACATATACACTTATGTGTATATATAATGCATACACATTCTATATTTTACTTTGGGACCTAGCACTATATATTTTAGCTATCCTTTAAAAGCAATACATATATCAAACTCATTTTTGTTAATAGTTACATAATAACAATGATATATATATATATATATATATATATATATATATATATATATACCAAAATATCAATAAATGTATCATTTAATCATTCCAGTTTTGAGGAAAATTCAGATTATTTTAAGTCTTTGTTATTCAGGACATATCATATAATAATTTTATCAAATTTTATAAAATGTATTATAATAAATATTTTGAAATATATTTTAATAATAGTAATTTTATTCATGTTTGGTAAATGCTCAGAAATGGAAGAACTGGGCCAAATGCTATACATATTTTAAATTATTTAAATGCTTAAATTAAAAAGTTAAACTAACCCATAAGTATGTAAATACTAAATCATTTTCCCCAAAATGTACATTTTCTTTACAGTTTCTAAGTTCTTAATATGAACTAATAAATCTCATTTAAATTTTTCTGTTTTCTAAATATCTACTTTTTTATGTTTTCCACTCATCATAAAATTATTTCTGTGTGCAAGATGTATTAACATATGATTGATTTTCTGCCAATATAAATGACTCTTAGCATAGGTTTTGAATAATGGAGAAATGCCCCATATACCATATTAAATTTCTATATGGACTTTAATCAGTTTCTCCATCTAATTTTCTTCTATGAATAACTATGTCTATTCCCATGCCAACTCAGTGATGTCATGATTATATTAGCTTCTCACCAAGTTTTGAAATCTGCTAGGCCACTTTTCCACTCTTACTATCAATACCTTGGAAATGTTTACATTTTCATGTACTGTGAACTTTAAGATAATTTATTGATTTGAGTCACACTTTTTATTTCTATTGGAATTCATTGTATGGAGGAATTATAACTTATCTGTCCGTAATTAACTGTAATATTTCTATGTGAATTATTGGTAATTAAAAAAATATGTACATCTAAATTCTTACTTGATGGCAAATCAAGCAATAGGAAAAAAGCATTTTGTACCAGAGGTCTTTAAGAAATAAGTATAAGCCAAGAAACAAACTTTTGAAAGGAATAGAAATAACCTAAAGAAGACACTAGTTAGAAGGAAGCATAGCTATAGTTTATTAAATGCTTGTTCTGCCATTTAAGTTACAGAGATTATTTCCTGATTCTTGAAAGAATAATTAAGGTACCTATTACCAAGGAAGACTGACTAGAAATATCTGTGGTCCAGGAAACATATGCTTTAGGAAAGAAGAGATCAGATCTCATATAGCAATTCTCTTGCTTTGACATGGCTGTGTAGGACCACATCGATAGCTCACTTCAGAAGAAGGCCTCAGTTTACCTTCTCATGAAAATCCTTTCCCAGTAGTGATGACAGAATAATTATATTCCAAACACTTAGAGAAGAAAGTGGTCTTTATCAGTTACACATTCCTGGCCAATATGGAAAGTCATGTAAAATTTTACCTATCTACTGAAAACCAAACATTAAAAAAAATCTGACCAAGTCACATAAAGAAAGCCTAATTACCAAAAAATAGTTTATGTTGTAAGGCTTAAAAAATACTGAGAAAGATTTCTGAGAGAGTCTCTGAAATCAGTTTCAGGTAGAAGAGATAGAGATTTTGTCTGAAGGTGTGGAGGAAAAAATAAGGACATTTCAAACAATGCCACTACAACAAAATCTTCTTTTGATCTGCTGCCTTTATTATTTGTTTTCATCCTATGGTCTTTTCTTGTGATCTAATATACTGTGTAATACCAAATCTCGGATATTCCATCTTTTTAACTGCTTCTACCAATATTTCTAACTCTGAAATGTCTGATCTATTACTGGTTTTGACACTCTTGAAGTGTAAATGATTTATGCAAAATTCTGGAGTATTCAGATTTTGTTTGAATTATCAGTGTTTACTTGCAAACAGAAAAAACAAACATGAGAGGGAATATTTATACAACTAGCTTAAATTCAAAGGTGCATACACATGACTTTGAACTTTGCCACTTTTAAGCCCAAAGGAACATTAAATGATTGACATACTAAACATTTTATTGTTTTGAAAATCTACCTAATATAAAGTACATAGATTATAGCAGTATACAATTTTAATTGGGTCACATCCCCAGGAAGTTTGCTATTTAAAAAAGCTTGAAGAAATATAGATGGAAAAATAATTTGAAGGATAAAAATCTAAGGTTTCATTTTGAAAATGAGGGTGGGCTGCCATTATATTTCATTATTATTCCCTGAGACACTGGACATAGATGTCTGGCTGGGTGGATGTTACTTCCTTCCTGCTTCCGATGTGGATCTCTGAAAGCTAAATATGTGGAGGGAAATGAGAATATTCACAGTAGCGTCTAACTATTGAAGTAGCATGTCATTACTTCTTTTAAAAATAAATAATACACAAGTATATAATGTTTAGTCAACAAAAGTTCCAATCAGAAATGAGGTCCACTGTTAAAAGTCCCAGGAGTAAGAGAAATGCTGAGACCTCTTGCACCATGCCCACCACACTGTCTACCTGTTTCCTACAATTACCTGGTTTTTCACTTCTTTGGGGGCTGCTTATTCCTGACTCTCATAATTGGTTCCATCACTGTGTTTAGCCAAACAAGTTAACCTTCCTAAGGTTTAGAATCTTATCTCACTTTTATAGAGCACTAACCCTGCTTTACCCACCTGGACAAACTACTCCCAGCCCTCCATTTTCTGAACTCTGTCATTGGCAGATCCACCTGTTCCAGGCACTCCAATTGGTAACTTGGTTTATATTTCTTCCTACTCTATCTCATCTTCCATCAGGGGATAAAGACAGGCAGTGAAAATCAGAGTCACTAGCATGGTTTTTAAAGAAGATGAATTTTACAACTGACATGAATACAACTTCATGGAATTTTCATAATGTAATGTCATAAAATATACAACATATAGCAAGGTAAATGTGTTAGCTTTCCTCTTTGGACAGGAATTTTGTGATCAAAGTAACTGATAAAAACAACTTAGAGGAGGAAAAGTTAATTCTGGCTCCTGGTTTCAGAGGTTTAGTCCATGCTTGGCAAATGCTAATAGCTTTATATAAGGCAGAGCATCATTGCAGAAGGTGCAGTGGAGGAAAACTAGTCAGTCCCTAGCTGCAGGAAAGTGGAGTGAGTACAAGGAGAGAGGGAAAAGAGCAAGCCTCAGTGACCTACTTCCTCCAGCCATGCCCAAGCATTCTAGAGTTACCATCTGATAATCCATTGAAATTATTCATTCATCAAATGGATTAATCCATTGAAGAGTTTACAACTCTCGAAATCAAATTATTTCACCTTTCATTATTCCTACATTGTCTAAAGTGAGTTTTTTTGTGGGAACACCACATATTCAAACTGTAATAGTAAATGTTATTTTTGGTAAAGAAAGATAGCAAATGTTGCCATGTGCAAATTAGGTTTTTGCCTTCAACAAATATTGAAGAAATAAATGTATTAGCAAATAATAGTATATAATATTAGTGATATTATATAATTTATCATTCAAGACCCTCCACAATATCTTTATGTTCTATCTCTAGGAAGTCTTCCTAGAAAGACTTTGAAAGACTTTTCTAGGAAGTCTTTCACTAAATACTGTTTATAGCAACACAATGCAATCTGATGAATTTGTCTGCATTCCAACAAAATATTTTAAGAATAAGCATTTTTATGGGACTTCATGCCCACAACTGATCTCTCAAAAAGATGCCACTCAATTTATAATAACTATGTTGTATACTATTGTCTTAAATGCTATTTACATCATTTTGATGGTTCTGAAATTTACAAATAATAAGTCCATTTTCCTTTCCTAATTTTTTCCTACTCAAAATGGTTGCTCCAGTTTTTTTAATGTGTACTTTTAATACAAAATTCTATGTTGAACTTTTGATGAATATTTCACTATCTTTATTAATGAAGATTTTATTTGATTAGAAGTAATCTTGTTTTACAAAACATCATATTATCAAATTAAATAAAAATAACCCTTTATTGTTTTTGGACTGTAATTTTGATAATACAAATTTTGTTATTCATTCATATGTTTTTTTATCTAAAGTTTAATTTATCTTGTTTAATTTTTGTTTTACAAAATTTCTGAATCTTGGCTGAGATCAATGTGCTTGATTTCAGAAATTCCTACTCAGTATATAGGAAATTTTTAATGAAATGAAGTTTTTTTTTTTTTAATTTATATAAGACAGCGGAATGCATTACAATTCTTATTACACATATAGAGCACAGTTTTCATATCTCTGGTTGTATTCAAAGTATATTCACACCAATCCATGTCTTCATACATGAACTTTTTATAATAATGATCATCACATTCCACCATTATTTCTAACCCAATCCCCTTTCCCTTCCCCTCCAACCCCTCTGCTCTATCTAAAGAGTCCATCTATTCCTCCCATGCTCCGGCTCCCTATCCCAATATGAATCAGCCTCCTTATATCAAAGAAAACATTTGACATTTGTTTTTTTGGGATTGGCTAACTTCACTTAGAATTATCTTCTCTAACTCTATCCATTTACCTGCAAATACCATGATTTTTATTCTCTTTTATTGCTGAGTAATATTCCATTGTGTATATATGCCACATTTTTTTATCCATTCATCTAATTGAACTAAACATCTAGTTTAGTTCCACAGTTTAGCTATTGTGAATTGTGCTGCTATAAACATTGGTGTGGCTGTATCCCTGTAATATGCTGTTTTTAAGTCCTTTGGGTATAGACCAAAGAGAGAGTCAAATGGTGGTTCCATTCCCAATTTTCCAAGGAATCTCCATATTGCTTTCCATGTTGGCTGCACCAATTTGCAGTCCCACCAACAGCAAATTTCCCTACATTCTTGCCAAGACTTATTGTTTTTGTCTTCATAATAGCTGCCTTTCTGACTGAAGTGAGATAAAATCTTAGGTTTTGATTTGCATTTCTCTAATTGCTAGAGATGATGAACATTTTTTTTCATATATTTGTTGATTGATTGTATATCATCTTCTGAGAATTGTCTGTTCAGGTCTTTGGCTCATTTATTGATTGGGATATTTGTTTTTTGGTGCTTAGCTTTTTGAGTTCTTTTTATACCCTAGAGATTAGTGCTCTATCTGATGTGTGAGGGGTAAAGATTTTCTTCCAAGATGTAGGCTTTCTGTTCACCTCATGGATTGTTTCTTTTGCTGAGAAGAAACTTTTTAGTTTGATTCCATCCCATTTATTGATTCTTGATTTTAATTCTTGCACCACAGGGGTCTTATTAAGGAAGTTGGGGCCTAATCCCACATGATGGAGATTAGGGCCTATTTTTTTCTTCTATTAGATGCAGCGTCTCTGGTTTTATTCCTAAGTCTTTGATCCATTTTGAGTTGAGTTTTGTGCATGGTGAGTGGTAGGGGTTTAATTTCATTTTGTTGCATATGGATTTCCAGTTTTCCCAGCACCATTTGTTGAAGATGCTATCTTTTCTCCAATATATGTTTTTGGCAACTTTGTCTAATATAAGATAATTGTAATTTTGTGGGTTAGTTTCTGTGTCCTTTATTCTGTACCATTGGTCTACTAGTCTGTTTTGGTGCCAATACCATGCTGTTTTTGTTACTATTGCTTGGTAGTATAAAGTCTGGTATAGTGATGCCACCTGCTTCACTCTTCCGGCTAAGGATAGCTTTAGCTATTCTGGGTCTCTTATTTTTCCAGATGAATTTCATTATTGTTTTTTTTGTATTTTTATGAGAAGTGTCATTGGGATTTTGATTGGAATTGCATTAAATCTGTTTATTACTTTTGGAAGTATAGTCATTTTGATAATATTAATTCTGTCTATCTAAGAGCAAGGTAGATCTTTCCATCTTCTAAGGTCTTTTTTGATTTCTTTCCTTAGGGTTCTGTAATTTTCATTATATAGATCTTTCACCTCTTTTGTTAAGTTGATTCTGAAGTATTTTTTTTGAAGCTATTGTAAATGGGGTAGTTTTCCTTGCTTCCATTTCTCAGGATTTATCACTGATATACTGAAATGCCTTTGATTTTGGGGTGTTGATTTTATATCCTACTATTTTGATGAATTCATTTACTAATTCTAGAAGTTTTCTGCTGGAACTTTTAGGGTCTTCCAGGTATAAAGTCATATCATCAGCAAATAGTGCCAATTTGAGTTCTTCTCTTCCTATGTGTATCCCTTTAATTTCTTTCATCTAATTGCTCTGGCCAGTGTTTCAAGAACTATATTAAATAGAAGTGGTGAAAGAGGGCATTCCTGTCTTGTTCCAGTTTTTAGAGGGAATGCCTTCAATTTTTCTCCATTTAGAATGATTTTGGCCTGGGGCTTAGCATAGATAGCCTTTATGATGTTGAGATATATTCCTGTTACCCCATGTTTTTCTAGTATTTTGAACATAAAGGGGGACTATTTTATGTCAAATGCTTTTTCTGCATCTATTGAAATGATCATATGATTCTTATCTTTAAGTCTATTGATGTGATGAATTATATTTATTGATTTCCACATGTTGAACCAACCTTGCATCCCTGGGATGAATCCCACTTGATCATGGTGCATGATCTTTTTGATATATTTTTGTATTCAGTTTGCCAGAATTTTATTGAGAATTTTTGCATCTATGTTTATTAGAGATATTGGTCTGAAGTTTTCTTTTTTTGATGTGTCTTTTCCTGGTTCTGAAATCACAGTAATATTGGCCTCATAGAATGAGTTTGGAAGTGCTGCCTCTTTTTCTATTTTCTAAAGTAAATTTAAGAGTATTGGTATTAATTCTTCTTTAAAGGTCTTGTAGAACTTGGCTGTGTATCCTTTCGGTCCTGGTCTTTTCTTGGTTGGTAGACTTTTGATGGTGTCTGCTATTTCATCACTTGAAATTGATCTGTTTAAATTGTGTATATCATCCTGATTCAATTTGGGCAAATTATATGACTCTAGAAATTTGTCGATGCTTTTGATATTTTCTATTTTATTGGAGTACAAGTTTTCAAAATAATTTCTAATAATCTTCTGTATTTCTGTAGTGTCTGTCATGATATTTCCTTTTCCATCATGTATGTTAATGATTTGAGTTTTCTCTCTCCTTTGTTAGCATGGCAAGGGTCTGTCAATTTTACTCATTTTTTTCAAAGAACAAACTTTTTGTTCTGTCAATTTTTTCAGTTTTTTTTTTGTTTCAATATCATTGGTTTCAGATCTGATTTTAATTATTTCTTGTCTTCTGTTGCTTTTGGTGTTGATTTGTTCTTCTTTTTCTAGGGCTTTGAGATGTAATGTTAAGTCATTTATTTGTTGAGTTTTTCTTCTTTTAAGGAATGAACTCCATGCAATGAACTTTCTTTTTAGATCTGATTTCATAGTGTCTCAGAGATTTCAATATGTTATATCTGTGTTCTCATTTACCTCCAGTTTTTTAAATCTCCTCCTTGATGTCTTCTGCAACCCATTGTTCATTCAGTAGCATATTATTTAGTTTCCAATTGTTGTAGTGGATTTTATTTCTTATTTTATCATTGATTTCTAATTTTATTCCATTATGATCTGATAGAATGCAGAATAGTATCTCTACTTTTTATGTTTGCTAAGATTTGCTCTGTGGCATAGTATATGGTCTATTTTAAAGAAGGATCCATAAACTGCTGACAAAAAGTGTATTCTCTTGTTGAAGAATGAAATATTCTATATATGTCAGTTAAGTCTAAGTTATTGATTGTATTATTGAGTTCTATAGTTTCTTTTTTCAGCTTTTGTTTGGTAGATCTATCTAGTGATGATAGAGGTGTGTTAAAGTCACAAAAAATTATTGTATTGTGGTCTATTTGACTCTTGAACTTGAGTTTGTTTGATAAACGTAGATGCCCCATTGTTTAGGGCATATATATTTAAAATTGTTAAGTCTTGTTGGCGTATGGTTCCCTTGAGCTGTATGTAGTGTCTTTCTTTATCCTTTTTGATTGACTTTAGTTTGAAGTCTGCTTTATTTGATATGAATACGGAAACCTCTGCTTGCTTCCGCAGTCCATGTGAGTGGTATGATGTTTCCAAATGCTTCACCTTCAGTCTGTGGACATCTTTTTCTATGAGGTGAGTCTCTTGGATGCAACATATTGTTGGTTTTTGTTGTTGTTGTTGTTGTTTTGGTCCAATCTTCTAGTCTATGTCTTTTGATTGGTGAGTTTAGGCCATTAACATTCAGGGTTATTATTGAGACATGATTTGTATTCCCATCCATTTTTATTTATTTTTGGTATTTAATGTGACTTGGTTTCTTCTCTGATTAGATTTTCCTTTAGTGTAATCCCTCCCTCTGCTGATTTTCATTATCGTTTTTAATTTCCTCTTCTTGGACTATTTTGCTAATGTTCTGTAGTGCAGGCTTTCTAGTTGTAAATTCTTTTAACTTTTGTTTATCATGGAAGGTTTTTATTTCATCATCAAATCTAAAGCTCAGTTTTTCTGGATATAAGATTCTTGATTGACATCCATTTTCTTTCAGAGCTTGGTATGTGTTGTTCCATGATCTCCTGGCTTTGAGGATCTGGTTGAAAAATCTGCTGATATACGAATTGGTCTCCCACTATATGTGATCTGATACCTGTCTCTTGAGGCCTTTAAGATTCTATCCTTATTCTGTATGCTAGGCATTTTCATTATAATGTGTCTTGGTGTAGATCTGTTGTAATTTTGTACTTTTGGTGTCCTGTAAGCCTCTTATATTTGTTTTCCAATTCATCTTCATGTTTGGGAAATTTTCTGATATTATCTCATTGCAGAGATTGTGCATTCCTTTGTTTTGAAACTCTGTGCCTTTCTCTACCTTAATAACTCTTAGATTTGGTCTTTTGATGCTGTCCCATAATTCTTGGTTGTTCTGTTCATAGTTTCTAACTATCTTCACTGTATGATCAACTTTCTTTTCCACATTGTATACTTTGTCTTTATTATCTGAGGTTCTTCCTTCCAAGCGATCTAGTGTTGGTTATACTTTCTATTGAGTTTTTTATTTGATTTATTGTATCCTTCATTTCAAGGATTTCTGACTGTTTTTTTTTTCAGAGTCTCTAAGTCTTTCTTGAAGTAATCTTTTGCTACCTGTATTTGCTCTTTTATCTCATTGTTGGAGTGACCAATTTTTTGCCTGTATTTGCTCATTTAGGTCATTCTTTACTTCATAGATCATTTTAATTATGAACCTTCTGAACTCCTTCTCTGACATTTCATCAGATTCGCTGTCGGTGGGTTCTGTTATTGTAGTGTCCTGGTTTGTTTGGGGCACTTTCCTCCCTTGTTTTTTTTTTTTTTTTTCATGTTGTCTATGTGTCTTCCTTTCTTGCACTGTGGATCTGAGATATTACAGTTTCTTCCCTATATTCTTGTAGTGCCCGTGCAGATTGTCTGTACCTCACCTTGATGTAGGGATTCCAGTCCCTGCTGGTGTCCTTCAATGAATGCTACTGCATCCTGGATCTGGGCCCTGTGTAAGTTGGAGTGGTTGGATCTGGGCCTCTGGGCTTGACCTCTTGCGGTAGTCTGCTGGTTGGGAGGGGCGGTCCTGTGCCAGAAGATATGCTCTGGTGGTGTCTGCCCTGCTGGGGGAGGGGTGGACTGGGCCTACTGAGAGCCTGGGTCTCTAGTGGGCTGGTGTGGGCAGTTAGGATGGGATCCCTTGTCTCCTGAGCTGAAATGAAGTTTTGAAAGAATAAAACTTTGGGAGATTAGGAAAGTCCAGAGAAAATATGATATATTAAACAACAATATTATCCAGTGTTTTAATAAGAAAAAATCAGACTCTTCTCTCACTAGAAAAGATTTATTCTAAGGATGTGCCAAAAATTGTGTGTTCTCCTGATCTCCAAGAGGAAAGCAATTGACTACATCTGATTGGATGTAGAAATCAAGAATAATATAATGACGAGAATTCATTATTTTAGAAAACAACAACAAAAAAACCTCTGAGCATATTCACTGAGCTCTTGTTCTGCAGAAGTGAACTGAACTGTCCAGATGGAGGGCTGGACTGAACACCAGACAAAAGATGCTGATGCTTTGTGATGACAGTACATGGGTGGTACCAAAGGTGATGATGTAGAAAGACCCCCTCTTTCCCAGTGTGCTGGCCCTGCCCTTCCTCCAACTGCACTAGCCTCATGTTTGACAGTGGGTGAATACTTTATCCCAAGAAGCAGGGCCAAACATTTGATGTGAATAATCCCATGGCCATTACCTCACTTTAATATCCATGATTGACTTGTTTGTATTTTCTATTTCTTGCCCTATGTGAAAATGTTCATTAAAAACAGTTGGAGGGCTGGGTTTGTGGCTCAGAGGTATAGCGCTTGCCTAGCAAGTGTAAGGCACTGGGTTCGATTCGATTCTCAGCACCACATATAAGTAAGTGACTAAAATAAAGGTTCATCAGTATCTAATAAAATAAAATAAAAAAACAAAAACAAACAAACAATTGGAACTTTGAATGGGTTATTAGGTTCCAAGGGAAGGGAATTGAGAATTCCTTGCCTGGGCATATTCACAGGTAAAAATTGTAAAAGTACATTTCTTTCAGTTTTAAAAAAAAATAGGACCTTTTAGAGAAAATTAAACTTAGAGAATGATTGTCTTATTTGTGCTTTGGAGTTGTGGACCATCTCTTAAATTTTTCACAGATGTCACATTGACAGAATCTGTCAGGCATTAGATGAGGCTGTGGTTTTTATTCAGTTTCAATTCATTACATTTTTTTGTGTGTGGCTAATGTTGCAGATTATTCTTGTGTTTTGTATTGACTATAATCTTCTAATTTGTGGTGAAATAATTTACTATAATGCATTTGGGCTATATTATATCTGCTTAGAGAAAGCTATGGTAAGAACTTCATAAGAAGGATGGCAAACAAATTCAGAAATAAGCTCTCTGAATACATGTGCATCTGTGCTCCTGAAAAACCTTCATCCATTTACTCAACATGCTTTATTTAGCACATATTTTCTTTTCTGTGGATGTAACAGGGAATACAGAGCAAGTCCATTTTTCAAGAGACAGTAAAGTGGAAAGAGTAGAGACTACCCATTTTTCACTTCTCTATACAAATTTTAACTCAAAAATAAAAAAATGTTTAAATAGTATTTATGTTATCATACAATTTATACAATACATAGATATAAGAACAGTAATATAAGACTTCATACCAAAAAATCATGAGTTGTTATTAGTAAAAATATTTAAATAATAGGAGAGAATTGTAATATGTTCATGGATTGGAAAATATATATTGTAAGACTTAAGTTCTTCTCAAGTTTACCTATAGAATCATTGCACGCTATATCAAGATCTCTGCATTTACCCAAATTCCCAGTCATACCTCTCTTGGATATATGTTCCAGAAACACCTGTGAGTGGTCTTCAGGGAAAGAGTATCAAGATATTTATAACAACAATATTTGGGGTAGTACAGATTTGGAGTAACTTAGGTGCCTACTACAAAGGGAATTAATATGTGAAAATAGGTGGATGAATTCTTTATAAAAAGTATGAATCATTTGGGAATAATGAATCTGAAGTATACTCTACAACAAGGATCGATCTTAAATTCAAATGTTGGGAGAAAAATTATCATAATGAAAACTACAGATGAATTCACAGCATGATGAAATTTATGTATTTCTAAGGAGTATACAGAAAACCACCATACATTTCTGAAAATTATATGCATAACCTAGGGTATATGGACATATACTAGAGTGTGTATCCTTTGAGAAATGAGAATAGGAATGGGTTCATTATGAAGTTGAAAATAAATTGAAATAAAACAAGAAAAGAGCTTTGCACATAATGAGGGTAATCATGTGCCATGAAAAGAAAAATAAATTCTCTTTATGGTACACCATTCTCTTAAACTCTGATCATCGGATAAGTATATGTAAATAAATATAAGTTTTGAATAGATGTAGGACATCATGGATGAAGTCCACTGCTCCTGAGAACTTGAAATACATCAGAGGGAAAAAAATGTTTGTTGGATTTGGCAAATAGTTCTTTAATGATCTCAGCATGAATTTCAATTGAGCAGCACAAATATTGCTGTTCAATTCTGTATATCTGTCCTCTGGCTCCCGAATTACATCTGCTCCATATGAAGAGTATATTCACCCCATCCCAACATCCCCAAATATCTGAATCCATTATGTTATGAACAATAAATTCAAATCTCATCTAGATTTCAATCATCAGCTCAACATTCTCAAACCTCATATTCTGAACTCATCTCAATTAGGTTTGGGGGAGATTCTAAGTAGGATCCATCCTGGGGCAAAATCATTCTCCATTTCCAGACTTCCAAATAATCAGTTTTCAAAATGTCACAGTGGAAAAAACAGGATAGACATTCCCATTTTAAAAGAAAAAAAAAATGGAAAGGATACGGAGTGGTTAAGCAAGTTCAAAATCTAACAGGGAAAATTCTGTAAGGTTTCAAGTCATAATAGTCTTCTGTGGCTCAAGGCTCTGCCTTCTGGGCCCATGACTGCTCCGTCCTCTGGGTTTTTGCCCATCTCTGTATCGATACCTCTGTGCTCTGCCCCATACCACCAACCTTGGCCTCAGCCTTCCTTCCACATCTGCCTTGACAGCCCATATGGCTTCTGCTTATAGTAATTCCATCATTGGGGACTTTTTTTTTTTTTTTTTTTTTTTTAAGAATAGCATATATACCATGAATCTCTCTTGTTCCATTTTCTACTTGAAAAATCCCAGGAAGCTGAAAGCCTGCCTCAATTTCAACCAGTCTTAGCCCCTTCACTTGAAGCTATTAGAGATACTGTTTTTAAATTTTTTTATTGGTGCATTATAATTATACACAATAGCAGGATTCATTGTAATATATCTGTATATGCACACAACACAAATTGGTCTATTTCATTCCCCAGTACCTTCCTTTTGTCTCTCCTCCTCTCACCCCCAGATACTCTGTTCTACTAGTCTCTATTCTATTTTCATGAAGTCTTTTATTTATTTATTTTCATTTTTGATACTCGCAGTATTTTCTGCTGACACAGCATTCTCAAAACCCTTCTGAGTCCCCTCTGTGTATCAGAGATCCATGCCTTTAAGCAAGAAGGCTCATCACAGAACTTTTCTGGATCATCCTTCTCTATTCTGGACTTCCACTGAGATGGGTGAGTGGACAAGCGAGTTCCATCCAAATCCTTCAGCAAATGCCTTCCATCTGTACTCTTGGCCATGTCTCTAGAACATACTTTCCAAGTGAATAGCTTAAATTTAGCACCCTTTGCAATCTGGACAGTAGAAGATCTGCCTATGTCACCTAGTGTGCTCTCTCCTTCTTCCCTGCACCTTTACAATCTCTCAACATCATGTTCTTCATTTCCTCCCTTTTCTCTCCCATGTTGCTATATAAATAGCAAGAAGGAAGCAGGTTGTGTTTTCATATTCCACATTTGGCTTGACTCTCCCTGTTAAATTTTAAGTTTATTGATTATAAGTTATGTTTTACACACTATAGCAGAGAACAACTGACCCAAGTTTTCTTCTACTATGTAGAAAAGACCACCTTTCCTCTAGTTTCCAATATGTGTTCCTTGTTTTCTTATAAGGCCTCCCCGGCAATATCTTTAAAATCAACATTTGTACCAATAAGCTGTTAACAATCTAGGCTTTATCTACTACATGCCTCAAAATCTTTCAGCTTTCATGCATCATCCAGTTCCAAAGTGACTTCCATATTTTTTTGATATTTATTACATCAACATGCGTCCTCCTTGTTAGAAGATCTGTATTAGTTTCCACAGGCTGCTGTAACAAGCTGCCATATAATTAATGAATTAAAAAAATACTTCTGGAGAAGAAGTTGAAATCAAGGTGTTGGCAGGGCCATGCTGCCTCTGAATATTTTAGGGAAGACTCTCTACCTTACCTTCTTCAGCTTCTGGTCACTCCAGGAGTGGTGTGACTTGGGACTGCATAAAAGCTGCTTTTGCTTCCCTAGTCATGCTGACTTCTACCTGGTGCATTCCATTTTTTTTTTCTCTGTAAAGAACATGTCATTGGATTAAAGGTCCACCCCATCCTAGGATGTTCATCTTAAAATCCTTCATTTACAGGGAAAGTTTCTCCATTCACAGATTTGAAGACATGGATATGGTATGTGTTTATCAGTAGGACACACTTAATTGGGAATCAGGGAGTCATAGTGAGGGCAAAGATAAACCCTTCTTCATGTTATGGCACATTTTGAAGCATATTTGCACCTGATAATTATTGCAAAAATCAGAAACATATCTTTACAATTAATGGAAGTTTTTCTGGAAGTTTGTTCAATAACCATGTTAAGCCAATTTAAAAAAATAAAAACAATATCAGTAAAACATCATGGTTTCACAGCATGAAAATATGAACCCAGATTGTTAGCAAGGACAATTGCTAACAATTGTTCTTGTTAGCAAAATTCTAATTACATGAAAAAGAAATGGGCATGTATATGATGTGAAATATATGAATATAATTCAAAAATTGGCTCTAACTATTGGAAATTGCAGAGAAATATTGCTTTTTTATAAGCCTGTATTGGCATTAGCTCAATTCACCACCATGGTCAATTACATAGCCAAATACATTCTTGATGGGACTTGTGTAATGGGCCATCATTCTTTCAAGAACAAAATTGTTTCCTATTCCTCTGATTTGATAATCGGTAATAAACATGTAATATATCAATTTACAAAGTCAATTACATAATCAAGAAGAGTGCCAACAGCAATAACCAAAGTACTCTGTACTGTATTTACTTTCATATTCTCCACCTTCCCTAAGGCACCAGGGCTGGCATTTTTCCTACTTTCTCAATTTTCCTTGCATAATTTTCCACTTGGTGGACCGCCATTGTCAACAGCAACACTCTTCAACTTCTGGAGGCCTGATAAGAGCAGTTGAGGAGATGAGAACTGAGTTTAATTAAGTCCTGGTTGCTGAACGTAAATGTGAAAGTGCTTAATTATTCAACATTGGTGGTGATGAAAGTCACAGAAGAGGCTCCAGAAGAAACGTGTATCTCGTGATCTTTGAGATGCAAGCCTGAAAAATATCAATTTCCTCCTTACCTCTTTTAAATTAAAACAATGTTTTAGAGGAATGTTGATGAAAGTATGCATAACTAATAAAATACCTTGCTGAATAATTCCAGCTGCAGAAAAGATCCATTTAGAAGTAGATAATGTGGTATAATTATGTGTAAGATATGCTCCATGAAAATATCTACCAGCTTTGTGTCCATGTATATTTAAGGAAAATTTTTAAGTAAAAGCAAAATATTGTTTTGAATTTGGCAATAAAAAGACGATTCCAATTTAAAATTCAATTTTGTTTTTTTCAAAACTCTTTTTAGTTTTTCTAAATTTATTTTTTATTCTAATTTGTTATATATGGTAGCAGAATTCACTACAATTCATTTACACATATAGAGCACAGTTTTTCATATCTCTGGTTGTGTATAAAGTATACTCACACCATTCGTGTCTTCATACATGTACTTTAGTTTTCAGGGTATCACTTAAATATAGACTACAAAATGTTTGGAGTTATTTCAATAAAAATAATGTAATTTTAATCACTATTGTGATTCCTAAAGTGTTTTTCTAGTAAACATGAGTTAACATCTATTTATAATATCAGCTACCAAGTTATTTGTTCAGTGTAAGCACAGATACATTGGGCCTGCATTATAGTTCTTAAATATGCATGCCAATATAGAAGAGAGAGAATTCTTTGGGTAAATTTCATGGTTTGCACAACGTCACATATGAACTCTTTGTTTCTTTAAATGATGATTTAGTTTTTCCTGACAATATTCCTGGCAACATTTGGATAAGGTGGCATTTTAAGTTTTTCTGTAGAATAGCTAACCAGAAAAAGATTAAATTTTATACAGATGGGTCTATCCCCAGATGTGAATATAGGAAAAACTTAGTTTTGTCTCAGGGTATTTATTCACCATATAAATCTACTAGCACATTCTTATCTGTTATGTAAATAAGATGTGGAATTCCAATAGTGTATCAGTGTTCCATAGCAGATGGTACACTGAGATTTACCACACCATTACATTTAATGGGTTTGAATTCATTTGGATTTCTTGATGTTCTCTCTGTCCTTCTCATAGCAGCAATGTTGCCAATGTTCCTGATTATATATGATTTGAGAGAGTGCTTAAAGAAGAAAAACTCCTTTATCCTAGAAATATGAGTATTTTATGTCAAAGTTTAAAGTGTGTATGTATTGCATTTTGGAGAATTTATAAGCCCTGAAAGAAAAGGCTAGTTAATGAATATTCAACAAAGTACTTGCAGTCATTACACTCAAAGATATTTTATAAAATGGAAATACTCAATTAACTATTGTAGTGCTAGTCGGGAGTATTCATTTGAAAAACAAAAAGAAAGTTTTCACTTAGATAATCATGGATGAAGTTATATAAAAAACTAAATATGAGAATACGTAGACTCAGGAAGGCATGCATCTTAGTCATAGCAAGCAAAGATACTCGTGACTATTTGTCAACAAACATTTATGTAATATTGGGCTCATTGATTGCTCTAGATTAATAAAAAAAATACTCCCTTGTTTTATGGAGGAAGGATCAGACCTCAGTGATAACTGGAAATGACAACATGAACCATGTGGCTATTTTCATTTGTGAAGCCCCTTTACTTCGGAGCACAGAGAGTGCTGGTGCAGTTTTGATCGGATAGTCACAGGAATCACTGTGGATGAACACAGAATACAAAAAGAATAAGAAATCTAATGTTATAAATAGATCCTCTATTTCTAAATCAATTTTGTTCAAGGAGTAGCCGTAGCAGCAAAATCACCTACAAAATTGTGTTAAAATGCAGAAGCATCCCAGATACTCTAAATCAAAAATCTATGATGAAACTTGTTCATTAAGACATTAAAAACAAGTAAACAACAAAACCTTAAATCTCTGGTGATTATCATGCACATACAGATGGGTATGGCTATATATATACTGTATATGTGTTTGCATGTGTGTGTTCACACATGTATATTTGTATATTTGCATGTATGTGTGTATACATATACTCACAGACCTGGCAAGTAAACCCTCACACTCAGTATCTAAAGCAGACTGTCTGGGGTTTAAATTAGGCTCCTCACCTGCTAGTTCTGGACCACAGGCTCATCATGACTTGCCCTCTCCCTGCCTCGGTTGCTTCTGCTCCCAATGGGGTTAGCATAACTACATCCCAGGATTGTTAGCTGAACTGAATGAGGCAATATGTGTAACACACTTAGTACCTGACACATGACATTCACTAATGAAATGAAACTTTCAAAAAAATTTAAAGATGGAAATGTTTATTAGAATTTTGAGACACCAGGTTAATTTCCAAGACTTCCATTAGAAAGAAAGAAACAGCAACTCCCTAGGAAATAGCCAAGCACTGATTGTCACATAAAATATTATTTCCTGTTTGGAAACCAAAGTGCATTCAGATCTTTTTTGGTTTCTTCCTTGTTTCCACTTTCTGATCATTATTTTTAATGCTGTCAGAATCAGTTTCAGGAGCAACTCTGAATTAAACATCCTCTCAGGTTTTCCCAGTCACACCCTATGTGCTTTCTGGTGACACTCATTCTCATGAATAGTAAGGATGTTTTTTTTGTTTTGTTTTGTTTTTCCCCCACTGGTGTAAAATGAGGCTTAAATACAGTATCTTGGTGCATATATGTGCATGCTATTTCCAGCAAATCACTTCAGTGATACAGCACAGCAGTCACCTAAAAGTGACACTACAGGCACAGTACTCCGGCACAGTTCATTTGTGGGATGTGGGGCTCATTTGGCAGCAGTGCTGAAGTCACATTCATTTATAGGCACTTCAGAGGCAGCCTTATGCCCTTTCCTAATTACATCACCACTGCCGGCCTTGCCATGTGTTTATCCATTTTCAGGTCTTAGAAGCCTTTTCCATTATTATCTGCAACTCCCTTAGATCTGCAGTCACGGACCACGATTTAGAAGAAGAAAAACGGAATGCCAAAGACAGGTAGAACATGATTATGTTTCATTGGTCTCATACTTAGCTTTTCACCTAGTGATGATGAGTTCCAGAATGAGCCAGAGTGTTTCATCCATCACGATGCCACCACCTCGCACCCGCACTAGTACCAAGACCCTGGGTTTCACATGCCTCCCGTCAGAATCAGCCGTCTAGGGCTTCTGTCGAGAGCACTATTTCTGGGCACCTCGTAATTGTACTTCCCGCATTATTCACACAAGCTTCCAGTAAGTCTAATTACTTCTCCAAATTGGCCTGAAAAGCATTTAGACAGTGGGGCTTTCCATTGGCCCTGAAGTCATTTGATCTCTTTATGACTTCCCTGAGCTAGCAGCAGCCATTTCAGATTGGCTCTGACTGTGAGACAGGCAATGGTGCATCTGTTTTCTGGTTTGTGTTTTAATGGGAAAAACACTTTCGAAGAAGGCAAACTTCATATCCTTACTTATGTAAGAGTTATGTGTAACCCTTTGAAATATGCAAATAAGTGTACCTCTCGGGTGGGAAAAAAAAAAGTTTATCTGAACCCAATTTGGAAACTAGGAAAATGTTCCCAGATCAATTTTAATATCATGAGGATTTTTTTTTTTTTTTGGCATAGGTATGTCTGTGTGAGTGTGCAAAATAATAAGAATGCTGCTAATTTGGTTCGGGCTGACTTATAATATCTTGAATATAAAATCTAATGTTAATTTTGAAAGTTACAAATCATATGATTTAAGTAGTAATAAATAAAACTGGAATTTGTGCATGATATGATTTTTGCCTTTTTTAAAACTTTCCAACATCCTTTTTTTAAAATTAGCAAATCAGTATTTTAATATCCTTAGATATTGAAATGTTTATGGATTATAGCTACTTGGAAAAACCTCTAAAAATTACTTTATACTATATTTTAATTTCAGGAAAAATTTAAAAACATTCTTAAGAAGTTGAAAGTATAGTAGTTAATAAATCCTAAACATTTAAAAATATCTGAATGTAAAAATGTAAATGTAACCAGTTTCACCATTTTAGAAAAATTTCAATTTATAAAATTTGTGCAAAATATTTAAATGGGGGTTAACAGTATCCACTGTTTAACCATATTCTAATTGGGATTTTTATAATAATCCCAAAACTTCCTTTGATACTTTGAAATTATTCCTGAACCAATTATAAAGAATACATCAATTTGATTGTTGAATATAATTATTTTCCTTGTCTATTTATGAGATTTACTGATAGTATAAAAATGGTAATTTAGATTTTATATTATTTGAGTAAGTATTACATGAGATCTGGGATTGAATCTTCATTTATTTATATAACATTTGAAGTCTGATAGATACATTAAGTATCAATGATTCAGTGAATAAATGTCTGTGTGTTTTTATGAAAGTGCTAAAGAGTTCAGCATTTTTAGTATTGCAAAGTTAATGTGTTATGGTATAGATATGAGGAGTCCCCCAAAAGCTCATGTGTGAGACAATACAATAAAGTTTAGAGGTGAAATGATGGGTTATGAGAGCCTTAACCCAATTGGTGAATTAATCCCTTGACAGGGAATAACTGGGTGGTGACTGCAGGCAGGTGGAGTGTGGCTGGAGGAGGTGGGTCGCTGGAGGGCATTCCTTTGGGGTATATATTATGTACATTGTGAGTACAGACTCTCTCTTTCTACTTCCTGGTGTGATTTCTTGAGCTGCTTTCCTCTGCCGTGCTCTTCTACCATGATCTGCTTTATCCCCTGCCCTGAGGAATGGAGCCCACCATCTAGGGACTGAGACCTCAGAAACTGTGAGCCCCCAGATAAATGTTTCCTCCTCCAAAATTGCTCTGGTCAGGTATTTCAGTCACAGAAAAAAAAAAAACTAACACATTATGATAAACATCAAAATATCTCATATAATACCAATTATAACTCAGTGTCAGCATAAAAGATTTCTGAAATCTTTTATGAAATTTATCATTTTCTCTATATTTATGATTGAAGAAGCAAAATCTTTCATTTAATACAGAGCAGGGGAGGGTTATGCACACAAACCTTCTATTCCTTACATTTCTCCATATTTGCATTCAAATGCAAAATTGTGTCAATAATGTTTTATTTATTTAACAAGTAGTCATTTAGCTCATACCATATTCTAGGCAATTTAATAAGATACTATTACTACAATAATAAACATCTATATAGGTCTTATTCCTATCCTCACAGACGTTATAAAGGAGTCAGGAAAGAAAGTAAGAAATTCCAAAAATCTAAATAGAACCTGGGTGGTGTGCTGTGAAGAGAAGTTACAGTAATCTATAATAGAGTTCAATGGCTCTAAAATATTTTTCCTCAAGAAATTATATTCTTGGGGCTGGGGCTGGGGCTCAGTGGTAAAGCGTTTGCCTTGTATGTGTGAGGCACTGGGTTCGATCCTGAGCACCATATAAAAATAAATAAATAAAGACATTGTGTTCACCTACAACCAAAAACATTATTTAAAAAAAATAGAAAATTATATTCTCGCTCTGTTCTGAAATATGAGCCATACAGCATCAGTAACAGTGAAGGAAATCATTTGAAGCTTCAAAGCCCTGAGGTCAAAAGTGTGGGGGAAGCAGTTAATGGAGATCATTGCAGAGAGAAAAGGGAGAAAGTGTGAGATGAGACTGATGTTAGGTGAGGTGACATCATAGAGCAGTAGGTTTTTTAAAAGCACTCCAGTTGCTCCGTGCAGAATGAACGAGTAGCAGACAAAAGCATACTCAGGAATGATAGCTGGTATACTACTACTGCAATCCTCCAGGCAGAAGGGGATTATGATATGGAAGTAGCAGCCCAGGGAAGGCAGTGGAAATAGAGAAGTGCACAGAACTAGAAGCTTGGGAGAAAGAATGCAATTTGGTAGAGTGAAGTGTGAGAAAAATCCATTTCAAGGATGATCTATGCATTTCTGAATGTTTATTTAATTGTATAGTGCTGACCACTCCTTAAAATACAGAGATCAAGAGTAGGCCCCCTACAGGGAGGGCTAAATTATTTCAGTCATGAGCAAAGTAAATTTAAGACTTTAAAAAAATAATCCACATAGAGATGTCGAGGAAAAAAATGAAAATTAGAGGTAAAAACCAGGATTGTATTTTAATACCACCAATCAAGAGACAGTATAGAAATCAAGGAACTGAATGGTATTCCATATGAGCATCTTGAAAGGGTTTGTTAGAGTACACTGTTTTATGTATGGGGAAAAAAAAGAGATGAAGAAAATCAAACATTTATTATGATAATTCCCGCAGAATATTCAGTAGAATTACCGAATTACTGATCCAAAAAGAGAACTCAAATTACCAACTGTGATGTTGATATACATTTTTTATATAAAATAAAAATTATTTTGATAATTACTTTTTATAAATAATTTATACAGAATAAAGAGGAAGACACAGTGGTCTGTGGTATTTATAGGAATTCTCAAATTTTAGTTATGGTTCTCTGAACAAGGTGGTTCCTTTCTGCATTACTTTACATGTATAACTGGAATAACACTGTGTAACCACTTCCCAGTTCAATCAATTCCATAAGCCAATCTCTCGGTCTCATGTAATATCTCTCGTTGAGTTTTAGACTTATGGTTCAAAGAGTTCGGATGATTTTACATAGAGCAAGTAAAAGAGAGTCATCCTTTCATACTAAAAAAATCTCAGGAACAGGAAGCACAAGAGACACAGGTGTGGAAGAGATTGTAGATAGATTACAACTTCCCTTTATGGGTTTTTTTCTGAGAGAAGAAGAAAAGGTATATTCTCAAGTTGAGAAAACAAAAAGGGAAAGAGACTTTTGCTCAATACGTTTTAAGATTCGGGGACATTTCCTTCACTGTTAGCTTCTCCTTTTCTTTAATTCTTGTTTTGCAATACCAGCCCCTGCACACGTTTGGAGAGCAATCCACAGCATGTTGATTTGGCCTCTTGATACACTAAAGGAAGCCAAGGGCCAACAGGAAACTGGGCTCCTTGAGCCTCATTCCTGTGCTGTATGAATGAAACCCAGAGGTCTCGGAAAGGTCTTTGGAGGCAGGCTTTCCGTCAGGGAACTGGCAAGCCCTGGGGCACTGGGGAGCCTGAGGAGTCAACCTTTGGGTAGAGTCTAGATGGGGAGATGTGACAGAGGCCGTCACCTGCTCTTGCTGAGACAAGGCTGAACTACCTGTGCACACCCACCAACCTCTGACAAAGCCTGCAAGGGCCAGAACATGCCTTCACTCTGGAGCTAAAAATAGCAGCCAAGTGAGTGGAAGTCAGAAAATGCCAGTAATCAACAAGGGCAAGATCTTTCTTCACTAGTACAAAATCCTTCTCATACATCTGTTGCCATCTTGCATAAGAAAAAGGAGAGAGAAACAAAATGAGAAAATTGGACATTTTATTTCTAAGGAAAATTTTATGACTGTCATTGATTTAAGATTTTGTGATATTCTGAATATGACTTTTCCCTCTCCTGAGGTTCAGAAGGCTCAAAGGGAAGTCAGTAAAATTAAAGGTGTAATAAAGTTACTTTTTCTTTATATGTGAGCATGTTGCCTTCATAAAAAAAAGTTCATGCAACCTCTATTTTCTTGCAGAAAAGTATATTCCCTTTATTTCCAATAGCAGAGTTGGTACTAGGGATTGAAGTCAGGGGCATGTGGCCAGTAAGCCACATCCCTAGCCCTATTTTGTAATTTGCATTCCTTTTTTTTTTTTTTTTTTTTAAAGAGCGTCTTGCTGAGTTGCTTAGTGCTTTGCTTTTGCTGAAGCTGGCTTTGAACTTGCAATCCTCCTGTCTCAGCCTCCTGAGGTGCTGGGATTACAGGCATGCTCCACTGCACCTGGCCACTTGATTATATATTCTCAGTTCTGTAGTTTGGATCCTAAAGTCCCCAGAAAGTCCATGGGGTAAAGGCTTAGTCCCCAATGTGAACTCTTGGAGGTGGGGGAACTTTTAAGAAGTGGGATCTACTGGGAGGACTTTAGGTCACTGGGGGTGTGTCTTGAAGGGAATAAGGAGACCCCAGCTCTTTCATCTATTTCTCTTTTGCTTTTGGGCTATGAAGTGAGCAGTTTTACCCCACCAAGAGCTCCTGACATGATGCTCTGCCTTGCCAAAAGCAATCAGGCCCACCAGTCATAGATTCTATGTCTGTGAGACAAAATAACCCTTTATTTTTAATAAGTTGATCATCTCAGGTATTTGTTATTTATATAATAAATTTTTATTAAGTGAATTTGAAATTGAACAGTATCATGTATTATAAAGTAACATGTATTATATTAAGATGGAATAGCACTAAAATATTGTAACATTAAAAGAATAGTGCATTAGAATATTCATAGAACTAGTTATTTGTATTGACTTAAATTTTCTTATCTGGATTAAAATTGAAAAAAAAAGTTAAAAAAATCTACAACTAGGGTGGGAAAAGTTGTACCTATTGAAGAAAATATGATACAGATTTTTAATCTCTTTTAATTTGAGATAAAATCAAGTTTACATTCTTATCACTGTATAGAATTATGAGATTTTTTTATACTTGTAACATCAGTGACTTGTGAAAATTAGTATATACAATTTAAAGTAAATTCCACAGATGAATGTACAGAACTAGATACTATTATACAAAATGTATTTTTTTTCTGAGCATTATAGGCTGAATTTAGTCCATTTAATAAATATGATTTCAGAATAAAACCTTATTTAATAGCTGTTAAGAATACAAAGGTAAAGAACCAAATGTAGCCCCTTTTAATAAAATAGTTAATGGTATCACCATATGCTAAGCTCTTATTAGAGTCTACTCTGGATCTGAATAAAGGAAATGTTCAAAAATAAAATGCTTTGAGGGTGATTAGCTGCAGTAGTGTCCTAGAGACGGGACATCTTGTTCCTTTGGCTTAGCAGGTGTGTGCATGCCTTAGGCAAGTGTAAGACAATTTAGCTGTGGTTGTGTTTGATTAGCTTGATCAAATATACATTTTACACTATAAAGAATGTTTTTTTTCTTTTATATTAGCTGAATACCTGTTTCTAAAAACTCCTGAGCCTTCCTTTATTTTATGTCATCTGCTCATGTCTACTATGGTTTAAGTGAGAAAACCAGGTGGCTTCCCAAAGTCATGAATATATTACAAAAAAAATGTATTCTCTGGGTCACTGATGATAAATAAAATCGTATTTCGTACCATTGTAGTCACGCATTGCCCATTTCATTGCGAGTTGAAAATTATTGCTTATGTTCACTGTTTGGCTGGAAAACACCATTTCAAGGGGTATTGGTTTGTATTTGTTTCTAAATTAGGGAAATAAGTTCTTTTGAAATAATAGTAACTCCTAGGAAAACTTAGAGCCAGGGATTTCTTGAATGGCTTTGTATATGATAATATATTTAATATTCACAGAATATGAGATCATGGGATAATTATTATTATCTGTGTTTTATAGCTAAAGAAATGTGGCTGTGCAGAGGCTGAGCTGCTGGACCCATGCATAGAACTATGGAAGAGAGAGTCTGAGTCTGATCTTCTGTGCTCTGAACTGCTAGGCCACATGTTTCTGGTGTGTGTGCTGTTGTATTTCAGTTCCCACAGGCACTGGGACTCTGTCCTGGACGTCCTCAGCCATGTCAGCCCCATTCAGCTCTCCCACTTGCACCTCCTCAGTGTCTGTCTCACCTAGAGTGATGCTTCATTTTTTTTCTCTTATTTATGCAGTCGTCACATTTTGCTGTGATTTTTGCATGACATCTTCAATGTCTTCCTTTTCCAATTCCTTACATATAGACATTAGAATACCCTTGCTGACATCCTTTCATGATAACAACACTCATCAAAGTAGGAATAGAAGGGAACTTCACCACACTTGTAAATGGCATCAAAACACCAACATCTGGCATGGTACATAGTGGTGACACAGGACCAGAGTGTTCTGCCCTGCCACTACTTTCTCTGTTTGATTAGAAGTTTAGCCTGCACTATTAAACAAGAAAGTGAAATAAAAGAGCCAGGTGTGGTGGCGCACACCTGTAATCCCACCAACTTGGAAGGCTGAGACAGGAGGATTGCTGGGAGCCATTAGCCAAGTAGGTATGACAATTTCCTTGCCAGCGTACCCCATGTTGCTTAGTGGAAGGACTCGTGGAAATAGGACATTTTGCAGTGACATTGCATGTAGGTGACCTTGCTCAAGGACCAAGGCGGATCCGAGTTTAGGGTGTTCCCAGTTTAGGATAATCGGGTTTAGGGCGTTCCAGGTTTAAGATTATTCCTGTTGGGAATAGGGCGTATCCTGCTGCTTGAGTTCCCCTTGAGTTCTCACAGGATTCAGACAGTATTTTTTGGGAGACAGAAGTCCAGTGGTGTGGATTTGGGCAGAGAACGTGAATTTGGGCAGAGAACCTGGATTTCCCCAGAACGTGTTTGTAAAGTGCCGGTGACAGTTCGAGAATAAAGAGTTGTTGTTTGAATCTACAAGCTGTGTGGTGGCTCGTGATTGTGTGCCCAGCCAGACTGCGGCAGAGGATCACTAGTTTAAAGCCAGCCCCAGCAATTTATCGAGACCCTAAGCAACTTGAGACCCTGTCTCAAAAATAAAAAGGGTTGGGGATATGTAGTTTAGTGGTTAAGTACCCCTGAACTCAGTTCCTAGTACCAATCAATCAATATTGGTTGAAAAAAAAATAAAATAAAAGCCATCTATATTAAAAAGAAAAATGATGTCAAATTAAAAATATATTTGCAGATGACGTGAACTTGTGTAGATAAAATCTTGAGGAAAACACTAAAGAATAGCTCTTTCATGTGTCACAGCTATAACATATGAGCCCAGCAAGGTTTCAAGACACAAGGTCAATGAATAAAAATCCATTGCATTTTTATACATTTGTAATGAAAAACTTAAGAATAGTGTCAAGAAGACAATTTCCTTAATAATACCATCAAGAAGAGTAAAATGCATAAGGAAATTTTCACACAAAAAGTGCAAAAATTATAGTCTTAAAGCTGCAATGCATTGTTTTTTAATACTAGAAACTGAACCCAGGGATGCTTAATCCCTGAGCCACATCCTCATCTCTTTTTAAATTATTTTTCTTTTTTTTTATTGGTTGCTCAAGACAATACAATGATCTTGACATATCATACATTCAAATGGGGTATTAATTCTCTTTTTAAATTTTGAAACAGGATTTCATCCAGGTGTTTAGAGCCTTGCTTAGCTGCCAAGGTTGACCTCAAACTTGCAATCCTCCTGCCTCAGACTTCCAAACCTCTGGGATTACAAGCATGCACAGCCATGCTCAGCTTTAGCCGGCTTTACGACTCTTTCATCAGGATTCTTAGTTACAAATAGAAGCATCTATTTTGATTAGTTTAAGCTAAAAAGGAATTTTCAAAAGTGCTTTATCTTATGGAATTTCCGTAAGTGCCAGAGAGCCATTCTTAGCTCTCCTGTCAGATAAAAAGCCCAAACAAACTGCAGATATTTATATAGAGAAAACACCACCAGTCCCCTCCACATGCTCAGCACTTACCAGACACAAGACTGGATCACCAAACTTGTTATTGTCACTACCTGCAGAACTGGGCACAAGTGTTTGCTAGATTCTGCAGAATTAATATGTGCATTTTCCTATCAACCTCCGTGGATACCTCTTCCTTCAGAATCTGTTTCACATGAAAGCCAAATACGTTTAGCAAAGCATGAAACAACTACAAGCAGTCATCAGTGGTCACAGAGTCACATTTTAGCACGACTTCAAAGGTGTCATAGACCTCCTATTTATTTTTCTGAATAAACATTGATCTCATGAAGAGTGAAGTACTCAAGGATGCGGGCCGGTAATGACCCACCAGCTAGGTACACTGTCATTAGCCATGATGAAAATGCCTCTGGATTTCCATGTCACTGCATATTGCCTGCCTTGCAAGGTATTACTCCACAGAAAAGAGAATTCAACCTCCATGTCTTGATCGGCCCAATCTCTATCAGGCAGACGGGGAGCCTGCTGAGCCAGCCTTGGGTTTCAATGCTGGCTTGGCAAGGGGGTGGACTCATTGGGATAACAATTCAAGTTAAAGATGAGTGCAGTGTACTTTAAGCAATAGCACCTGTCAGTCATAGAATGAGGATAAAAATAGTGTGACAAGAATGACCTTCAGAAGAAGATCCAGAGCACTTGATTTTAATGTCACTAGTCTTACAGAAAGTCCCCAGTTAGTTTTCTTTCCATGATTGTGTGATGTAAATTCATACAGTTACTCCCTGCAGGAAAACAAGTCAGATGGCTATGCCAGGCTTTTACTCAAAAAAAAAAAAAAAAAAAGGCAAAACCTGGAAAACCCCAAGAACATGGATTAACAAACCCCCAAGAACATGGATTAACAAACCCTGAGTGTGGAGGAAGTGGAATTGTGGGAAAATCATTTATTCTCTCTTGAGCCTCATTTTCCTCAACATTAAAAGAAAGAAACTGTGAAATATGTCATATGGTTGTTGTGAGGACTAAACTGAATGAATACGTTCAGAGGACATAAGACTAGCCCATCGTAGGCAATAAATTATGGATAGCTAGAATTATTAACTGTAAGCGTGAGATATTTTTCAAATTAGTTTATATTTCTAATGACCTTAATTTTTTTCTGTGTAATAGTTTTCTATGCATTCTCCACAGAGGTAGCATAGGCATTATTCCAGTCATTTAACAGGTATGAAAACTCAGAAAAAAATAAGTCATTTGATTTAACTAAGAGGAGTAAAAAAGGAGCTTCCGTTCTATATTACATTTATACTCTTTCTTCTAATGGAGGGTAGTGGTGGCCTGCATGAAGGACAAGAGTTGTGTGATAAATGACATGAAGTAAACTTACAGGGGAAAGAAGGTAATTTTTAAACCCAGAGTCTTTCAGATGCATGATTCTTCTTTATAAAATCTTAGAGTATTAAAAGTATCCATTTTGGCTACCTATGGCATTCCTTTATCAAATGAGATAAAGCATTTCAAAGTCTTTTTTGAATTGTTCATGATGTCAATCTATAACAGATGTCATTTGTCCCTTATAACCATGCTTATCTTTTTTTTAATGCAATAGAATTTCTGGCTAATCACTTGGCCACACAGAGACAGGTTTCATATCCCAGTTTTGCCTGAAATCAGGTAAACCTTGTGATAGAGGTCTGCCCGTGCACCAGATAAGAAAAGGCCTGTGTCTTCAGAGGAGGGAGTCAGCCTCCTGTTTTCTCTATCACCCATCAGTAGAGCAGAATCAGCCTTTGGACCATCAGAAGAAAGATGCCCTTGAGGATGGCTGAGCAATAGCATAGGCAGGCTGCCTAGGTCTCTAGGAGGGTTGAAGCCAAATAAACTTAGAACTCTATATGAAAAGAAAACAAACTTGTGTCCCATTCAGATCATTTTAGCAGCTAAAATGATCCCTTAATGAAGCACGATGCAGCTTGCTTTTTCTCCCTACTACTCCTCTGTGCACAGCTGTATTATAGAATCCGAGAATATTGTCCGGGGTGGATAACCAGCCAGGTCGCAGTCTTTTCACCTCCACCCCACGTTGGTCAAGTGGAGAAGCTGAGACCATGGCCTAGCAGATGTCAGCATTTAAAAATAAATGTCCTAGTTTACAATTTAACATGACATAAATTTCACCTGAAATGTACTTAGGTTTCTGTTTTTGCTTGCCTCTCCATTAAGTAACTAAGGAAATATCAATATAAACATATATTATTGATAATATGAATGTTTTATCTCTATTACTTATTTTATTTACAATTCTCTTCTAAGAATTTAATTTTAAAATTATTTAAGGACGTGGGTATCCATGAAAAATTATTTGACTCTAGTTTTAGAGAGCATGTGTCCTATGTTCTAATTATTGCTTTGATAAATGCACATGCACATGTTTATCCATATTTGTAAAGATATGTGTGTATCTATTCAAAAATATATGGAAGCACAAATATTAACTTAGTTACATCCTCTGGGATAAGGATTAAAAAGGAGATGGGAAGATATCTGACTTTTTAAAAAATTTACTCATGTATTAGTTAATTTTTCAAAAAATATTTTCAAAATTTTATGACTTAAATACAAAGAAAATACATTTGAATTATTTGAAAAATCCTCTAATATATAGAAATTTAATAAGAATGACCCAAAAGGGACAGTGCTATATTCAAGACATCAAGAGCAAGAATAGTGCAGGTAATTCCTGGTCTACTGATGAACCCTCAGGCCAAAGGTGGGCAAGGGGGTCATCTCGGTGCACAAGTCCCAAAGCAAGAAAGGGTGGAGGAGATGACAGGAGAAGGAGAAGGAGAAGACAGAGGAAGAATGGAAGAAAGACTTGGAAAGAAGACAAGGAGGAGGAGATAGAGAAGGAGAAAATACAAGGAGATTTAGGGCAGAACAATAAAGGCTAATCTGAATTTTACTAATCTCAAATATAACGAATATTTACAAATAAAAAAAAAGTAAGTCTAACCTCACTAGCCAGTATCTGAATTTTTCAATTAGTGAACAAAATGACAAACTGTGTTCTGGATATGATTAAAAGTTGTATCTGTCATGTGAGAAATTCTAAAAGTATAGAACTTTATTTATATAACATAGAGCATTAGAGCTTTAGTTTATTCAGTAATTTAATGTACCAAAGCAATCTTTCACTGTTTTGGTAGAATTAAAGTAATCATGAAAAAAAAATTAGTAAATGCTCAAGTATAAAAAGCATGGCTAAAACAAAGGCCTAGCAAATAAACCTATGAATCTCATAGTTTGTATATTGATTCAGGGTAAAAAATACAACTTCTCTTCTGGTTGAATTGACCATTGAGAGTTATGAGGAAATTAATACACAATGGGTTAGTCATAAAATGAATGTATTTATATATTTTGCAAGCTTATAAAGAGCAAAGCTTTTTCCCCTTTTTAATCACTGTGGAGGGACTGGGGTTGTGGCTCAGAGGTAGAGCACTTGCCTAGCATGTGTGAGGCCCTGGGTTGAATCCTCATCACCACATAAACATAAAACAAGTAATCACTATGGATCAGGAGGAAAACAAAATTTAAATGATCAGTGATATTTATAACAAAACTTTAATATCCAGATATTCTGCTTTCAAAGAAGGTTCTGGGAAGTCTGAGGAACTAGAAAACATATAGGAATAAAACACAGAGGTGCAATGCTGATGTTAATCCAGAATAGTCTCTGCTTTGTTACGAGTTATTTTTTCCCATTTATATTTAAGTTCCTTTGAATCAGGTAGGGAAGAAAGGTCAGTTTCTAGTAGGAAACAGCACAGAAACTTCAGCACTGAGAAAGCTGAATTACAGCTGAGTGGTTAAAATCATTAACCTCCAAGGCAACCCGGGATATGTAAAGTCTATTGTTTCAACACTCAAGCTACAAATCTAGAGAAATGAATAGTTTCCATCATACAATAAAATGACTTTTAGTGTATAATTCAGCTGTAGGAGGAAAACCAAGGTTTCATTCTGAATAAGGGACAATTGAATGAAAATTGCCATGCAAAGCTAGGTAAAGATTCTTTGTCTTTCTTCTTGTACATTTATCTTTATATATAGATCCAGTTGAGTAATATAATTGATATTTTAATAACATGTTTTCTATTTTTGTCTTAGAAGAAGAAATATTTTAAAAAGCGAGAATGAAGAAGTATCAGTTATTTTTCTATCAGCTTTATCTGAAATGAGAAATGCTCTGATGTGACCCATTACCAACATCTGGTGCCAATTATCTCATATTACAGCCTTAATATCCCTGGATACAATAACCAATCTTTGTACCATTGTAGTGTAAATACAGTTTTTATTAAAGATTCTATAAATGTGTGTGCATGGAAATTTGTCTTACATAGATGTGGAGTGGAATATTTGGTTAACTTAATTATCGAGAGCATATTCAGAAGCTTGTGCAATGCAGATAACACGTGGTATACAAAAGAAAGGACTGAAGAACATAAATATTGCAAAATAAGTAGTAATGACAAAATGGATTAAATAGTTGGATAATGAATGTTTGTTTGAAATATTGTCATGTTTAAGGTTTTTTATTTTCTCAATATATATCATTTAGGTTTTTTTGTGGAAAATGATATGTTTAGGCAAAATATGTTTGACAGTTCTTACATGTCATCATCCTATATTAACTATGGAATTAATAGTATTATCAAAAGTGGGAATAATCTACTAAAGGAAATATGAACTTTATCATGACTCATAGTAGAACACATATTCATTCATTTATTTATGCACTTTGATATATCATACATAGATGGGATGTAATTTCTCATTTTTCTGAGTATACATGTTGCAGAATCATATTGCTCATGAAGTCACATATATACATACAGTAATAATGTCTGTTTCATTCTACTGTCTTTTCTATCCCCATATCCCCTCCTATTCCCTCCAATTACTTCCTTCTACCTAATCTAAGGTAACACTATTTTCCCTAGTGCCCCCTGCCTTATTGTGAATTAGCATCCATATATTAGAGAAAACATTCAACCTTTGGTTTTATGGAATTGGTTTATTTTGCTTAGCATGATATTCTCCAACTCCAACCACTTACTGGCAAATGTCATAATTGTACTCTTCTTTCAAGCTGAGTAATAGTCAATTGAGTATAGGTGCCACATTTTCTTAATCCATTCATTTATTGAAGGAAACCTACCTTGGTTCCATAGTCTAGCTATTGTGAATTGAGCTGCTGTAAAAGTTGATGTGGCTGTGTCACTATAATATGCTGATTTTAAATCATTTGGGTATAAACCACGGAGTGGAATAGAAAACCCTGTGATTGAGGGGAATAACCAAGATACTGTGTTAGAAACAAATTCTGAAAGGGGTCGGGATCATTTTCAAAATCTCACTAAGAAGCTCAGGGAGTTGCTCATTGGGAAGGGGATTTATTAGATGTGAACTACAGGATAAGAAAAAGACTATGAGTCCAGAAAAAGAAAACAACAACAAAAAAATATAAGACCTGAATCTGGGCATGAGCTTCCTTGACACAAGGAAGACAGCACAGACAGCCTCACCTGGGACTGGTGGAGGCTGATTTGAAAAAAAAGGCGGGCAGGACAAGCACACCTTGAAGTGTCCTGGATTAATTCTATGTCTCAGAAGTTACTGCCAGAAGCCTGGGGGTAGACCTGCAGTCCTGCAGCCTAGAACTGGAAGGTGCCACAATCCTTTCTACAAGGGTAAGAGTCCCCTTCATGTCCCCTCCCCACAGTCCCATTTGCCATTTTGGGATTTGTGAGTGGCAATCTGTACCACAAAGCAATTTTCTGAAGAAGAAAAAAAAAATTGACTCAGAGCCCGAGATGCTATTCATGAGCCAGTTAAAATCTCCACCATGATCCCTGTGCCTGTTTGGCAGGGTCAGGGCTTTGTGGAAGATTCGATTTGTTAGAGACCATCAAGAACCCTCAATTACTTTGTACATTAGAGTTGTCCTAAGTGTAAATCTGCCGTACTACAATACTCGGATTCAATCATTATTCCGTCTATTTCAGTTCACTGACTGCCCATGTGTAATTAGTACACATTTAAAAATACATGTTTATTAAGCTATGGGCACTGCTATTAATGAAATCCTCTGAAATGAAAAGTGTTCTGAACCTGAGTAAGAAACCGTGGATTCTGTGGCAGAGGCTGTCACTACCACCAACTGGCTCTGTAACCTGGGGCAAGTCATTTAATTTCTCTGGGCATTAATTTTCTCTGAAAAAAAAAATGAGGAGACCAGACTAAATCATTGCTAAGGTCAATTTTGATTTCTGATGTCTGTCATGTGAGTGCTAAAATGAGGCCTGCTGAGATGATGGTGGCTAGATTTGCATTAATCAAGAAACAAGGATAATAAGTGGAGAACCATTTAGTGGGTCCAGGCCATTTGCCTGGTACAAAGTAAGCCATTTTGTATAGGTTATTTCTAACCATCCAAATAAACTCATGGAGAAACAGGTTCAGAGAGGCCGCGATTTGCTCCGTGCTACACAGCTGATAAGTGACAGAGGCAAGCTTACAGGTCACGTTTTCCCTGATGCATCTGAATCAGATACTGTGGTGCTTATCATTCCTCTGTTTATATTATTTTATTTGAAGAGTATGCCTTACAGGAATTGTTTAAACCCTAGATAGCCTTCAAGTTCCTGAAGCTATTTTGAGGAACTGCCCCTCAACTCCTAAAGAAATCGCTTCAACCATCTACGTAGCATTTATTTTCAAATCTCATGTTTTTCTAATCTTCTGTAAATATCTCCTGTGCACCCACAGAAGACATAAATGCTCTGAAGGAGTGCTTGGAGAGTGTGTGGTGCCACCGGGATTGGAACTCAGGAGAACAGGCAAGAGTTAAAGTCGCAGGAAGTCTCACTCCCTTTTCCTGATAGCACAGCACCACCTCACCCCAGACCTGGCCCTGAACAGCACAGAGGGGCCAGCTGCTGGGATGATCTGAAGTTCAGCAGCATCAGCTCTCAGCTGTGATGCCTACTGAAGTCTGGCTTTCCAGCGAGACCCTGTGTAGTACCTGGAGAATCAGCCTAGTGGAGATAGAACTGAAGTCCATAAAGGCAGATCAGAGGTAGGGAGAGTGGGAACACCTTCTCTGGGAGCATGAACTTTCACTGAAATAACAGGTCACTGAAGAGATGAAACAAGGAGAACTGAGCAGGTATCTGCTGATGCAATGGTTCCCTGGAGCTCAACCCTAGAGGTGGAGTGTTATAGATGGAAAGTTTTCTAAAGCAACTTCTGTGGGTTCTCTCAGGCCTTGATGTGTGTGTGTGTGTGTTAGTCTGCTAGGACTCCGGTAACAGAGTGCCAGAGACTGGGCAGCTTGAGTAACAGAAATGTATTTTCTCATGGTTCTGGAGTCAAGAAGCCCAAGGCCAAGGTGTGGGCAGTTTGCCTTCCCCTGAGGCCTCCCTCTTTGGCTTGCCAATGGCGTCCGTCTTGCTCTATGTCCACATACACTCCTTTTTCTGTGCTCATGCATACCTCCTGTCCCTGTGCATGTCCAAATTTTCTTTTCTTGTAAGGACACCAGTCAGATTGGATTAGTACCCAATATAATGGCCTCATTTAAACTTAAAGTTAAAGGTCCTGTCTCCAAGTACATTCCAAGACAACGGTGTTAGGGCTTCATATATAAATTGGGGAGGTGTCATGATTAACCCTGTATCACTGTAGATCTGGAGAACGGCAAGCTCTCAAGCAGGCATGTGTGTCCATAATGGCTGGCAGATAGCTATCCACATAAACAGGAAAGCACTTACTTCTTCACACTTCAAAATTTAACTCAGACATCTAGGCAAACAATGAACTTTTGCTGAATCAACATGATTGATTGAATGATTAAATTTATTTACTGTCTTGGACAGTCACCATCAAAATCTGTAAGCAACAAAACTTAAAGTTTAGTTAGTGAGGTGGCTGAAATGAAAATCAATAAATCACCACCATCTTTTTATTTAAAAATGAATACTTAATTAAACAATTGAACTCAAACAATTTTATAAGTTGAAGGGTTGATGCTTATGTATAAAAAACCACTCCTTTTTTAGTATGTATATAGAACTGAACATTTTTCTTACTTTTTCTTTTATAATAGCATTTTCAGGCCTGATTTGTAAATTTAACTATGAATTGAATATTTATTACCCTTAATCCTATAAGATAATCAGCTTTGGACCTCTGATTTCAGGTTTTCATGAAATAAATATGTTGCACTCGGTTTACCTGCTCCAAAGTTCTCTGCATCCTGCATACACACCCTAATTATTTGTTTAAACCATTACACAAATGATAGAAAGTGGTCAGTTTTTATCTATTTGTTGCATTTTTATCACTATACATCTCTTCATTAGCCAAAAAGTTTGGGCCTTTTGCCTTGGCTTTCCTGCTCTATGATTCCCTGATCTCTTTTGCACATAGCAATGAAAAGAAAACAAAAACTAATCTTGTAGATGTTCTCACAATCCACCACCACTTTTGTCTCAAGTCTGTCCAATTGGATATTATTTTCCAGTTGACTCTTAAAAAATAAAATGATGCATCATCACTTATCAATTACTAGCAGGAAAAACTGATTGGTTTTTACTTGGAATTCAAAGTGAAGGTTTTACGTTTGGCAACAAGCAGCAGCTGAGCTCATGGTAGAAGCAAAGTTCTGCAAGGCACAATTTTGGAAAAGCATATATTTCTATTTGTTAAATTTATTTTTATGTTTTATTACTGAAAAGATTCGAAGCAGATTATAAATTATGAGATTAAACAGGATTCTTGTTTATCAAAAAGGCTGTGTCAGATTTAAAAGATACAAAAGACATAAATTCATGGATAGAAAGAACCATTACAACCTTTCATGTTATAAATAAAGAAAATACAGCCTGTGTAGTGATGGAAAAGTTGAAAGCAGAAACAGAAATATGTTTCATCTTTATTTTTAAAATTTTATTTTAATTGAATGTAATTATTTTTAATTTATTTACTAGATTTTTGTATTTTTTTGCAGTGCTCTACCACTAAGCTACATCCCCAGCCCTTTATAGATTTTATTCTGAGACAGGCTACCATTATGTTGCCTAGGTTAAGCTTGAACTTGAATCCTCCTATCTCAGCCTCATGAGTCACTGGGATTACAGGCTTGTGCCATCATGCACAGCCAGAGAAACGATCTTGTAGGGACTTTCATTTTTTAGGTTCAAACAATATTTTGGAGATATGTTTCAGGCAGGATGGTTGGGGAACTGGTGCCTTTGTCTGCAGGTAACATGCATAAACGAAACGTAAGTAGCTCCACAGGGGAGAGTGCTGAGGACCTGTGGTAGGTTCTGAAGCAAGGGAAGAATGAGTTTTGTGTACTGGAAGATGGGAGTCAGTTCAGAAATGGTACCAAGTTTAATATGACTATTATAGTTTGGATCTTGAATGCCACTTAAAGGTTCATATGTTGAAGGCTTGATCCCCAAGCTCATGATGCTTTGGGAGGTGGTATAACCTTTAGTATGTGGAGTCTACTAGAAAGAAATTAGGTCACTGGGGTTGGGCTCCTGAAGGGGCTGGTCCCTTCCTGTTTCTCTCTTTCTTTCAAGCTGCCACCATACAAACAGGTTCCCTATGCCACATGCTCCTGACATGATTTACTGGGCCATCACAGGTCCAAAGCAACAGGCTTAGTGACCAAATCCTCTGAAACTGTGAGTCAAAATAAAAACTTTCTTCTTTGTAAGTTAATTCATCTTGGGTGTTTGTTACAGTAAGGGAAAACTGCCTAACAGAATAACTTAACTGCATAGTTTTTGACATGCCAGTTGACATATTTAACTAATGATGGGATAGTAGGGCTAAAGACACCTGTGAAATAATGATTGCCTTTGAATCAGTTGTGAATTAACTTGAATCTGAATACAGACTAATATGACCACAATGAAGAGAAGTGAAGCCGCAAAATGTAATGAAGAAAAAGGACTTGTATTGCACAGTCCCATATTAACTTCTAAGAATTGTCTCAAGTATCAAAATCAGTCATATCAAAATTTCAAAGGAGGCAAGAATCATTAAAAAAGACATTAGGAAAAAGTTGTCATTGAAGAGGATAAATAGTGTCAAAGATTAAAACATTCCAAGCTTGGTATTCATAATTGTGTGTGTGTGTGTGTGTGTGTGTGCGCGCGCACGCGCGTGCACGCGTGGAAAATAAATGAACCAAGCCAACTCTATGTTCAAGAATTATTGCACAAAAATGATTTAAAAATAATAAAAAGTGGCAGTCCTCTTATAAAAGAAAATGGAATATGTATTTAAATTGCTCATGCAGAATGATGTTAAATGCCTCTGACCTTTAGTACTTCCTGAATACAGCAGGACTCTCAGTCCAGATCTGAACTCTCTTCTACATGACTTCACATATTTGCAGGGAGGAGGGCCAGGAGCAGTGGGGAATCTGTCTGCTTTCTCACATACTTTGTACCAAAGTTGCCGCAGTCTGGCTGGGCACAAATCACGGAGCTGCCACAAAGCACTTGTATGTTCAAACAGGAAACTTTATTGCCTGAACTCCACCAGCACTCCAGGAACACTCCCCGGGGGAAATCCCTGTGAGAACTCCAAAGTAGCGGAGTGTCTCCAAAGGACAGCAGGGGTCTATATACAATTGAATCAATCCAGCATCATCTTAATGGCTCGCCTCTCAACCATTACTTCTGGCAAAATGCCAGGGGCCATTCCGACTGGCTGTGGCTCTCAACACAAAGTTATTTGCCACCATAGAAAAACTCCTTTTTCCCTTCCCAGTGGTGTGGATGGCGAGGAGAAAGGGTATTACCCCACGGTGATCATTTTTACTTTGTCATGGTGCTAAGCAGTCTACCCCAGAGGACCTGGAGATGGTGGGAAGCCTCAAATTCCAGTCATTTGAAATGGGAAGACAACTGTGGTGCTTTGCCACCTTTTCTCTTTTCCTAATCTCTACCCTGTGTTTTTCAGTTCCAACAGTATGAACAGCAAAGCAAACTGAAACATCGTGAGTAACAAGGACACTTCTCATCCACGTATGTCCTTACGTGTGAGTCATTAATCACACGTCACTTCTGAAAAGGGAGTTGAATCTGGGAGACTTCCTGAAAAGGAACTTACTGAATTGGGGTCAGAGAAATTACACGGTTTTTATCGCATGTTTTCAGTGACTGCCCCAAAGTGGTGAGATTTGGCAGTTCACCTGTATGAAAAACATTCTGAGACTGTTACCTCACTTTTATTGGTAGCAGACACTGTTTTGTGGAAAGCAGTGGCAGAATCCCAAGAATTACTTGATAATGCTCAGTATTTGGTGAAATTATGTTCCCTAAAAAGTCTATGTTAGAATTCTAACTTCTGATACCTGTGAAAATAATCTGTTTTAGTCAGCATTTTTTTTTTTTTTTTGCTCCTGACCAAAAGACCTGACAAGAACAATGTAGAGGAAGAAATGTTTTGGGGTCTCAGTCCATAGAGTGACTCCATTGCTCTGGGCCCAAGGTGAGGCAGAACATCATGGCAGAAAGCCCTGGAGGAGGAAAGCAGCTTGGGACATGGTAATTAGAAGAGAGAGATCTTGACTCACTTCACCTGAATCGTACTGTGGTGACCTTCCTCCTTCAGTCATATACTACCTGTCTACATACCAACCAGTGAATCCATAGCAGTGGATAAATGCACCAATTAGGTTAAGGCTCTCATAACCTGATCATCTCACCTATGAACTTTATTGCACTATCTGACACATGAGCTTTGGGAGAAAGCTATATCTAAACCATAATATAACCTTATTTGGCAATAGGTCTTTGAAGACAATCGAGGTAGGGTCACATTAGATTAGGGTGGACTTTAAATCCAGAGACTGATAGCTTCAAAAAGAAGAGAGACTTTGAAAATGCAGACACACTCACAGGGAAGACAGCCAGGAGGAGACGGAGTGAGGTACTGGAGCGATATAGCTATAAGCTGAGGAATGCAGAGGGTGTCTGGCCACCAGCAGGAGTGCAGAAAGGGAGAGGAAGAATTCTTCTCAGGAACTTTCAGAAGACTCATGACCCTGCTCCATTTGAGATTTCTATAGCTTCCACAATGTGAAACAATCATGTTGCTTTAAGTCATCTAATTGGTGGTAATTTTTGCAGTGATGCTAAGAAACTCATACACACTTTGAACTACAATTTTTCTCTGATTATAAATTTTCTGTTCATTGTTATATATGTTTATTTTAATTTCCACATGGTGAAACATTCAATTTTCAGTTTTTTTTTTTTTGGGGGGGGGAGTACCAGGGATTGTACCCAGGGGCGCTTGACCACTAAGCTACATTCCCAGGCCTGTTTTGTATTTTATTTAGAGACAGGGTCTCACTGAGTTGCTACACACCTCGCCATTGCTGAGGCTGGCTTTGAACTCACTATCCAGAAGCTGGAATTATAGGAGTGTACCACTGCACCCGACTCAGGATTTTTTAGTTAGAGGATATTGAGATATTTTTAGAACTACTTATAATCTTAGGGACTTCTGAACACAATGTGTGAACTCAAAGAGGAAGAAACGTTTTATCTTCCTAATGAAATCAGTGTCAATTGGGTGAAGACAGAGATCGTCCTTCCCACCTGCAGTCTGGCCTTAGCTTTTTCTGAAAGCACCCATGTACTAAACCATGAGCCCTGTTATCTTCTTGTGAATCCTAGAGGGAGGTGTTGATAATGACTGATGATGGTGATGGTGATCCAGTGATGGTAACCACTATAAACAGGTATATTCATAGCTTAAATATTTTTAATCATAATTTGCTAACATTTACCTATGTATTTCATTAATACATAAATGAAATATTGACTGCAGAATTGTCACAGGTCCTAAAAAGTTGTGCACAGAAAAATATGCCCATTTCCCCTAGCACACTGGAGCTGAGAGATGATCAATGCCTTGCTTGTGTGTATGTTTTGGTGCTGGGGATTGAACCCAGGGCTTTGCGTAGGCTAGGCAAAATTTAATGTTTTCATTAAATTTTCTAAATTTTCATGCAATTTGTTACTGGCAATATATAACATATACAGGATCAGTTGCCAAAAAGAAAGAAAGAGAAGAAGAGAGGAATGATGAAAGGAAGGGAGTTTTGCTGGGCTAGAAACTGAAGCATATGCTGGAACCTCATGTTTTGTGACGGAGTAACTGGATCAACAATCAAGCCTCTGAAGAGGTAGTGGGAAAGGAAGAAAAAAAGTGGTGGAGGGAGGTCATGAGTACCCCGTGACACACCTCATGGATGCCTCCCCCATGAAAGTATTGCCCCTGCCTACTCAGGTCAGCCCATGAGGACCTGCTGTTCTAAACAAATGATGTGTCCCGGGCAGAATGACTCTAATCCAGGGTTCAACTTCTCTTTTTTAGGTTATCTGAATAATTTAATAATATCTATTTTTTTTCTATCCCCAGGTTCTCCAGCTTTGTTTAATTTAGTAACATTTTCGTGTCATCAATTCAATCCCACCCATAGGAAGTAACCAATAGGAGGTACAGATCTCAAATTCTTTGTCACTTTTCTCTTGTGCTATTTCTTTTGTGGATCATGACAATGATGCTAACAAAGTCGTGATACCTGATGGCCCCGCTTTCTGTATTACCAACTTGGCCACTGAGCTTAACCTTTGTTCCTAGGTGGCTAGAGACTATTGTTCCCATTGCACCAGGCAGACCTTTGATCTCTCTATTCTAAATTTATCCTTGGATTGGCTTGCTCTGTGCTTTGAAAGCTTATATCTGGGATAATTCCTCACAAGTTTATAACTAACCCAATTTAGACACTGACCACATACCATAAGCATGATAGAAGTCCAATCAGGGCATCCATAAACCTTCTGCATAGTGTCAGGATACCAGAGAATGGGTGAGTTGCTTTGTCTGCCAGGGCCTCAGTTTTCTCATCTGTCCAATGGTCATCTCTCCATGATAAGGTATCTGGGAGGTTCAAACAGTGTAAGTACTAACATTGCTTAGAACAGTGTGTGTGGCAAAAAGGAAATTACATATCAACTGTATAAATCATATAAACCTTCCAAAAAGAGAACAATCTTATTTCAGTAAATGATGTTCAGTTTTTCACATACATAATCTCACCCAAATGTGGCAAGAAATATCGAAGGGAAAATGGCAGGAGTGATTGAACTCATTTTATAGATGAAAGAGAGAGGTTTGAAAAGTTTAAATAACAGTCACCAAACCTGGGAAGGGTCAGGGCTAAGATTTGAATCTAGGTTTTTCTCAAAAATTTTTTTGGAAGCTTCTTTTGTGTGCTTCAGAGAAGCCAATAGGTACTAAGGCATTATCTTACTCCACCAGCTCATGGCTGGCTCAGTCTCTCCACTGTAAAACAAGGTACAGGTGATTGTGTGTGTGTCTGAGCAAGAGGTGGTGGGGGTGTTTAAGAGCTCAACTAAATTAGAGGCAAGGGAAATAAGTGCCACAGAAAATCTAGTAGTTCATGAAGCTTGGAATGACACACTCCTGTTGTTCATTTCTTGTTGCTATTGTCTTATTTTATTTTTCCAATATCATAAATTCATAGAGTGATTGGCGGCCAGTGTTCAAGAGCATGGGAACAATGGTGCTCAGGGCAGCAGTTCCAAGTCTTTCTGGAGAGAGCAGTCTTGTGTTGTTTTTGCTTTAGGAGTTAGAAAATGTCCAATGTCACCATTTGATCAAATGAAATGAAACCATGAAATAAAGCAGGATGTACACCTCATATTTTGATGGCATTGGAATGACCCTTTCTGGTTTTATCATAAACTGATACATTGTTTCCATGTTTCCAGCTGCACAAAATGCAAGAACACAAAGGCAGTGCTCAGACTGATGGGGTGAGCCATGCGTTAGTCAATTCATCCAGGGCGTTCAATCCTTCCTCTCTTCCTGCACCATTGCCAGGAGCCATAGCCATCACACTTAAAAAATATCAGGAAAATGTACTGAAAAAATATTCCAAGCCTGTTTTAATGTGTGGATTTAGTGTCTTTTATATTTTACTTTTTTATTTTTATAGGAACTCACTGCCAGCAGAGAGCTATCAGGTCCCAATGTTTTATCTATAGCACCGGTGAAAGCTCCGCCTGTCTCCTTCTGGCTTGTGAGAGCATCTTTCCTTTGGGGTGGTGGCTGGTGCCAGAATGAGAGGAAATATCATGCCCTCTGAGAGTCAAGAGCAGCTGGTGCAGTGGCCCTGGCGTTTATGGGATATTATAGGCATAAAGGCACATTGGAACTGGTTGGGGAAAGAACTTAATGCTTCTTTCTTTTATCTTTATAATCCACTTTCCTAGCAAGGATTATCTTGCCGTTTATACTAAATTTAGCAAATGTAGGCTTAAAAAAAAATAAATAAATAAAATCCATGTTGCCACAAGGTGCTCTGAGAATGCAGTGTATGTACTGGGTAGATAAACTGCCTTTTATCCCATGAAACAATAAAGACATTTTTTAAAAAAGCCTTGCTCCAGTTGTTTGGTTGTGTTTTATTTTTGAACAATGAAAGCTGCTTTTGTGAGAATTAACCAGAGGGAGTTGTGCATCTGGAGAGCGGTGAGCACGTTTGTTTCTGTTTGGGAGAAAACCGGCATTACTGCCAAAAAATTATCCATCTGTACTATGATCCAAATTTGTCAAGCTGGGAGACTCATGAAGAGGAATTTGCTACCAGAAATTTGCATTCCGTGGCATTTTCACTATTTCTTTTCAATGACATCTTTTATTTTGGGCAGAATTTCTATAATGTCTATTGAGTGATGAGCCACAGAGACTGGATACAATAAAAGTAGGGTCCTGCTGTCATAAGGGTGACGTTTTCCCCTAAAAAACTCTGGTGTCAGGCCAATTTTGCAAGTCACAGAAATTATTCCTCAGTGTTCTGTGTGCTGCTCTTCTGTACTCTCATCCTTCCTATTCTTCTGTCCGATTATTTTTCCTCCTAATCATATAGAATGGATCACTTTGCTGCATAATCCTCACCCCCTCAATGAATGGCTATTATAGGGTGGCTATTATAGGGTGTTCCCATCTGCATTAATTAAATGATTAATTTGGCAAACAATTGAGGAGCATCTATGGCCCACAGACCTGGGAAGTCACTGAAACTGTAAAGATGAATCCATACCTACTTAATACAGTAGGATATGTGCTTAATAGAGGAAAAAGGAGGCCTAAATCTTCATCACGCCAGATTAGGCCCCAACTTCCTTAACAAGACTCCTAAAGTGCAAGAAATAAAATGAAGAATCAATAAATGGGATGGATTCAAACTAAAAAGCTTCTTCTCAGCAAAAGAAACAATCAACAAGGTAAAGAGAGAGCCTACATTTGGGGAACAAATTTTTGCCACATGCACATCAGATAGAGCACTAATCTCCAGGAGATATATATATATATATATATATATATATA
>NW_026000240.1:18141649-18157306 GCF_001458135.2 Marmota marmota marmota | reverse complement strand
AACTTAACACCAAAAAATCCCCCAAACAAATAAAAAAAAAACCAAAATAACCCAATCGATAAATGGGGTAAGGAGCTGAACAGATACTTCTCAGAAGAAGATATACATTCGGTCAAAAATATATAAAAAAAATGTTCAACATCTCCAGTAAATTAGAGAAATACAAATCAAAACTACTCTAAGATTTCATTGTATGCCAGTCAGAATGTCAGTTATTAAGCATACAAACAACAATAAGTGTTGGTGAGGATGTGTGGGTGGGGGAGGCACACTCATCCATTGCTGGTGGAACTGCAAATTTTTGCAACCAATCTGGAAAGCAGTATGGAGATTATTTAGAAAACTTGGAATGGAACCACCATTTGACCCAGCTGTCCCACTCCTCAGTCTATACCTGAAGAACTTAAAAGCAGCATACTACAGGGACACAGCCATATGTTTATAGCAGCTCAATTCACAATAGCTAAATTGTGGAATCAACCTAAATGAATGGATAAAGAAACTGTGGTATATATACACAATGGAATATTACTCAACATTAAAAGAGAAGAAAATTATGGCATTTGCAGATAAATGGATGGAGTTGGAGAACATCATGCTAAGTGAAGTAAAGCAATCCCCAAAAACCAAAAGTTGAATGTTCTCTTTGATAAGTGGATGCTGATCCATAATGGGTGGGGAGACGCATGGGAAAGATGGAGGAACTTTGATTGGGAAAAGGGGAAGGAGTGGAGGAGACATGGAGGCAGGAAAGATGGTGGAAGGAGATGGGCAACATTATCCTAGGTATATGCATGACTGCACATATGGTGCAACTCTACATTGTGAACAACCAGAGAAATGAAAAATTGTGCTGCAATTGTGTACAATGAATCAAAATGGATTCTGCTGTCATATATAACTAATTTGAATAAATAATAAATAAATTTTAAAAAATTTTAAAATACAGCAGTGTGGATTTCTACTTTAAATACGAAAAATGTTGTATAAATGAAAATTATTAAATATAATGATATATGGTTGAACTTAAAGAAAAAAAAAAGCTATTAACCACTGTAATGAGAGCACATAATACCAGTGCAGTGAGCCAGCACTGAGGTCAAGGTGGGCTTGGGTTGTCCAACACAGGTTCAAACTTTATGGGGGGCCCGAACACCGATATTTATTTATTTATTTATATTTGTTCTTTTTAGATAAACATGATGGTAGAGTGTATTTTGACAGATAATATATACATGGGGTAAAATTTATACTAATTAGGAGCCAATGCTTGTGGCTGTACCTGATGTGGAGTTTCACTGGTGGTGCATTCATATATGAACACAGGAAAGTTATGTCTGATTCATTCTATTATCTTTCCTATTTCCATCCCCCCCTCCCTTCCGTTCATTCCCTTTCATCTAATCCAATGAGTTTCTATTTTCCAAGCATCCCCTCCCCCATATTGTGAGTTAGCATCTACATATCAGAAATAATATTCAGCCTTTGGTTTTTTGGGACTGGCTTATTTCACTTACCATGATGTTCTCCAGTGGAACATGGATTTTAGTATCCAGATAAGGGTGTAAGAAGAGGTCCTCATGCCTAGGAAGGCATGAAGCCTCCGTATAAACTCAGGAACTATATGATGCCCTCCTCATTGTCCTATAAAATGGCACAGAAGCACCTGATCTACCTACAGCTCTGGCAGAAAGAGAGGTCTGTCCGAAGTTGGTCCCTAAACTTGCCCACTCACAGCTTGGAGACTAAACTTTTAACTCAAAGTGTGTTGAGAGCATTTTTTGCTCCTCTCAGGGTCAAATTTAAAGACCATGTGTACGCTTGCATTAAAAAACAGACTATTCTCCCCAAAAAAGATGACGGGCACTGGAAATTCATACCATGAAAGTTGCCAAAATTACCATAATAAATGAACATCCGTTAAGTCAATAGATGCAACAAAGAAAAGCAGTAGGGATTTGACCATGAAACTTGATAAACATGTGTTCCTGAAACATTTATAATATTTGGACTAATTTTATAATTTATTTCAAAAAAAATTCTTTTAAGATTCTTAGTTCTCAATTCTACACATGTCTATCTCTGGGCTCACCTTGAACTTCAGAAAAATATTCAGTTCAATGAACTTGAAGGGTAAGATTTCATACTTGCTCTGTTCACATTCCCTCAACAAGTATCTATGGGGAGCTATGTTGTACCAAGCACTGCTCAGCACGCTAAAGACACAGCATAAAAAATATACTCTACTGTGGCTGCAGATATAAAGCTTAGTGAGGTAGAAAGACAAATATATAGAAACTTATAATCCAGTGTGATATATTAATGATGTAAATAACATGGCATACACTGTTTTGAATTAACCTAACTTTTCATAATCTAGAAACATGTTGAGCTTACCTGCTCAAGTTTTTCAGTTTATTGTATTAGGGGAAAAAAAATCCTAAGCCATCTGAATAAAACAAGAATTTGCCTTAATAGAAATTGCAGATCAAGTTATCCTTGAATTAGTCTCTCCTAAAACACTTACTTCCAGAATACTTGTCCATGGCTATAGAATTCTTTCTTTTTTAATTTGTTGTTTTAGACATATATGAGAGCAAGGTGTACTTGTACATAATATTCATACATGGGGTGCAACGCATTATAATTTTGATCCCATTCTTGTGGTTGAACATGATGTGGAGTTACACTGGTTGTGTATTCATATATGAGCAGAGGAAAATTATATCTGATTCATTCTACTGTCTTTCCTATTCCAATCCCCCTCCCTTTCCTTCATTCCTCTTTGTCTAATCTGATGAACTTCTATACTTCCCCTCCCCACCCTCTCTTATTATGGGTTAGCATCCACATATCAGAAAGAACATTTGGCCTTTGTTTTTTTGGGGATTGACTTATTTCACTTGTTTTTCAGTGTTTTCCAGTTCCATCCATTTATCTGCAAATGCCATCATTTCATTCTTCTTTATGGCTGAATAATATTCCATTGAGGAGCAGTGTGAAGAAGAGGCGAGAACGACCCCCGGACCGACCAAAGCCGCGTGCCGCTGCATCCCCAAGTCCAGCGCCTGCGTCCCGCTGCCGTCGCCACCATGCCCAAGAGAAAGGCTGAAGGGGATGCTAAAGGAGATTAAGCCAAGGTGAAAGACGAACCACAGAGAAGATCTGCAAGGTTGTCTGCCAAACCTGCTCTTCCAAAGCCAGAGCCCAAGCCTAAAAAGGCCCCTGCAAAGAAGGGAGAGAAGGTACCCAAAGGGAAAAAGGGAAAAGCTGACACTGGCAAGGATGGGAATAACCCTGCAGAAAATGGAGATGCCAAAACAGACCAGGCACAGAAAGCTGAAGGTGCTGGAGATGCCAAGTGAAGTGTGTGCGTTTTTGATAACTGTGTACTTCTGGTGACTGTACAGTTTGAAATACTATTTTTTATCAAGTTTTATAAAAATGCAGAATTTTGTTTTACTTTTTTTTTTTAAGCTATGTTGTTAGCACACAGAACACTTCATTGTTGTTTTGCGGGGGAAGGAGCATATGTCACTAGTAGAATGTCTCTAAAGCTGGATTGCTGTGGGGGAAGACACCTTTCCCTTCTAGTTTTGAGAGACTTCCTCTTTGTTCCCAAGAGGAAGGGATTCCCTGATGTTGGCACACATAGCCACCTTGGCACAAATGCCTTGTGGTATGGAAAAACTCAAACTCATCTGTATGTCCTCCTGTCCCTCTCTGCCATCGGCATAGACTTAATTCCCCTAAACTCAGACCTATTGGGACCTGATTCCCAACGATTGGTTTTACCAGTGTGTGGGGCAATCTGGACTTTCCAGTGACGTCATTGAGAATAGTGTCCCTCAGAAGAGCAGCAGTTCCTTTTCTAGACTGTGGATCTTCAGATTAATAATTTTTGCCATTTTCCTTTCATTTCCTGAAAGTCAGGGTCGGCTTGTGAAAAGCTGTTAAACAACATGCTAAATGTGAAATGTCAACCCTCACTCTAAACTTTGCCTATTCAGAGCATCAAATGAAGACTTCATTGGGTTTTATAGTGGCTTTCTGATTTTGTTAGTCCATTCAAGAAGGGAGTTTGAAAGTTGTTGTATACTGTTAACGATTGTCTGCCCATGTCCTGCCTGAAATACCATGATTGTTTATGAAAAGTATCTTTAATAAAGCTGGATACAGTTTGAAAAAAAAATATTCCATTGAGTATATAGACTATATTTTCTTTATCCATTCATTATTCTGTTAAAGCATATCTAGGTTGGTTCCACAGTTTGGCTATTATGAATTGAGGTGCTATAAACATAGATGTGGCTGCATCACTGTAGTGTGCTGATTTTAAGTCCTTTGGGTATAAGGAACTGAACAGGAACTTCACAGAAGAAGAAATAAGAATGGTCAAAAAATATATAAAAAAACATGTTTAACATCTCTAGCAATTACAGGAATACAAATCAAAACTACACTAAGACTCCATCTCACACCAGTCAGAATGGCAATTATCAAGAATACAAGTAATAATAGATGTTTTGAGCATGTGGGGAAGAAGGTTCACTCATACATTGCTGGTGGGACTACAAATTGGTGCAACCCTCTGGAAAGCAGTATGGAGATTCCATAGAAAACTTAGAATGAACCCACCATTTTACCCAGGTATCCCACTCGCCAGCTTATACCCAAATGACTACAGAATTCTTGGTAAACAAAATAGCATGACCCAAATTCTTATGCATCTAAGTTTTCAGTTTCATTAGCAATTATCGGAAAGGTAACTTTATATATACAGGAGCTGAGAAGATAAACCACCGTGCTAACCAAGTGAGAAAAAGTTAATAAAAAGCTCATTGCCGTAGCGCCGGAGATAAACCAAAATAAAGAATAGGACGCTTAGATTATAAAAGGATATGATTCCAAAGTAAGTATAATTCCAAAACCAAAATCAAGTGTTAAAAACTATTCTGGAACAGGAAAATGTATTCTCTAAAGTAAATTTAACAATAAGCAGGGATCTGTACTTCTTGGGATGGTGCCATATTACTCAGTCAAAAGGAGAACATTACTAAAGGAGGGAAATGGAAGCCAAAAAGACACTGGCTGTTCTTTTCTTCCTCAAACTGGAAGGATGTGAGACAATACTGTGGCAACAGCAGCAAGGGCTCACGTAGATGAACCTGCATCAGATAGCTCCAAGGTCACGTTTCTAAAATGTTATCCTTGCCAATTCGCAGCTTGATGATGTTGCATCTGCATATTTCATATTGAAATAGATCTTGTCTGTGATAAAAGGTTTATCTTTTAAAAAGTATCTTGTGTTGTAAATTCTTGCTGACATCCAAACTATCAATGAACATTCATTGTGTTTGCTATCCTTTGTTGTACTAAAAATGCCACAAATAGATATCAAAGTCTTCTGTGAACATTACCCACACATTCATGAAATCTGAGATGAGATAATGGAAAGCATGAGTGACCCAATAAACAGCAATAAAAAATTCAAAATAAATGGACATTTTTCCCCAGAGGAGGGTGGGGGGTATTAGGAAATATTTATAGTCTATTTGTGACCTATATATTATCATCTCATGTTTTATTTATTGAAAAATCAAAAGACTGAAAATTATCAAGTTTGTAATGGGAATTCTAATGGAATTTCACAGTCAAGATAAAGTAGCTCTCTCAAAAACTTTTTTTTTTATCAGTAGGATAAATAATCTGGGTCAAATTACCAGCTAATAAGAACCAAAATTCAAAAGTTGGTTTCCTCATTACATAGAAAGGAGAAATCAACCACTACTATAACCTATGATAATATTATTGGAGAGTAAGCTGAGTTTTTAAATTGTCAACTGTAGGGAGAATTAAAACAAGCTATATACTTTTCAAATCAACAGAAAGTAAAAATTAAATAGGTAAAAGGAAGAACATAAGGATAGAAAAAAAAGTTAAAGACCAATGACTTGAAAAGCTGAACATAACCCAATAATCTCCACCATCTTCAATGTCATAGGGAAGCACGTTCAAATAATTCCTCATCGACAATTTTTTAAAAATTTATCTTAAATGTGTGTTTGCAGTTGTGGTGTTTTTGGAGTTCAGAGAGCAGAATAGTTTTCGGGGCCTTATAAATGTTATTATACAAAGGTTTGAGGAGGTAATTATCTCACAATATTGAAAAGTAGAGAAAAAAATGTGGAGCTGTAATGGGTTATTACATTCAAATTAAACTCAAATTATCTCATTATGATTTAACTTGTACAATGACTCAATGAGTTTGCTTATTTTGTAGCTGGATTGGTTAGCCATTGTATTATTTCTTGTAATCATAATATTTTTTCAATTTTATCAAGTCTGCCATTATAAAATTATATTGAGCATACTCCTCTGTGCAGACATTAGAATTGCCAGGGCTGACTTACTAAGTGCCAAGGAGTCTGATTTCATCTTTCAGTGAAAAATGACAATGAGGTGGATGCAAAAGCAAATGAGAGTCCAGATGACTGACTAGATTATAACATGCATGAAAGAGTCTGCTTCCAACCTGCAGGAAGGGAAACTAGAGGCTGCATTGAACTGAGGCTGGGAACTGAGCTCTCTCCTTTTGTGACACCTTCCCTAGTACCTGTTACTCTTGTCCTGGTGTCCTTGCACATCCTGTTCCCTGTGTCTGTGAGGTGCTCTGCCCCCCTCCCCGCCCCTTCCAGCTTCCTGACCTTTCCACTTCTCCAGGTCTCAGGCAAGGTCAAAAACCAATTCCTCAGGGAAGTTGGCCTTGACCACACTGAGGTCTATTTTCCCCGTTAGGCTCTCACAACATGACTTCATCTCTCTGATGAAAATCTACTTTATTTCATTATATTTAAGACACCGTGGGTGGTGAGACATACTGAATGTGTGACACCATTTAACTATAGCATAATGTTCCATAGGATTCTGAATTTTTACTCCTATTGAAAGTAAAGTTCTTTCAGAAATATTTAAACACAGGATTTTACCATATTTCACTCTTGTGCACATATGAGAAATATGAAAAATTTGAAATGAAATTAAGATATTCCTAAAATGTACACATTCAGAATCCAAGTTTTCTTAGCTCCTTTCAACTTGGAGAAGTCAATATCTGTCGATCCATACAGCATTGTCTTTCAAGCTATAAAAAGCATTGGTAATGAAGTGCTTCTTAAAAGTTTGCTTCAAGCTCTCAGTCACTTGCTTTCTTCAGAAAGTTAGCTTTTAGCTTATTCTTTGCTGGAAGGTGTACATCAGTATTTTACTGATGCTACTAGGTTTTGAATTAAGGTTTTCTGGTACAATTAGAACTATATCCTTCTTCCTTAAAGTCTCCAATGAACCAATAAGAATAAACCATAATGTTAAAAAATGAGTAGATAATAATTATCATGCCTTAGCTAAATGAAATGTTTCCACTGATTATAAGAACAACCCAATATCTAAAGAATTATACTACATATTTCAGATTGATAAAACGATGTATATGAGTGCTAATGTGCCAAGACCTGATTTTAACATGTTATAGACATCAATTCATTAAATTGTCATAAAAATTATGAGAGATTGAAATATTATTCCCATTTCAACTGGGAGAAAATAGAAATATATATGACACTAAATAACTTGCTGAAATGTATATACCCACAAAGTGGCTGAACTACGTACATTTGCCTATCACCTAAAACTAAGACAAAGTGATTTCTGTTCACTGTTTTAAAACATTCTTTCTGCTCCCAGAATAGAACTCTAGCAGACTACCAAGCACACTGCTCCCATGTAACCCCAGCACATACCACATCTTGACACAATCTAAAGGCTCCAAAGACATTTAGTATCAAATGAATATGAATACTCTTCACAACACCTAGCCCCCTGTTTCTTCCCTGTTCTTTCCTACTGACTCCGGGTTTTCTAATTTGGCTTTAAGTCTAAAGAGAATAGATGATCTCATGCATATATTATCTGATGGACATTCAAGATGTTTTTACCTTGAAATTATCTTCCTTAATAATTAAAAAAGCCAACTATTAGTGATTCATATATTTACCTGATGTTTTTTTGCCTTTAAGATCCCACTTTTAAAATATACTATATGAGAAGTATGATACATTAAATAATGCTGTGTGAGTCTGGCTTATCTCCACTACTGATAAAGAGTAAGGACTGATTTAACATAGGATTCATGATGCCCTCGGTGGGAATCAGTATGAATTCAGGGAATCTACAGGAGTGAAAATCAAATTTCGCCAAACCTAGATCATATTAACTTTTTTTTTAAAAGTACTATATAAGACAGATTCAGAAAAGTGAACCAATCCAACCTAATGAATTTTCAAAAATAAAACAAATCTTAAACAAAAACTGACCACTATCAACATCTTAGAATCCCATGGCCATGAGCCCATCCCAAATGACCACTTTCTCACTTCCATCACTAATTAAATTTTGTCTGTTTTTGAACCTTCCTAATGGAATCCTAACATATATATATATATGGCTTCCTCCACTGAGTTTATGCTTGTGAGATTCTTTAAGATCTTCACATATAGTTGTAGTTCATTTTTTTTTCTCATTGCTATATTGTATTCCAATGGAAAAAAACACCACAATTTATTTCACTGTTGAGGAGTGTTTGTATATTTTCCAATTTGGAGCTATTGCAAATAATCCTGTATGAACCTTACATACATATGCCTTTTGATTAAAAAAAATGCGAATTTCTTCTGGAGAATTTTTTGCCTATGTTTTATGTAAAATGTTCAGCATTTGTAGACACTGTCAAATGTTCTTCTAAAGACGTTGTGCTATGCTCTTTTGATTTTTTTTTGGGGGGGGGGTGCAGTAGTTCTCATCAATCATAACAGTCATCTTGCCTGTTCTAGAACTGCTTTTCTGACAGGTTCAATTCTTTATTCAAAATGATATTTTGAAAATCTATAGGTTCAAGGAAATACTAATAGCCAATTTTATAGTTTTATTTTGAAAATAGGCTTGTTTATTAATTTCCTCTTGATCACCATAACATTATTATAAAATGGATGGTAGAGACTTGATCCTTATTTCCTGTAGCTGGGTTATGAGGCCCAGACAGGTTAAGTGACTTGTCATTCTCAATGGTGCCTGGGATGCCAAATGCCATCCAGGAGTATTGACAGTAAATCCTGCCATGTCACCTCATTTTAGGCATGGGACGTGTTTGCTTCTGTCCACCCACTTGTTAATTGTGGGGCAGCTGATGACAGAGTACTTAGGACTTCTTCTGGCACTCACAGCAGCCACTCCCTCATGAATCACGGAGGTGGCTTCTAGTTCTTGCTTTTACCATCTACCAATGGACTAGCTGGATGCAGGAACTGGGCTGGGACCAGAACATCAGTTCCTCTTTGTGAGCACACCCTGAGGTGACCCACGGATGAAAGCAGCCTTTATGTTTCTAGATGTTCTGGGTAAACGTCAAAGAAAGCAGGCAGGGAGACTGAGCCAGCTTCATGCAGCCTTCTCGGTGGGTACTGACCACTCCTTACCCCACAGACTGCCCTTTCCTACTTCATCTGACTTTATCAATTAATAACCATTTGATCATGTACAACCTATGAAGCTTTGATTAGCCAGATTTAGCCTCGGTGGCAAATCAGTCCATTTACAATGGGTTGAAAGAAGGAAAAGATACATAACAAAGAATATTTTACCCTAATATGGACAGAGCATAGATACATTATGTCTAATGCTATTGCACAAATGGAAAATTTACAGTCACCGAGTGGTTTTTCTTTCTTTCTTTTTTTTGTAAAGACCAATGTCACGCCAAATTGCAACTTTGATGACATACCCATGTACGTACACCAGTGGGCCTATATGCATTCAGGGTACTGAAAGATGTGCTTTAATTGTGCACAGACGTCCTGGAACAATCTTTTGTTTCTTTATTTACCTCTCTTATGAAGTCTGGGCAGACTTAGCCATTAACATTTTCTGCTTTCTCGAGGAAAAGATAATTTACCCACTTAAAGATATTAGGCTCCTGTGTATTGTTTTTCTCCATTTGGTACCCTCCATTGCTCCTTGGAACACTGGAGCACACGCATCAGGGACAATGACGCTCACCTAACAGCTGAACCGCAGCACTCGCTGTAATGCCGAGCAGCTCTTAGCTCCACCAGCTCCCAGCCCAGGCAGTGTGGAACTGGTCCCCAAGCAGAGGCCGGCTCCTTCCACAGCCACATCTGTTCCTGGCTCCCACGGGGGCATCAGCTGTGAAGCGTGACCCTGTCGAACACACACAGACCCCAACTTGGGCCTTCTTACCCCCCAAATCTCACACCCTCAAATTCCAGCATTGGAAATTCTGATACTCGGACATTAAAATCCTGTGGAACAAAACTAAAAATTATAATAGTATCCTTTTTTTCTTCCATTGAAGGTATTTATTTACCTTTGACAGAAATAATAAAAAGAGGTTAGTGCGACTTTTCTGAAAAAAAGAAACAGCAGATTTTAATTTTTGCTGATAGGTAGTAAAGAAATTGAATATTTTTAAAAAATTAATTTATTTCTTTTAATTAGGTTTATATGACAGCAAAATGCATTTCGATTCCTTGTACACAATTGCAGCACGACTTTCCATTTCTGTGGTTGTACAGGATATAGGTCATACCATATGTGCAGTTTTACATGTACCTAGGGTAATGATGGAATCTTTAATAAAATGAAGATGATAAGAATGCAAAGATCATCTGCTCTGGAGAAGCTGTGACTCTACGTCAATTATTTTATTTTTTCCCTATGGCTTGCTTTTATCCTCATGGTCAAACATATCATGTTTTATTTTTACTGTGTATGTTTTAAAAATATTTGATGGTCAAGGATCAAAGGATGGCATGATCCCCCTGAAGTATGTAAAGATAATCCAGTAAGTCATAAATCACAACAAACTAAATCGTGAAGATAGGATAGAAAATGTTCTTTAGAAACAATGGAATCATCAGGTTTCTAGTGGTTGTTTGGACTCCCTCAGGGTGGATCCTATGGTACCCAGGGTAAGCACTCATGGATTTGTATTCTGTCTGGGCTCCCTCACCACCATAATCTTACTCAGGCCTTTAAAAATTACAACAGTATTACATTAGCAGATTGCGGGGTGGATAATAGGGAACAGGTACATCTTTGGGTGTGAATAAAAAAAATCTGTTTTTGTTCTGTCATTCAATATTGTCAATGCTTTATGAGCTTAACATGACTCACATCTGCGTATAGTCTCCTTTTACTCTCAAGAATTGTCTTGACTGCCAAACTAGGCACCCTCTGTCAGTTACAGGAGCCAGCAAGAACAAAGTGTGCAGTAAGTATCTGCTGAATAAATGAATGATTGACAGCAGGAATTACAGGATTTTCCCCGCACTTAGATGAGACATTTACCTGAGGATTGTCTATTATTTTAGTGCCAAAATGTGGTAGATATATAATTTGTTGTGTTTTAAACTGTGAGTTTCTAACTGTTATGTAAGAACAAGCTAGGACCCTACAAAGACAGAGAGATGTATTCACTATGGTAAGATTAACCCTAGTTTTACCCCGGGTCTTTCACTCAATTCCTCTCTCACTAATCAGGCAAGTGAGCTGAGAGCTGGCCTCTATTTCACACCACACTGGGCTGAATTAGTGCTGAGTTTATGTTGGCGTGCTTTTTTTTTTTTTTTGGAAAAGGTATCAGTCAAGAGATGAAACAGAAGCAGAATACTGCAGGGTCCTCTCCTATCCTTTCTCTTTGAGCCCTTTCAATTTTCCTTTTCTTGGAGAAATTGCAGTACCCATCACCTTGTGCAGACCCACTAAAAAGAGCCAACTTCAGCCAGAAAAACATGGCTGCTGACTGTCTCTCCTCTTGCCTGTCAAGAATCAGTGACGTTTTTCCTTAGGTATTATGGATCTGCTTTCTGCCTGCGTGTCTCCTCCCCGCTCCGCATCTTAATAGTAGAAATTAGGTAGAAAGCTCAGTGTTTATATTAACTTCATCATTACCTCTCAGAGGAGCTTGGGATACGTCAACTAACGTATAAAGGGACCACAGACATCTTTTGGGACAAGATATAATATTAATTACTGGCATGTGCTTCCTGTTATTTTTGTAATACCCACATCCAGCGCTTGAAATGCACGTCCTCGAGAGCCTGGAGGGGCTGTGCTCAGCCTGCAAGCAGGAATTTGGCTGAACTTGCCACCCTCAAAATTGCAAAAGCCTTTCAGCAAAGACAGGGCATTCTGTGTGCAGAGTCCCCTGCACAGGGTTACCTGTGGACATGAGCTGGACAAGGTGATGTGCCAGTGAGGTGACCCAGGTCCCAATGTCCCTCCAAAGTTGGGTATAGACCCGGATCTGAGATCCAAGGGGGCTTCAGGGTGTGCAGGGTGGCATCGATGATGATAACGCCCCCTCCCTCCAGATAGTGCTAGCCTGCAATGCAATTTCTTTCTTTTTGTGGTGCTGGTAGGCTTTATGCATGCAAGGCAAGCACTCTATCAACGGAACTATATCCCCAGCCCCTGCAATGCAATTTCCACAAGGTACCGACCGGTGAGATCTCAAAACCTAACCAAACCAAACCAAAAAATTCTGGCAAAACAGAGAAGCAGCTAGCAAAGCTGCAGAACAGCAGCCAGGTTTTTTCTCTCAAATCAGCCAGTGAAGCTTTAAATCATGGAAGTACTTGCTGTTTCCTTTTTCTTGTTTGTTTTCTGTTCACATTTGCCCCAAATGTCGATGGCAGCAGGAAAGGTGTGGTCAGAGAGCACAAGCCAGGCTCTCTAGCTGCTTCTCAGTCTTCATGGCCCTGAAGAAATCTCTGCTCCTGTGTTCTGAAAATGGCAAGAGCCAGTGCATTGGATAGCCCAACAATATAGCAGTAAAACCAAGATTCAAGGGTTGTTAATCTCAAACATATTATGGGATTGCAGAGCAACTAAGGTACTAAGTGTCTCCGTTTTAATTACCAGGGTTGGCAGAGGGATCCAATTACGTTGCTGTGTCCCCAACATAACCCTCTCCCTTTGTTCGTCGCTTGCTTATTCTAAGCGTGCTTTGATCACCTTTTGTTTATCTGTTTTGTACCACGCAGGCCTCATGCTCTGATTTGAGGAGCATTTTTCGAGGTTACATTGCTATTGGAAAAGCTGCTCATCAGCCTCCTGCACACAGGAAATATTTCCTGTTAAGGATATCTCTCTCTATATTTTTTATCATTCTCTAGTGGAACTGAAGCAATGAGGATAACTGGCTCCCCCTATGCGCCAGACCAATGTTTCAGTCTGATGGCGATAGGTGTGGGCTGCTCGCACCACCTAACAGCTTCTGACATCCCTGGAGAATTTCAGGAGGAGGCGTCAATTTCCATTCCACGGGAATTCTTGGTGCCATGACAAATGAGCCCCAATACCTTCTGCTTCTAAACATATTCCACACTGCAGTATCTATATGCTACCGGGACCAAGTAGAAGTAAAACTCAATAAATGGTCACTTCAAATGATCATTGTCATTTACAGTCAGGCAGAGACGTTGTTGGCATGCATAGAATCAGTCACTAAGTTCTCCTCCCCTGCCCCCCATTATCTCTGGAATCCTGTCTTTATTCTGGTCCTGGCTGCTGTGGCTGCTTTACCCTCATTGTTCTTCCCTAAGTATTTCAGTAATTTCCTGAGGAATCTCTGCTTCCACTCTCTCCCATTTATCCCCAGAAAACACAGATATGGCCATCTCGGTCTCCTCCTTAAAGATCTTACAAATTTCCTTGCTGCTTACAAACTGTCTTTCACCCTCAAATTGTCATTCCAAATGTCCCTGACCTCGTCCTGATCATGCCCGGCTGCCTATGGGCTTATTTTATAGTACTCTACAGTTCCATAAACTCCATTGCTGATGCTTCCTGAATATGCCACATTTTTCTCTTACCTATTTTCACTCCCTACTGTATGATTAGCAAGGACTTAAGTCTTGCCTCAATTTTCAGACACATTTTTATCTACTCTTTCAGTACAAAGCCCAATTAATACTATTGGCCCATTCACTATCAATACATTGAAGGGGGCCACAGAAGAAGAGAAGGAGAAAAACTGCAGTATTAGGAATCTTCTGGTCAGGGTCACATAGAAGGCGTGGTGAGTCCCGGATGTAACTGTGCAGAAGCCCTGTGGATCCTCCTCCAACTTAGTAACCCAAGGGGAGAAGAAGGGACACCGAGTTAGACTCACACTCCCTGGCCTTGGAGAGGGGCAAAGCTCCCTGCCAACCATGATGATGCCCTAAATGACCAAGCTCGCCGTCTATGGTGTAACCTGACCACAACAAGAGGACAGAGAAGAGGGAAATGGAGGGGAGACAGAGGAAGAAGCGAGAGGAGAAAAGAAGGTTTCTCCAACTTTTGTTGCTCTGACCCAAGAGGTGCCAGTTCTCCAAGACTGGGCACAGTTCACAGTTGGCAATGATTCATGGCATGTTGCTACAGCACCTCTGATTAATTGCTCTCCTTAGAGACTTTCTGTTTTTCTTCCTTCATGCATAAGCTTCATAAAAGCAAATTACTTTGATTCAGTTCTTAAAACACAGTTACTTGGTTTGGTCTTTGTATATAAAAATCCCCTTCCTTTAGCTGTTCTTCAATTCTGTCATTGCTATCCACAGAGACACAGGTTGAAGTAGCAGCTTCTACCCACAAGACAATCTTCTCCAAGTGTGTGGCTGTGTCTCACAAGAGGTAAGATGTGGTTGGGAAGGCATTTTTTTTTTCATTCTGAATAGAGTGATGGCTTAATACTAGTGGATGAAAACAAGAAATTCATATGGGATCAACTAGCTGTGTCTCACAAATGGCAAAGAAAATTAACTAGCAGTTTTGAATAAGGACTGCCCATTCTGTGTTAATGTGCTAGAGAAAGGTTTATTGAAGAATGAGTAGAGTTTAAACAGAACAAAATTGATGAAGTCCAGATACAGAATGCATAGATAATTTCTTAGTGGAGGGTGTGGGCAATAGATTATCTAGAACGGGTCAAAAAATTTGGAATAGAATAAAATAAGACTGTAAAAAAAGGCTTATTATTTTTGTTTATGTTGCTGTGTGTAGTGCTTATTTTTACCTTTGCTGAATATGGTGCACACCTGTAATTCTAGCTACTAACGAGGCTGAGGCAGGAGGATTGCAAATTAGAGGCCAAACTGGGCAATTTAGCGAGACCCTGTTTCCAAATATAAATAAAAAAGTATAAAAATGTAGCTCAATTGTAGAGTGTTTGCCTAACATGTGTATAGCTCTGGTTTTAGTTTCCAGTGATATACTAATACTGCTACTATTACTACTAATAATAATAGAAAAATATTGAGTTTTAGTAATGAAAGGTTTAAAGAAGTGAATAAAACTGGGTGTTAGCTAATGAACAAATATTAGCCATTAAAAGGTAAGAGGAACCACCATTTGACCCAGCTAACCCACTCCTAGATTTATACCCAAAGGACTTAAAATCAGAATATTACAGTGATGCAGCCACATCAATGTTTATAGCATTGCAATTCACAATAGCTAAACTATGGAACCAACCTAGGTGCCCTTCAATAGATGAATGGATAAAGAAAATGTGAGATTATATATATATATATATATATA
>NW_026000240.1:18088398-18141628 GCF_001458135.2 Marmota marmota marmota | reverse complement strand
TATATATATATATATATATATATATATATATATATATATATATACACACATATATATACATATATAATATAGATATAGATATATAATATAGACATTATATATATATAGGAATATTAGTCATACATATAATGGAATATTACTCAGCCTTAAGAATGGAATCTTAGCATTTGCTGGTAAATGGATGGAGCTGGAGAATATCATGCTAAGTGAAATAAGCCAATCACAAAAATTTAAAAACTAAAAGTTTTCTCTGATATGTGGAGGGTAATTCACATGAGGTGGGATAGAGAAGCATAGAGTTACTTTAGGTAGAGGGGAATGAAAGGAGGGGAGGGGGTCTGGGTATAGGAGGGATAGTAGAATAAATCAGACATCATTACCCTATGTAAATATATAGTTATATGACTGGTGGGATTCTACCTCATGTATAAACAGAAGAATGAGAAATTATACTCTGTTATATATTGATGTATCAAAGTATATTATACTGTCATGTATGACTAATTAGAAGAAGTTTAAAGAAAAAAAAAGGTAAGAGAAGAAAGTTGTAGCTGGGTGCAGTGGTACACACCTGTAATCCCAGAGACTCAGGAGGCTGAGACAGGAGCATTGTAAGTTCAAAGATAGCCGCAGCAATATAGCAAGGCCCCAAGCAATTTAGCAGGACCCTGTCTCAAAATAAAAAGGGGATGTGGCTCAGTTGGTTAAGTGCCCCTGAGTTTAATCCCCAGTATCAAAAGAAAGAAAGTTTTAAAATGATAAAATCTCCATTTTATTTTATTGAGATATCCATCTATTGTGGGATAGCTACATCAAACTAATTGCCATATGATTTCTCTCTTATACTTAACATATTTTAAAATGTTTTAAGAATGCAGAATCTGCTCTCTTCTATATGCTCAGGCAATGACTTCCTGAGCAAAGTTTCTATAGCTCAGGAAATAATAGCAAATATTGACAAATGGGAAGGCATCAAATTTAGGAGCTTCTGCACAGAAAAGGAAACAATTAACAGAGTGAAGAGATAACCTACAGAATAGGAGAAAATCCTTTTCAGCTCCTCTTATGGACTGATATCTAGAATACATAAAGAACTCAAAAACCCTAGGACCAAAAATCCAAATACCCAACCAATAAATGGGCAATTGAAGTGAACAGATACTTCTTAAGAGAAAAAAGTAAAATGGCTTATAAATATACAAAACTTCTTAACATCTTTATCCATTATGGATATGTTAAGTCAAAACTGCACTGAGATTCAAGCTCACCCAAGTCAGATTCAAGCTCACCATTAGATGTATAAATAACAATAGGTGAGGATGCAGGGGAAAGATGCCCTTATACTCTGTTGGTGGGAGTGCAGTTTATTCATCCACTATGGGAATCAGGATGGACATTCCTTAAAGAACTAAAAATAAAACTACCATGTGACCCAGTTATCACATTTCTTAGTAGATATCCAAAAATTCAAAATCAGAATACTGTTGAGGCACCTGCATACCCATGTTTATTGCAGCACAATTACAATAGTCAAATTGTGGAATCAACCCAGGTGCCCAACAACAATTGAACGGATAAAGAAAATGTGATATATGCACACAGTGGAGTATTACTGTGCCCTAAAGAAGAAAAAAAGCCATGTCATTTGGAGGAAAATTAGTGAAACTGGAGATCATCATTTTATCCAAAATAAGTCAGAAACAGAAAGATAAGGATTGCATGTTTTGTTTCATATGTGATAACTAGGTGGGCGGGGAGAGAGAAATGTGAAAGGGATCTGGAGGAGGAGGAAGATAAGGGTTAGTGGTGTAAATTATCAAAATATGTCATATGCACGTGCAAATATTTCACAATGTAACTCATTCTGTACAATGAATATGTACTAATAGCATCAATTTAAAAAAATTCTCTTAGACATTTTTAAGTATATGATACATTGTTAACTGAAGTCACCATGTTTTGCAGTAACTCTCTTGAACTTATTCTTTCAAACTGAAACTTTTATGTCCTTTGAGCATTTTAGGATGAGCATAAAAAATAATTGGAAAGGAAGCAACATAACACAGATATTACGCCAAAGACTGTGGTATTAGTAATAGTGAAATCTGACATATAAAGTACAAAAAAATCTTAGCTGAAATTTAGATAGTGAATCTTCAGGGTTAGCAGGTAGACTGTATTATTTTATGTATTTATTATGTGTTTGTTTTCTTGTTTATCAGGCTATCCACCAACACACTGTAATTTGCCCCCCACTAATTATAATCAGCTCATCTTTTACGTGAGATATGTCATTTTTTTCTTCTTAGAACATTGTGCCCTCAAGTCACATTTGTTATGCTTCTGATACCATCACAAACCCTTTGGAATACAGACTGCTATTGAATTGGATTCCCATTTGGATTTCTTCCAGAGCCATTGCTTTGCGAGCAGCACGAGAAATAACAAAATTGGCATGGGCTGGTTTAACTCCATGGCTGTCGCTTCCTGTTCATGATAAGTGTGTAAAATCGTCGAAAATGCAATCTACAATGTCATTTTTCTATGCAGACAGATTACATTATATATAATTTAGCATTTATCTTCAGTTATACTCCAAAGCTTCACACATTTCAGTAAACATCTCTCTTACGGCTTATGGTAGATAATTGATAACAATCGAGGATTGAAAATAAAGACGCAGAAATGATAATACTTCCTGCTAGCTAGCACACAATAGCCAACCTTGGATTTTCCTCTTTTATAGTGATTGCACTTTTCTGGGAAAGGCAATAATGTGATTTAGGGATTTGACATTCTTTTTATATTGCTATGATATCAAATAAGGGTAAGCATCTTGGAAACTAATATCACTTAAAGGAAAACAGGACCATTAAAAGCAGTATCAGAGCATTTTTTAGAGTAATCTGTCAGAATACTCTCATGCAACTCCTTCAGATTTCATTCACTTAAAGCAGCATTTGGGAATTATGCTTCTAAAGAAATATCAGAATTTGCCCCACCACACTCCGCTAGAAAACTCATTTCGATGAAGTTTGATGTACAAAAAAGTTTCAAAATGTGTTTACTCTATATAACCTAGATTTCAGCTGAGATGCTCCGTGCATCTGGATTTAGATTAAATTACCTGGCTTGCTTTCCTAGATGGAGTGCCACTCACCCTGGAATCCAGAGCACTTTTTAACGGCACGCAGACTTGGGGTTGCTAGAAGGTAGTATTTCACAAGGGCACTTGCACTGTGGTGATTTACTTCCTCTTTTCTGACTTCGAGCCTCCTCTTCTGGTGAACTTGTACAGTCAGGAGGTCACCTGGCTGCCCTGCGGCTGTCACCCTGCATTCTGTACTTGAATCACCAACATGGAGCAAAGTCTCTTTTCTCAATTCCCCTCCAAGCCTCTCTTGCTCAAGGATATCAAGTTCAAGACTTAACATGAGATTCTGAATGATAGAAGGAAATTGTTTTAAGGTGTTTCATAACGATAATCAAAAGAGAAATGGCAACCACCACTGTGTTTAAAAGTCTTTGCCCTTGTGATTTAGGGACTTCTTCCTTTCACTCCACTTGATTCCACTATTCCCTTCACACCACCAGACTTACAACTGCCCAAGGAAACAAAGACCTTCATTTTATTGTGCAGAGTAACGTCATCTCCCGGTTTACCTTTTCAGTAACCAAATACATATGATTTATTCTTGAAAATAATGGCCCATGGACTCCATTTCTCAAGTTTTGCCTCATTCCACAAACCTTGGCCAGTGGAAGGAAGCTGCATAGAGAAGTATTTGTCCACTGATTATAGAACTGCTCAGAAAGGAAAGAAGACTTACTATTTTAATTTGGGGTTTTAATACTGTTTTTCTGTTATATGTACATGAATTTGTATATCATCCTACATAATAAGAACAGTTAACTGGAGTGACATGCATTAGTCAGTGGACTCATGACAAAGCTGTCCCTTCTGCCCATCAAGTTGAAAGTCTTCAATTGACAGTGAAGTTGAAATTATTTGTTCAATAAGTTGCATTTCCATGAATCTTAATTGTCGTATATTAATTGGTGTAGTGACTTACAATGAATATAGCTGGTGAAAATTTCGCTGTCACAGAGGCCTGCGTTTGAATCATAGCAACATAATAGAAGCACAAAAATGCAGAAGACAATTTCAAATAGTGCTAAGTGCCCAGACTCAATTAAAAATTATGGGGTAGAAGAAGTGGCATTTGGGTATGATTCACAGTGAGAAGTAACAGAAGTTCATTAAGCAGAAACAGGTGTGTTTAAGAATAGAGAGAGGACCAGTGCAGGTAAAATATGTGACCATGTTGGGGAAGGACTTGGGTGGAGAGAAGCAGGTCAAGAAGGAAAACCCAGATCAGGTAAGATCACAGGTTCACAAGGAATTTCTATTTTATGTTTCCTTTAACAGTGAGTTCTTGGAGAGTTCTGAGCAGGGGTGATATAATCTGATTTACTTTTTTTTTTCTTTTTTGGTACTAGGATTGATACTAGGGATTGAACCCAGGGACGCTTAGCCACCGAGCCACATCCCGAACCCTTTTTATTATATTTTGTTTGGAGACAGAGTCTTGCTGAGTTGCTCAGAGCCTCAGTGAGTTGTTCAGGGCCTTGGTAAGTTGCTAGGCAAGTTTTGAACTCGAGATCCTCCTGCCTCTGTCTTCTGAGCCTCTGTGATTACAGGTGTGCCTAGCCTGATTTACATTTTTTTAAATCATTTTGTGTAAAAAAAAAAAATGACCTGTAATGAGGGAAACTGGGAATATGGTACCAGTTGTGTCTATTAAACTATTTTGGTTTGTAATATAATGAACTAGGGAATAGTGATTAGAAACATAGCCCATTAAGATTCTAAATTGTATGTCTGATTGTATATGTCATTAGCAATACTGATAACTCACATTTCTGATGTGATATAGTTTTCTAAAGAATATTCTTTTAATGTACTTCATAAGCATGTTTTTAAAACAAATACAGGTAATGGCATATATTTTTCATAATTGATAATTTTTTAAAGTTAATGGAACAGTTACAGTGAGAAGGCAGAAACTTCAAAATTTTAACCATGAATCACAAGACTAGCCTCTTTATGTAACTTTAGAAGAATTTAGCATTTATTAAATTTCACAAAGTCTTCTACTCTGCAACTGAGAAAGCTGGTGAGGTATTAGAGGAAAAACATTGAACTCAGTGTTAAGATTCTGGTTTCTAAACACAGAACTGCTGTTAAATGTGCAATATGAGGGATTAACAGATCACTTGGAATATTTTTAGCTCAAGTATCCTATAATCTATGTCTATGTACTTGAAATGATACAGACAGAACTAAAGAGCCTAATCAACTGTGTTATCTGTCTTGTTTAGAAGAACTGTTAGCAGTTTCTAAAATTCAACAGAAACTATATTTCAGAGGGTGGTACGGTATTGACCTTAAAAACTTTTTTGAGTCTTCTAACTTCTGGGAAGATGGGTAGATATTTCTCCACCTTATTATTTCTACTAAGTTCAACTAATAACCCTGGACATTCCATAAAAAAAATAAACATAAGACAACTGAAAGAGTAGAGAAAGGAAGAACAGAGGAATAAATCTAATTGAACTTTCTTATGTGAATACATAAATATACCACCACAAGGAATCTCATCATCATGTACCACAAGACACATAACAAAAAGAAACAAGATATAAAGATAAATATCAGAAAGAACAGTAGAGTAGATGGAAGGGAACAGGAAGAGGAGGAGAGGAGGGAAAGGGGAAATACTAAGGACTAAATTTGAGCAAATTATACTCCTTGCTTTTTTAGTTAGGTCAAAAAGAATTCTAATGTTATATATAACTAAAAAGAAACAATCAAAAATGTTGATCACCACTATTTACTGGAAAAACTGAATATTATAGATTTTTTTTTAAAAGGGGGGGGGAGAGAGAGAGAGAGAGAGAATTTTAATATTTTATTTTTTAGTTTTCGGTGGACACAACATCTTTGTATGTGGTGCTGAGGATCGAACACAGGCCACACGCATGCCAGGCGAGCGTGCTACCGCTTGAGCCACATCCCCAGCCCGAATATTATAGACCTTAACAGTAAACATAATATAAATATTTTTAAGTAAATCCCTTAATTTTGAACTTAATTAATCCTAAAAATTGGTTGAAAACTTTTTAAATAAAAATTGCTAGTAATGGGATAATGAAATCAAAACCCTTCCTTGGCAGAATTCTGACCATCCCAAATTGGGATTCCTGAAAAAGTAATTTGATTAAGTCATGGAACTGAATTTTGTGTCAGATTATCAGTCTTTCATCTTAGAATGAAAATGAAAGTTTTGTTTATTTACTAAAATCAGGTTGTTGGAACTCTTACTCCTTTGAATTGAAGTAATACTTCAACTCGGCTTTTGCCATATGTGAGAGAAAACAACAAAAGGACAATTCTAAAAATCAAAGAATTATTGACTAAGTAATTGTTAAAATCACAAGACTTTCCTAACTCTGGTTTTCTTTGCTGTTCTTCATGGAGATTTTTTATCTCATGTCCTGGTCTTCTGAATCTAAATTCAATTTCTTCTCCTAAGTAATTTATGTTTCTATAGAACTGACTTCTCTGGGGCATAATATTTTGATTGTTTTCTATCACTGCTCTTAAATTTTTTATGAGAGAAGGTGAAAGAGAGGAGAACATGACAAGCAATTAGAAAATCTTAGAATAATGAAATTATTATGTAAACTTTAACCCGCGATCACCCTACTTGGCCTCCATCTTCACCAAAGGAAAAAATTTTTTTAATCCACTATACAGAGAAGCAAGTAGGGTAAGATGCTAAAGCAATCTGCAAACAACAGCAAAGCACATTGCAAGCAGGTAAATAAAGCCGAATGAATGTTTGAATGGGTATTATTAGGTGTTAAAGTGGAGAATATAATCTGGGCTTCTTTCTTAATATTTGTACTTCCACTGAATTTATTGTTGATTACATTAAATATAAATAACTCATGATGCCCTTAAATTCTTTTTATGGGCAAGGATTCGCATTTGTTATTAAAATTCCAAATTTTTCGCTTTTATTCTTTTCCACCAAACTATGTGCTATTTAGTGACAGGACAAAGAGAAAAATCGTAACCCCATAGGGATGAGGAAACCATTCGCTTAAACTACTCTATTTATTCACTTAAATATCTGATACTTAATCCAGGCCTTGCCTTGAAATGTCATCTTTTCATTCTTCCAGTAATTATGTTTCAAACAAACATGAAATGTTTTCTATTTCTACACCTTGATGTATCCATTTACATGAGCTTCTGGGTTTAAAATCATATTAGTCTTATAAAACTTTTATTTTTGTTGGTTAACGTATACATTTTACACTTAGGAACAGGTGTAAACTCTGACATCTGGAACATCCATCAGAAAAGAATGTCCCCGAGGCACTCACACAAGAGGATCTCAATACACATGCACACAATAGCATTTCAAACAGATAGGTGCCCTTCTATCAGGGCACCAAATAAGAAAAATAGAAAGCATGAGCACAGAGCACATGACATAAAATGAAATACATATGTAGGGACTGACCATCATTTGCAGGGGTTAGGGCCCAATTCCATGGTGAAACTCAAGTCCATTTGACAATGGAAGATTTAACATTTAACAGCTAAGCACATAAAAAGGAATTCATAACAGAAAAACCTACATCAATTGGAGTGACCTTTCTCAGAGATATCTTTTACAGATTTTTCCTCCAGGCTGTGTCTTTTCTTTCTTGTTCTACCCTAGACCTTTTTCAATAGAGACTCTTTTCTTTCTTTCTTCATAGACGGCCCTTATGTTACCCTCTCTGTCTTAGGAGCCAGTCACCATCGTGGAAGACTTTGAGGTGATATTTTTTGCCCTGGTGTGGAAGATTTTTGGCGTTCCAGGATCTTTTGTATTGCATGGGACCCCTTCTTTTGGAAAGTTCGCTCAAATTGCGATGCTAAGGAAAAGTAATGTAAAAGACGGCCACCGTTGAATCTGTGAAAGTTCTCGAAACCTTGTTTTGTCATTTTTCTGTATTCGATCCCATTCGTAAAGGAAACTAAGAGACTCCTTTTTCTAGCTTTAACCCATGCACCCAAAGTCAAAACTTCAGAAGAGAGTCACAAATTTTATCTTGCAAGACCCAACAAGTGATGGGAACACCCTCATTATTCTAATAAGTTTGATTAATATTCACTTATGAATGAATTAAATATTATAGAAATAATAAATCCTTATTATGTTTTATTCTTGTTGAGATCTTTATTTGCAAGGCAATAAGAAAAGTTTTTGTTGGTGGTGGTATTGTATTTTAGTCATTATAGCTATACATAACGTTGGGGTCCTATATCTAAACCTTAAGTTGCATTTTAAAGAATAACCTTAAAGAGGTTTTTAACCTTAAAGAATACAGTTTTTGGAAAATGGTAAAAGAAAATATAATATTTGGGAAGTTTAATGACCAGTTCCCTCCTTTATGTATGCACTCAGAGGGTGTCAACCTTCATGTTCAGAGTGAGAACCGAATCTCAGGGAACATAAAAGGAGGGGATTCTGAAATTCTTAAATTTCATGTCTTAGTAACTCAAACATTATAGGATTTCTAGGGAACTTTTTGAAAGCAATGTCATTTCTGAGCTCAGGTTTTAAGTTCTTACTGAGACAACAGCATCCTCAAAGTATATTTTGCACAGAAGGCGTAAATATGGCAAGTCATTGCCCACAGGTAATGGCTTTGAAATTATGTAAGAATGACCAGTCCACTCATATTCAAGCATTTAGCTGTTCACACAGGCTTTGGAGTAAAGAGCTTGAAAAATATAAGGCCCATTATGGCAAAGATGTAGCTGAGAACTGCCTGCGTGGGAGCATCGTTGTGATGAGTCACAAAGCCCTCTGGGTTCTTCAGTCTCCCCAAAGTCCTTGCAAATGGTCAATGTGGTTATTTTCAGGAATAACACTGATTCATGTAAGAGACCTCAGTCCTTGACCTTGGTGTCATGCTGCCCAAACTGACATTTAGAGCTAATGCTTCCCTGGTCTCTCTAGTAGAAAGGTGAATAGATCCAAGTGCAAACTACAAAACAGCAGGCACAATTCTAGTGAAAAAAAAACTTATTTGGATCCAATTCACTTACTGCTGTTTATGATGATGAAGAAGATAGCCTGGTCTCAGATGGAAGGTTTTCAATGAAATACGGGCATGTGAATGGTGAAGGGGTTCTAGCCTGAGAGACCAAGTTGAGTTTAAACTAGGATTCAAATGTGTTTAAGAGTCTGGTGAGTCTAAATGTCTACTGGGATCTTCTTGCATTAAGGACTAGAGAATCTATTAGCAAAGAACAAATCCTTTTGGAAAAAGAAAGTGAGCATGCGTGTACACACACACACACACACACACACACACACACTTGCTTTGAGTTGCGAGAAAAAATGGAAAATTTGGGATATGGGTCAGATGTTACCTCTTGCCTCTCTTCCCTTAAAGAAATGTAGCAAAGAACTGTTGGAAAGTGTGTAAATAAAAAAGAGCTAATTCCCTGCCAGGCGTGGTGGCCCGTGCCTGTAGTCTCAGAAACTTGGGAAGGCCGAGGCCGGAGGATCTCAAGTTCAAAGCCAGCCTCAGCAAAAGAGAGAGGCTAAGCAGCTCAGTGAGACCCTGTCTCTAAATAAAATACAAAATAGGGCTGGGGATGTGGCACAGTGGTCGAGTGTCCCTGACTTCAATCCCCCTCTCCCCAAAAAGCTAATCCCCTAAACTCTCTGTAAAATATGGAAAACACACACACACACACATACACACACACACACCATAGCCTGGTAGTCTATGCAGTCCTGTGTAGAACTTTCCAAAATTTAGATAATTGTTTACCTCTGTGGTCACAGTACTAAAGCAGTAAACCATGTACCAGGAAGGACAAGAAAAGAACTAAGTCAGGGCTATTAGAAGACACAGCAGCTGAAGGGACGATTTTCAGCTACCCACATTAGTCATTCTCATGTCCTCTTGAGAAACTTGAGGGAAGATGAAACTTCTGAAATTTTATGGTTAGAGGCAAATTCAGAGAAATACTACTTCATACAGCCATCAAGCCATTTTCTTTATTCCTAGACTATTTTAATTAAAGAAATATGGGTTTCAGATACAGGCTGTTTGGGAATTTTCTCCTCCTTTATATTATTTTTATAACCCTCTCATTTTGGAAAGCCTGGGGTAATAGCCTGAGGAAGTTTTTGATAGAAGGCACTATTTAGAACACATGGCTTGAACAATTCTGCACTGTCAGTAAGAACTGGCTGGAGATGCAGTCTGACTTTAGGATTCTTTAAGGTTTTTCTCTCTAATCAATATATGGTAGCTAGTGATGATTGTTTTACCTGTTCGATGTTCTTTAATACAGGTGGCAACTCAGGAGACAGAAGCAGTAGAAGGACCATAGGGCAGCATGGGACGTCTTACGTTTCTGCATGATGTCATAAGACCAGCTGTGGACCCTTGGACTTTTGTCTGTACAAGCCATTAAAATCAGGGGTTAAGAGGTGTTGACCAAGGCCAAGGTTATTTATTTCTTTCCTTGACTTCTCAGTTGCCTATGTTGGTTATTTGAAAGGAAATAAAAATACCAGAATTTAGATTTTGTCTTCCTCAAAGAATATTCTTTTTTTTTCCCCCTCAAAGACACAGGATACCAAATATCTAATTTATGTAGCATTGTTTAAACATTAAATAGAAAAAAGTGGCCAAACATGACTGAACATCATGCTGATTGCATTAAGATCAGAAATAAATACTCAACGCGGGCCCTCTTGAATTTTTCTGTTTCATGATGAAGAAATAACACACTGACATTCCCCGCTAGCTGTCTTCAAATGAATACCTTTAACCAAACTACCCATGATTCAGTTAAAAATCATCCCAATTACAAGAAAAGTATCTCCCTAGTAGAATGGCTTTCACTAATGTGTTGAATTATTTCACTGTTTAAATGAAAAACACCATGTTTTCAACAGAACTTTAAGCATCTATTACAGCTGCACTTTAGTGAATGTTGAATTATTGTTGAATGAGTTTCCTATCAATAAATTTATTTTGGCTAGGTGTGGTGGCTCATGCCTGTAATCCCATGGCTTGGAAGGATGAGGCAAGAGGATGTCAAATTTGAGGCCAGCTCCAGCAACTTAACAAGGCCCTAATCAATTTAGCAGAACCCTGTCTCAAAATTTTAAAAAATAATCAAAAGGATTGGGGGTGGGGCTCAGTGGTCAAACAGTCTTGAGCTCAATCCCGTGTTCCCTCTCCAAAATAATAATAATAATAATAATTTTCTCTAACATCAGAAGTATACTTTCTTTTAAACCTCTCAGTCTGCCATGCGACCAGTGCTGGCTTCATTAAAGAAGGTAAACGCTAGGGAGTTTTAAATTAAAGAGACAAGACTGTAATTACCTTTAAAACCAGCTCCAGGACGGCTTCTCATAGCCACCTAAAGCGGTAGCGAGGTTTACAGAAGAGGCTAGGGAGAGAAAGAACAAGCCAGGGAGTGGACTTTCATTGGGGAACAAAAAATTCCAGGGAATATTCCATCCAATGAAGGTTAAGGGGGGGCAGCATCCCAAAGTCAGGGGTGATGATTGGGTCTTCAGGGCAGTGGACAGACACGCCTCTGCACGGACAAAGCCCTGGGACCTGGAGAAGGGTGGGGAAAGCTCTGACACAGCTGTGTCTAAGTGCCTCTCACCCAGCCAGGGAGGTAACTCAAATCACGTGCGAGGATGGCCTCCCATATCTCAGTTCCCCACCCCACCACCAAAAAAGAGAGAAATTTCAAAAATCTTTTCTTTCCAGAAAAGAATGAAATGTTTGCAAATAATTATGTTTAGAAAAGAAAGAAAGTGACATTGATTTGTTAAATCAATGAAAAAAATAAGTCCCATTTTTAACGTGTGCTGTTAGAGCTAAATTTTCTTATACTCCTTTTAAATGAGTGAGAGGAGAGATAATTGAGGTTGGGAATATAATGTGCTGAGAAATGCTCACGTAAAGAACACACCACCTCTGAGATTCTAGAAGTCTCTCATAGAGCTTAAAGATCTTGGGAAATATAGGATGGTATAATTCAATTTTATTCCCAGTGTGAAATAATTGTGATTAAATATAGTTTTATTATCTCTTAATAAAGCTCTAACTTCTCCTACAGCACTTGGATTTACGGCTAATCTGGAAAAACTATTCAGCTTAGAAAAGGGTGAATTCATTGTTTGAGAAAGCTCATTCTATTTACCAACAATGCAAACATATTTTTTACCCTCTTCAGAAGATATGACCAGTAGCAAGAGTTTATTTACTTTTCAATTTTGATTAAATTCACACAAGTGCATTGGGTGAAAATTGATTTTCGTTTCCCTTTTGTTAAACTGATAATCTTCCATACCCCCTGCACAAGGATCAAATGTGTGACTTCTTGTATGTGCGAAAATCATCCCTGACAGCCCTCTGAAAGTATATTGAGCACAAAAACATACACACAAAAAATGGTTCTTTGTATTACTATCATGTCACTCTTTATGTAACAATTGACACTGATAACACAATTGAGAAAAATGAAATAAGTATGGGGCAATTCTGAACTACCATCTTCTGAGGGTTAGAGACAGTATTTTTAGTTCATCATTTTTCATACTTTGTTTTCAGACATATATGAACATGTGTGTGTTTATAAAGGGATTATATGTATGCATGTATATCTACAAAGAGTTAAAAATGTACCATATCTTCATCCCGTGTCAAGCTGGTACCATCTCAGCAGAGTCTTGTACAGGAATAAATAGAGAGAGAGGGTTCTTGCTAACACACCATGTAGGCTCAGCATATAGACTTCCTGTTTGGCAGGAACGAAAAGACAAGAGTGGAAGCAGGGTTGAGTTTCCCCTTGTAAAAGAGGGTGAGGAGTGTGAGGATATGACATCAGACAACCAGACACTCACTTGCAGAATCTCCTACCTCCAGAGAGTGGGGGCAAGCACTGAGATCATTTATAATGGATATAGTGGAGTAGTTATGTGACCAGTGAATGTCAGAGATAGCAGATGGCCCCAAACTCGTGTTCTAAGCTAACATTTGTCAGGATTTTTTCTCTTCCTGCCTAAGCCTGTTTTTCAAGTTTTCCTTTGTAGCCCATGGTGTGCCTTCCAGGAACTTAGTTAACTAGAGTGGCCTCTATCACTCAGCCAAGATCCCATTCACATGGTACCTGACCCCCATGTGTTCTGGGAATTAACTCAGGATAGTTTAGGTCTGACATAGAAAAATAAAGGGCTTATGTAAGGTATGTTTCTAGAATTGGCAGCCTCTAAATGCATTACTTGTATAAACATATTTGATAGATATTTAGTTGGAAACTTGAAATTGCTTGTCTTTGATTATTTTTGATATTCACTTGTGAATTCATAGAGTTCACCTTAATAATAGAAATACTATTAATATTCCTATTATTAATAATATCATTAATAATAAGAATTATTAATGTTATTAATTAATATTATTAATTATTATCAATAATAGGAATATTTTACTGTGTTGAATAAATCATTGTAGGATACATTTTTGCCTTAGAAATTGAAGATTTTTTTTTCCATTCTAATATTCTTGTCTCGAAAAAGATACATGAATTCTGTGATTACCTTCAAAGTATAAGAATGTCACCTGGGATCCAGATAGAGCCTTTAATAATTAGAAAAGAAATAGACTTTGACTATGAAATATTTGGAAGGAATCATGATGCCTGTAATTCACCTACAGAACACACTTCCAATGAGAGCACTAATTTCAGCTTGTGTCCTTAAGCAGGACTGCTCCCTCTAAAGAAACGCTGGAAATATCTGATTAAACAGGTAGATGTGACTCATTTTCCAAACAATTTAGAACAAAATATCAAGAAAGCAGTGATTATTACTTTTCACCATCAAGGGAGCTGATATTAATGTGCCTTTGATACATGCTATCTTAGTCCTCACATAAAACTACTGGAAATATTGCTCTGCCCACTTAACACATGAAGTACTAAATCCTAGGAAGGTCAAATAATCTTCATGAGATGACAGAGTGCAGAGGCACAGCTAGGGTCCTAACCTAGCTCCCTCTAGCTCCAAAGTCCATGAGTATGAACATGGTTATTTGAATATAACTGGCTACTTGGATATTTTCCACAGAGGCGAAAGATTTTGATTTTCTTTTAATCCTTTGATGATAGTGTTTCTATCTCTACACTGTGGTTTATCCTAGGCTCTTTCATTTTCCTTCTTCACTATGCTCTGTCTTCTTTTGAAGAACAGACACTGCTGATCTGTCTGCTGAACCCATGATGGCCGTCTAGCTATGACATGTGGCCAAATTTTTTCCTAGCTATCAGTCAAACTGCTTGCATATTGCCTCTGGTGTGGGGGAAGAGAGAGGATGTACATAACACAAAACTGTTTGTTTTCCAAGTAATGGCACTGTGTCCATGGCTTCGTGATTCCTAAGCCTCTGATTTCTTCCCTCCACACATGCCAACACAATACCCCAAACACTCCAATTAGGCTTTGATTAATTAAACCAAGACTTGTTACATTGAAATAAATAAGCCAGTTCACAGCCAGGATATATTTGCTAGGTTCTAGCCAAGTCTACTGTGGCTTCTAGAGCTTACCAATTTGTATCTCAAAAAGATAAGGTCAGGTGAAAATATCCATGACAATGTAAGTAGTTTTCTGTTTCCATGGTCCTTACAGAAACTGTAGGAGATACTGCATTCTCAGTCCCTATCCCTATCCTTATATTTGAAACCCAAGTTTGCAGTCCTTGAATAGTAGGTATTTGTCTTAAAAAATGTTTACATTTGTCTGATAGATGAATTGATCTTAAAAGAATTTTAACCAAAATATTGTCTGATGTAGGGACAGATAGTTTGTTATGACCTTTGTAATGTAGAAAACATCATTGCTTAGAAAGGATGTGATGAGCGACCCACTGGCAGAACAGGCCCAGTAACCCGTGGAGGGGCAGAGCTGCCCCACGCGCCTGCAAGGTAGGCGGACCTGTGACCCACCAGCAGAACAGGCCCAGCTGCCTGCGGAGGGGCAGAGCCGCCCCGCCCCCCCCGCGCCTCAAAGGTAGGGGGAACTGCGACCACCAACAGAACAGGCACAGTGGCCCACGGAGGGGCAGAGCCACCAGCCGCACCTGCAAGGTAGGCGGACCTGCGACCCACCAGCAGAACAGGCCCAGCGGCCTGCGGAGGGGCAGAGCCGCCACCCCGCGCCTGCAAGGTAGGCGGAACTACGACCACCAACAGAACAGGCCCAGCGGCCCGCGGAGGGGCAGAGCTGCCAACCACGCCTGCAAGGTAAGGGAACCTGCGACCCACCGGCAGAACAGGCCCAGCGGGCCGCTAGCGGTAGACACATCGCCCCGGTTGGGGGAGGGACAGAGCCGCCACCAGCACCTGCAAGGTAGACAGACCTGCAACCAANAGAGCCCTAATATCCAGAGTATACAAAGAACTCAAAAAATTAAACAATAAGAAAATGAATAACCCAATCAACAAATGGGCCAAGGATCTGAACAGACACTTCTCAGAGGAGGACATACAATCAATTAATAAGTACATGAAAAAATGCTCACCATCTCTAACAGTCAGAGAAATGCAAATCAAAACCACCCTAAGATACCATCTCACTACAGTAAGATTGGCAGCCATTATGAAGTCAAACAACAACAAGTGCTGGCGAGGATGTGGGGAAAAGGGTACACTTGTACATTGCTGGTGGGACTGCAAATTGGTGCAGCCAATTTGGAAAGCAGTATGGAGATTTCTTGGAAAGCTGGGAATGGAACCACCATTTGACCCAGCTATTCCCCTTCTAGGTTTATTCCCTAAAGACCTAAAAAAGAGCATGCTACAGGGACACTGCTACATCGATGTTCATAGCAGCACAATTCACAATAGCAAGACTGTGGAACCAACCTAGAAGCCCTTCAATAGACGAATGGATAAAAAAAAAATGTGGCATTTATACACAATGGAGTATTACTCTGCATTAAAAAATGACAAAATCATAGAATTTGCAGGGAAATGGATGGCATTAGAACAGATTATGCTAAGTGAAGCTAGCCAATCCCTAAAAAACAAATGCCAAATGTTTTCTTTGATATAAGGAGAGTAACTAAGAACAGAGTTGGGAGGAAGAGCATGAGAAGAAGATTAACATTAAACAGGGGTGAGAGGTTGGAGGGAAAAGGAAAGAGAAGGGAAATTGCATGGAAATAGAAGGAGACCCTCATGGTTATACAAAATTACATACAAGAGGAAGTGAGGGGAAAGGGGAAAAAAACAAGGGGGAGAAATGAATTACAGTAGATGGGGTAGAGAGAGAAGATGGGAGGGGAGGGGATGGGGGTTAGTAGAGGATAGGAAAGGCAGCAGAATACAACAGACACTAGTATGGCAATATGTAAATCAGTGGATGTGTAACTGATGTGATGCTGCAAACTGTATCCGGGGTAAAAATGGGAGTTCATAACCCACTTGAATCAAAGAGTGAAATATGATTTGTCAAGAACTATGTAATGTTTTGAACAACCAACAATAAAAATTAAAGAAAAAAAATAGATAAAAAAAAGAAAGGATGTGATGATAAGGTCCTCGTCCCCATAATAATCTCTGGCCTTTAGGAAAACCCAAACTTGTGTTAGCTCTTTGATGGGACAGGAAAAGTAAGGTGGAGGGATATAAAGGAAGAATGCTACAATGTACCACTGAGTAAGAATTCCTCTCTGTTATTCACCTGAATACCACAATATAATATCAGTTCAGAAAATATATTTCAGGAGGGATTTCCAGGATACAGAATGACAATCTACTCATGCAAATTAGTTGTATTATCTAATAGCTGCTAAAGCATCTCCAAAATAAAAATATTCTGTAGGATGATTGTTTTGGTATTATCTTAATTTACTTCTTTTTTGTATAAAAAGAATTGGGGGTGAATAAATGAAAGCATAATACACAAAATCCAAAGGGCTCCTTAGAACCTTATTCTGGTTCTTGTCCAATCAGAAAAGATCAGTTGCACATAACTTTTTATCATGCCCACTTGCAATACAAACCTTTACATTTAGGTCATGTTTAGCAAGGTTCTCTTCTTCACTCTGTGTGGGCATGTGTGTGCGTATTTGTGTTTGTGAGAGAAAGAGGAGAGAGAGAGAGAGAGAAGAAATTATAGAGATAAAGGGCATTGGTATCGCTCATTAAGGCTCCACTCTCAGGATCTCATCACCTCCCCCAGATCCCACCTTCTAACACCATCACCTTGGAGGTTAGCATCTTAACATGAACCATTTGTGAGAACAGAAACATTGAGCCCTTAGTGCTTAAACACATATCCACACAACTTGTACACTGCTACTAATGTGTCCATCATCTTCTTTTTTTTTAATTCCTTACCATCAGTCTGGATGAAAGAAATGAAGAGTGCAGTTCACAAGAATATACTTTTATTTAGTCCACAAATATTAACTGATTACCTCTGACATTTTCCTAGGCATTTTTGATATTAAAAACAAGGTAATCAGGGCTGGGTTTGTGGCTCAGTGTAGAGTGCTTGCCTAGCATGCATGAGGGCACTGGGTTTGATCCTCTGCACCACATAAAAATAAAATAAAGATATTGTGTCCACCTAAAACTAAAAAAATAAATATTAAAAAAACACAAGGTAATCGTCTGTGGTGACATATACCTATAGTCTCAGCAACTGAGACAGGAGGATTGCAAGTTCAAAGTCAGTCTTAGCAACTTGGGGAGGCCCTAAGCAACTTAGGAAGACCCTGTCTCAAAATTAAAAAAAAAAAAATTAAAAAAAGAAATGAGCTGAGGATGTGGCTCAGTGGTTAAGCGCCCCTGGATTCAATCCCTGGTACCAAACAAACAAAAACAAACAAGGTAATGGAAAGGAGATTACAGTGTATTAGGGAATATAGTAATCAAATAATTACATAAATATAATTCAAGCTCTCATGAATCCTATAAAGAAAAATAGCATGGAATTATAGAATCATACAGGAGCTAGTACAGGGGGTCAGAGTCAATTTTCCCCAGAGCCATATTTGAGCTGACATATGAAGGTTTTTCGGCTCTCCAGGAGTTAACCAAGCAAAAGAGCTGGAAGATGGGAGAAACTCTGCTAGACAGACAGCGTGGATAAAGACCTGATGTGTTTCCAGCATTTGAAAGAAAGCCAAGGTATCTGGAGAGCACCGATTAAGAGGAAGGGGTTCCAGATGGTAGTGGATGAGTGAGATGCTGAAACCATCTTTTGGAGTTCCCTGAAGGAAGGCAAAGAACAGAGGTCTTCGAACACAGCCGTGGGAAACTCTGAAGAAGAAGAGGTGCCAGGTTTAAAGAGGATTACTCTGTTCTAATGTAGGACAAGAAATCATAAGGGAGTGAGAGAGAAAATCAGAGATTGTTAGGAGTTGAAATTTTGCCCCATGTTGGGCGAGGTGGACAGGATATAGGAAAAACTAGCTCTCCACTCCAGCTCACAATGAAGGTGAGCCTCTGAACTAGTAGCCATGTCTCTTCTCAACCCGTTCAAGGCCTATGTGGCAGAGAGGCCTGCATGAACCCCTGTGGTATGGAAACAGCCTCTCTTGACATGATGGTGACGCAAAGGAACCCAAAAGGCACTGGTAGCTGGAACCCTGTAGTTCTGTGGAGTTTAGAGCAAAGGTAACTTGATTTAGAATTCAGATTTATCCCTTCAATCACATGGGACCATCTATGAACTATTTGACCTGTTCAAGACTTGAATTACTTAGCCTGTTGTTGGTTGGGCTTGAAATATACACCACCACCTTGTGCAAAGGTCTCCTCAAGGATTAACAGGAGGTCGTTAGTGCACAAGACCTAGCAGAGGTGATAGGTGACACCCTATGTGTCTACTACAGTCACTGAAATAATCAGAAGTTCCACCCACGGCATTTTTAGGTCTGTTAATAGTACTTCCTTATAAACCACATCATTAAAATGTATCATATATTTTTGACTCAAATTATTTACCATTTTCAAGCAATTTCAGTTATTCCAATTATGTGAAAAATGGCAACCAAGGTAGAAATTAAATCTTATTCTTCTACTTAACAAAAACATCTAGCATATGAGAATTATGCTGGACAATGACTTGATTGATAATTGTAATACATTCATATAATTTTAAAGTATTTAATCTAGTAAAAGTGATTTCATTACTATTAAATGCTGAATTCTCTTGTTACCTCCTTTACCAAAAAGAAGAAAAAGGAAAACAAAATAGTTTAGACTCTAATATAATAGAAGTCAGACTCTATAGAAGGAAGCAGTTTCATATTTTTGTTTCAGAATTTCTTCTTATTTTGCCCATTGAGATAAACATGGTAGCTGTTAGAAGTGGGGAGAGATAGAAGTTTGTCAATACTCTAATAGTATCCATCCAGTAAGAGAAAGCCATAATTCCAATACGCACTGAGTGCCTATGTCTTCTCCATCCTACCACATTGCCTTCTGGGCCTTCTGGAGCAGCTACCAAGAAGAGGAGAATCTTGAATTCCCTCTGCACACTCTCTCTGTGAGCCTCACTAAATCTGGAATCTTAGAACATGGCTGAGAACTTCTCCTCAACGCAAAAGCTTCATCAAGGTCCTCACATCCTCAATAGAATTCAAAAGCAAACAAAAATTCAGGACCACAAATAGTATACAAAAATTCTGAAAATAAGCAAACATCAATAATTTTTCACCCCTTCATTCTTCTTTCATGTATTTATCTCAGGGTAAAGTGCTCTCACAAGGAGTTACTAGGAAATATTTAACCATAATGCCTAAATATCTGCTAACCAAGCAGTAGGAGTAATGTATATGATCCTTAATGACAGGCATGTTTCCCCCCTAGCTGCTGTTTAAAGCCACATAAGACCTAGTTATTGTGGAATATACTAATAACAGACTCCCTTTTTTTTTCCTTTGGCCCATATAGACCTATTTGGGAAAATGTGACATTTATCCAGATGTTTAGTCAAATGCACGCTAATTAAGCTGTATATGCTTATAAAGAAAACAAAGTAGTTTAGACCAAAAATTACTTGAAATCTTGTCTGGAAGAGAGACTTGCCAGATTGACTTAAATAATATTCTGAGACTTGATTAAAACATTGTTTTCTACAATTTAAAAATTTTAATGACGGGCAGAGAATATAGCTCAGTGGTAGAGTGAAGGTCTAGCTTGTGTAAGGCCTTGGGTGTACTGGAAAAAAAATAGAAATCACAATATTTCTAAGCCTTAACTCTATATGTTACTGTATCTGTGCGAAGAAGTAATTTGTTTTTTATTTCTGAAACAGAAACTACTTTTAAGTGTTGATTAATGCAAATTTTAATTTACAAAATGACAGTATAGGAGGTGTCAAGCAGAAAGAGAGGTTAATTTAAAAGTGACTTCATGAGTTCTTCCCTTAGGATCCCAAATTACAAGATCCCAGTGACAATGACTCGTGGTGTTCCAGGCACAAGGAGGGTTCTATTCTCAGAGGCTACTGGTTAGAGAAATTACCAACTCTTCTGCAAAGTTCTTCTCCTTTACCTTTAATAATAAACCTCATGAGTTTGTAAGTCAGGAAAATCTTTAAACACAATTTCTGTATCTCGCTCATTTATATACAAGCCTCACAAATGACCTGGCTATATAAGATAGCATAACATGGCCAGGTGACATCTAACTATCAACATGTAGAACACAAAAAGCCTACAGAACAACAAAAGTAAGAGGTTGTTTTTTCTTTAATCAGGAGTTATTTTCTTCTCCAACTTTGCTGTCACAGAAAAGAATCAACTTAGGAAAATTCACTGGAATCATCCAGTAAATGTTTTAACAGAGACAAAATAGAATCGTTTAAAAGTCATTGCTTGACAATAGACTGTTTGGAAATTTTCAAATATCTTATAAGAAGGAGAAAAGTGTATTTCTTTAAATGCATGTAGTACAATAATGCTTTTAGTGGAAAAAAAAAATCTACACTATCCCAGGAAATCAATCTTTGCTCCTTGTATGGAAGATGATGTGTTTGTAGATGACACCTTAATGCTGTCCATTCTGAGGCACAGTGGGAGAACGCAGTTACCAGTAACTATTCTCTCCCCTGGCATTCTTTTGGTGGCCTGGCAGACAGACTGTGACATCACTGGTGGAGCTGTGGATATAATGTAAAGGTCATCTCTAGCATTGATCTGAGGTCGGGGAAGATTCTGAGCACTATGAGACATTCTTCAAGTGCTTTACACATACTGGGCCATAGAATCCACTTACAAATGTGTTTTCATTGTACTTCTAGTCAATGATAGAATTAGATGGATTTGCACTTTGATGTAGAGTTAAGAGGAAAACTGTTAGTACTACTAACCCTTTTATGCGCACACGAAAATCTGTATTTTCTTATCAGGAAAATGCAAAATAATATTTTTTGCACTTGCTTTAAAATAAGCAATATATATGCGTACACAGACACACAGACACACACCACACACACACACACAGACACACACACACACACACACACACACACATATATATATAATCTGAACAATGCCATGTGTCATAGCTCCTATACTCTCAAAAAAAGATTCACTTAAAAAAAACAATTTGATAATAGCTTTACATAGTAAACTGGAGTGGTGGGATAATATAGTTAGGATACTAAGTAAATAAATCAGAAAGGAAATTCAAAGAAGCATTAATTTCTGACTTACAATGTTTTTAAGGTCAGGCTCATCAATTCAAACAGTATTGAAGTGTTTGAAGTTGATTCGAAACTGTGAGGAGAGTTCAAAGCAAATATTCTCCTTTTTGTTTGGATGATGGCTTCCTCTGGTTCAATCTGTCAATAATCCAAACCTACTAAGAGCTAATTCAAAATAGTTTCCATATATTCATTGAGTAATCCTAAGTATTTGGAGTCTTTAAAACAATTGTTTCTTGAAAACTCATTCTTCTTCAAGTTAAATTGGAGGCTTTTTAAACTAGATCATAGAAAAGGATTAGAAATTTGAAAATTGGAGGGTAGGTGGATAAAAATTATACCAGCTATGAGAACTATGGGAACTTTTGATGTCGCCTTTTGTGCAAACAGTGGCCTCTGTACATTCAGTACTCATTTTGGAGAGCAGCAGATATGTGATGGTGGTTCCCACTTGTATTAGAAAGGGTAGAGAACAGGTAGGGCCGCACCTGATGCTTAGAGTGTGTTCTTCCTGTTTCAACCTGGCACCCGCTCCTTCTTCTTCCCAGCAGGGGTTAAGTGTAATATTTGTTCTCCACTCAGACTTATATCATCTCCCTGGATTTGGATATCTGACCACCAACAACCTGTCTTTCAATGGCTCCTCCCATGGGAATAGGTGGTGCCCACAGCTGCTGAGCCTCACTTTGGCATTTTCTGTCTGTTTCAATCCAGACAGGACAAAGGTTTTTAGTCTGAAAAATCAGAGACTGAGAAATAACTTTTAAGCGATGCAAGGAGTGAAGTAGTTTGCAACTTTCATTTTATGATGACATATTAGAATAGAGGTAGCAGAAGGCAGGAAACTCAAGTGTGAGCCTTGGGAATGCCCATAGAGTTTTATGACTTAGGAAAATTCTGGAAAAGAATGTGCCATTTAGCACACTATGAAATATATATCCAGAGATGAAGTCTGAAACATAGGCAAAGTAGTCCAACGAAGGTCACTAAAGAAAATAGAGATTCCTAATCAACAATTTGATAAGAGGAAATATGTTCATTCAATGTACATTGTCAATGATGGCTGTAAAAGAAAAAATAAAATATATACATATATATTTAAGAAATATACTAGTGGATATAAAAATCTCTAAGTGTAATTTTAAGAACTGGATGGACATTGGAGCATATATGGAAAAATCAGACCCTAGAATCCAGTCAACATTTTATTACTTAAAATATAAAATATTAAAAAGCAGATTTTGTAACCGTATGGTTCATGGCTTATCTTTTCTTAGTTTAAGGAAATTATCTTCATTAAAACTTTTTACTAAATTAACATTTGTATTTGAATGAAGGCCTACATGTTCTTGCCTACCATACTTAACCCTATGTATTCACTGTTGGCCAGGTTAGAAGGCTTAGGTGTGTGAACTATCATCCAATCTCAGGAGCTGAACCCACACAGATGTGGTCCCTCTTCTCCTCCTACTTTCCTCTTCCAGAGGGTGCTACAACAGGGGCAATCACAGGCTCATTGTCAGGGGTACCAGTACACATCACACCCAATTATTATAAGCCTTTATTATTGCTTCAGTTCTCTTAAAATCTATAATTAAAAGGTTAGGTTCATTGATAAAGAAAATGTGGTACATATATAAAATGGAATATTACTCAACCATAAAAAATAATGAAATAATGGCTACAGTTAATGGATAGAACTGAAGACTATCAGTCTAAGCGAAATAAGCCAGTCCCAAACAACCAAAGGCTGAATGTTCTCTCTGATATGCAGATGCCAACACACAATAAGGAAGGGGGGTGTGGGAGGGAAGAATAGAAGTACTTTAGATCAGACAAAGGGGAATGAAGGGAAAGGAGGGAGAATGATAATAGGGAAGACAGTAGAATGAATCTGATCTTACATTTCTATGTTCATATATGAATACCTATCAGTTAAACTCCACATGATGTACAGCCAAAAGAATGGGAAATTATATTCTATGTATGTATAATGTGTCAAAATACACTCTATTGTCATATATAACTTAAAAAAAGTATAGATGTGTAAATGTAAAAAGTAAAAATATGAAAAGCAATAAAGAATACAAATACAAAAAAGTTAGGTTAAAATCACCAGTAAATATATTCCTGAGTGTATATTATCTATTAGCGATTTTATTGAAGTTAAAGGGAATTTTAGAAAATGTAGACTTTTTAATGGAGGGTAGAAAGGAAAATAGTTTCACATATGATGAATAATAATAAGTAGCTTGACTTGAACTGTTTCTAAGTTCTAGGTCCCTGGCACACTTGTTTGTCAACATCATGCTATCGAGTGATAGAGAGATTTTACCTTTGTACAGTTGCCCCCAAACAGATGATCATAAGTTCAGACACAAACCTGAGAACTCAAAGCCTCTTTCCTCTTTTTTTTTTTTTAACCAGTTTTTTGAAGGCTGTTTGGCATACCACGAAACCACCTGTTTCAAGTATACATTTCAATGATTTTCATATTTTACTGAGTGATTCAATCATCACCATATATCAGTTCTAGAATATTATGCTCCAAAAAAGATCCCTCATGTTTATTTTCATTTAACTCTCCTTTCTGCCATGAGCCGTGGGCAACCACTGATCTACTTTTTGTTTATAAAGTGATCTTTCCTGAACATTTCCTGTAAATATGGTATTACACTATGTGGTCTCTTGGGTCTGACCTCTTCCACTAGGTGTAGTGTTTGAAGTCCACCCATGTAGCATCCAGAGTTCTTTCTTTCTTTTTTTTTATATTTTTGCTGAACACTATTCTGTTGTTTGGTGTATTATTTTGTTTTTCTACTTCTTATTTAATAGAAATTTAGTACCCCCCCACACTTTTTGTAACCTAAGTGCCCCTCAACAGATGAATGGATAAAGAAAATATGGTATATATACACAAGGGGATATTACTCAGCCTTAAAGAAGCATGAAATGATGGCTTTTGTTGGTAAATGGATGGGGCTGGAGAATAGCATGTGGTGTGAAATCCCCCCAAAACAACAGCCAAATGTTTTCTTTGATATGTGGATGCTAATTCACAATAATGGGGAGGGGGTGACTAGGGAAGAATAGAGGTACTTCAGATTAGGTAGAGGGGAGTGAAGGGAGGAGAGAAGGTATGGGCGTAGAAAGGATAGTAGAATGAATTGGACATTATTATCCTATGTGCATATGTGAGTACCCGACTTGTGTCACTCTTCATCACGTACAACCAGAACAATGAGAAGTTATAATCTATTTATGTGTGATGTGTCAGAATGCATTCTACCATCATGTGTAACTAATTAGAACAAGTTAAAGAACTAATACTGCTATGAAGATTTGCAAGTAAGTCTTTGGATAAAAATGTTCTAATATCTTTTGGGTAGATATCTAAGTTTGGAATTGTTGGGTCATGTGATTATTTTGTCTTTAACTTTTTGAGGACTGATAAATTGTTCTTCAGAAGGGTTTCTCTACCTTATGTTGACTCCAGTACCTTAGGAATGTTTATTCTTTTCTACAGAGTCCACAACATTTTTTACCATCTATTTTATTAACTGTAATCACTCTAGTGGGCGTGAAATGGTATGTCATTATGGCTTTAATTTGCATTTATCTAATAACTGATGATATAGAGTATATTTTTGTATGCTCATTAGTCACTCATGTATCTTTGTTGGTGATATTCTTTGTTCACTTTGATTGGGTTGTTTGTCTTCTTATTGTCTTTGGAGAGGTCTTTATAAAAACTGAATACAAGACTTGAAGTGAATACATGTTTTACAAATATTTACCCCCAATTCATTACTTCTTTTTCTTTTTCTTTGGGAGCGGGGGTTACTGAGGATTGAACTCAAGGGCACTTGACCAATGAGCCACTTCTCCAGCACTACTTTATATTTTATTTAGAGACAGGGCCTCACTGAGTTGCGTAGTGCCTCATTTTTTATGAGGTTGGCTTTGAACTTGCAATCCTCTTGTCTCAGCCTCCCAAACTGCTGGGATTACTGCTTGTGACAATCCTACCCATCGTCTTTTTCTTTGTTGTGGTCTATTTTGAAGTGCAAATGTATTTCTTATGTCTGTCATCAACGTTTTTCTTTTACTTACCTTGTTTTTGGTGATATATAAATGGAAATGTAAATATGTATTATTCACACAGTAAATATATGCACACACATTAGAAATCTTTGATTAATTCAAATTGAAAATTAATTCAAATTGAAAATTCTCTTAATTTCTAAAATTTGCATTTTGTTAACATTGTACATTTTTATCATTGTGGGTTTATGAGCCTGTACTTATTGAATCAATAAATCCTTAAAGAATCACATACAGTCTTTTACTTTTTAATCATCTCAGTATGATTAAAGAAATATTAAGAATTTTTAAATACATAGATACTTCCCACTACTTAGTTTGGATATAAGGTGTCCCCTGCCAAAAGCTCATGAGTTAATGCAGGAATATTCAGAATCAAAATGCTTAGATTATGAGACTTCAATCTGATCCGTGGATTAATCCATTTGCTGGTTTAAAATTTTGAGAGGCCTAATGAACTAGGTGGTAACTCTAGGCAGTAGGGTCTGGATGGAGAAAAGAGGACACTGGGTATGTGCCCTTAGGGTTTATATATGTCCTTGGCTGCTGGTGCTCTCTCTGCCCTGGCTGCCAAGAGTGGATCAGACTTACTCAGCCACCCTTTCACCATGATGTTCAGCCTCCTCTCAGGCCCAGAGCAATGGAGTTGGCTGACCATGCACCGAACCTCTGAAACTGTGAGCCCCAAGAAAGCCTTTTCTTCTCCTAATTGCTCGTCTGGTGTTTTGATCACAGCAACACAAAGCTACCCAACACACACACACACACACACACACACATTCTTGATTTATTTAATGTTTTAAAGTTCTGAAGTAAAACAGTTTGCATTTTTAAAATAATCATAGCTAATAGATTGGGGATGTAGTTCAGTGGTAGAGTATTTGCCTAGTATCTACTACATGTGAGATCCTGAGTTCAACACTCAGAATGGCAAAAATGATGATGATGATGATGATGATAATAAAAAAAAATAAAAATAATAATATATTTTTTAAAAAAATTAGATCATAGTTGAAGCAATGTGTTAATATTTGTTGTCATTTTTTAACTCACAGGGTATAGAGGGAACATTTTGTAATAACATTATCTCTTTCACTGCTTGATCCAGTGTAAATCCAGGGTTTTAATAATGATCTAATAATACAGAAATTCAAAACTGTTTCTGCTAAAAATGAGATATGTTCATAGACAGCAGTCTTTTCCGGAAATTGTTGCTTGTTTTTTGTCTAGCTCTCTATTTCCTTTGAATCCTCTTACTTAAAAGTTTATATGTTTGGTAGGGGAAAGACATCCTCAAATGGTACTAAGAGAACACATTGATTATAAAATTGAGTCCTCCTTTACTCTGCTGGGTTGATTTGCCTGGGTTCCTTGGATATAATGTGGACCACTGGACCCTTAGGGGCACTTTCCTAGGTAACTGCATGGGCAAAGGTGAATTACCCATAATCATAGTTTACTGGCTCAAACAAAACACTATTTGTGAGCATCAAGACCAAAACTTTCAACAGTTTTAAGGACTTAAAAGAGGCATGTGATAAATGGGATTTAAAAGTAAATTAACCCCACAAACAGTTCTCTGTGGCCTACACCCCCACTGTAAATATTTCTAGATCTATCAATCTATATACACATATCTATATATATTCTATTATATATCTTTATTCCTGGACCGAGTCACTATGTCAACATGCAGCAGATTCCCCGCACTTTCTTCCTTGTACTTGGAGTTACAGCTTTTATGGTAAGAAAAGCCAAAGATACTGGGTCTCACTTTTTCTATCACAACAATAAAGTAAACGTTATAACACAAATATTCCCATTAAAACTTTAGAAGAGAAGCTGGGGTTGTAGCTCAGTGGTGAGGTGCTTGCCTAGCACGTGTGAGACCCTGGGTTCGATCCTTAGTACCACAAAAAAATAATTAAACAAAATAAAGGTATTGCGTCCATCAACAACTAAAAAAAATCTTTGATATTATATATATAAAAACAACTTGGAAGAGGAAGAGTCATGGATTCTATTCATTTCAAATTCTTTACTTTATAGGCTAGAAAGACTGTTGGTATGGAGAAAGATGACAGATTATTGAAAACTCAATCAGGGAACAATTCTAATGCTGCTGTTATTCCTGGTGGGAACAAAAAATGCAACCTCCTGCCTCAAAGAACAACACCCCATCTTTAGCTCGTCATCGTGCCATCCCACAGGACATCACAGTGAGACCTATACTGACTCCATCCAGATGGCATGATTTGAAGAATAGGAATTATCATTTAAACGTGGGATTATGGGCCACCATACCCTGATGAATATGTGATATTTAAATGTATTACATTTAAATTTATCCATTTTTTTCTCTTCTTTTGTACAAAGGATGTGTTGCCCAATATTACTTATGTGGCTTGGTTATAAGCTATCTTGAAAGAGCCATGATAGAACCAGAAGAAAATAAATGTCACCCAAACACTGGACTCACAGGAGAGTGATCATGTGTTTTCATGTAGCCACTGGACAGAAGCGTGGGTTGTCTCCCTTTGAGAAGGAGAAGCCCTTTTGAGGTAATAGGTGAAAAAGAATTATGTATAGAGATCCACTGTCCAATCATATGTTTAGGAACAAAACTGTATCAAGAGATTTTAGGTAGCTTAGATTTCGATCTTACTGAATACTTTTTGTTGTTGTTTCCTTGTGGGGGGTACCAGGGATTGAACCCAGGGGAACTCAACCACTGAGCCACATCCCCAGCCCTATTTTGGATTCTGTTTAGGAATAGGGTCTCACTGAATTGCTTAGCACCTTACTGATGCTGAGGCTGGCTTTGAATTTGTGATCCTCCCTGCCTCAGCCTCCTGAGCCACTGGGATTACAGGTGTGTGCCACCACACCCAGCTCTTCTACCTATTTTTAGTAACAGGTTGCATAAATCATTAAGGTGAGAAAAATTCTCAAACAGATTCCTTGTCCTCAAAGTGTTATTACTGATCAGTGATGTACAGAATCAAAGAAAATAAGATTGAAATGACCCATGTTGAGAAACCAGATAGAAAAGCCACATGTGGCTGCTGACAGGTATAAAGACATCTCTGTCCTGGTGTCTATACCTATTTTGCTCAGATTTTGTGAGTTACCCTCGAGTATTTCCAATAGATTTCTTCTCTTTCTCATTCTCTCTTCAGATTCTCAGTGTCAAAAGTTAGACCACTAAGTTAGACAGAAATAGAGCTGGAAGCAAAAGATTCTGAGGAATGTAAATATTTGGAGTTAGTTATTAGATGAACCAGAAAGTACTGAGACTCCTAACCCTGTTCACAGATATAGAAGTTGCTTTCAATGGGAAAAAATCCTAAAGTAACCACAAGCAGGGGCTGACTGGTACCTGGGCTTCCCAAGATGAAATCTAGGGAACAGTGGATGTTGTTGTTAAAGAGGATGATGAAAGGCAGACCCACTGAGTAGAATGGCAACATCCTAACAAGATTAGGGAAGAAAAATCTCAGGTCTATGTGCTTTGAGACACAGGAGGAAACTGGGTGTCACATGAGTGCACAGAACAGTCACTACCCGTGGCCATCATTGAATATGCTGAAGATTAATTCCAAAGAAGCATCTTGCATTTTCCTAAATTTTAATATTAGTTGAATTTACAATCTCTCAAGATCTTTTCTGTAAAAGATGGGATAGTGATTAAGATGGTGATCTCATTTGGGCATGAAATTTCCTGGGTTTGCAAGTTCTATCTCTACCACAAATTCTAAGGTTTAACTTGCTCATGGAATACAATAATATTATGAATAATATTATTTAATGGCTAGGTATAATTTGAAGATGGGGTTAGATAATTCACATAAAAAAACCTCTATATTAAGCCTAGATGACATTCAGCAGATGCTAACTACTAATTCAAGTGAAATCTTCAGTAAGTTTCAAGGAGATGATAAAGAATTGGTAATTCAGCATTATAGATTTATCAGACCCTGTACTAGACACTCTACATACTTAAAGACATTGTAAGCACATTTTTTACAATTGGGACCCTTCCAATTATTCTGGGTAGGCCTGAGTAAAACATGCAAAAACTTAAATGACAACATAGGAGATAAACAGAAGGCCAGTGTCATGAGGCTAAAAGTCATTGAGTTTTATGAGATCCCTCAGATAGCATGCCGTGGGTATACACTGTCACATTTTTCTTAGATGCCTTCTTTATCAAATGACTTTATTTGATTTCCTATATTCAAACAGTTGTGCAGATTTTATGTAGTATTTCTAACTTATGTTCTATAGCAGGGATTCGTCAAACCTAAATATTTGTTACAGAATTTCACATTTTGGGTTTTGACATTTATTTTCGATTTCTGAAGCCAATAGCTGAATCTTTAACATCTAAAAGACAATACAGTAATCCAAGTGGAAAATGCTTTGAAAGCTCTTTGTGGTTGGCAATAGGCTTTATTAATGACAACTCTTCCCACATGATGGATGTACTCGCCATAATACCTATGGGCTTATACTGTTACTATTAGTATTTCCTTCAGCAATTCCCTAAGTGACCATGTATAATTTAATACACCTAGCCTCTCCAAACATGCTGTCGTGTGGATTTGTCAAGTAGTGCTGCTTTTCTTAATGAGAAAAGTCTCCTCTTAAATCAAATGTAAATTACTTTTTTGAAAATAATTTAACTACAGTTATAACTCACTTTAAAGGGTATGATCATTGTGATGTATTTGTTACCAAAGGATGCTCATTGAACCACATTTCCCATTTTGTTTTGCACTATTCTATTAGAGATGAGTTCTTATAGGAAGAAAATTTGACCCAAGGTGAATAAATATCACAACTCAGAAATGCAGACTATTTTGATGACATACTGATAGAGAAAACAGTCTGCTAACACAGTACACAAAAAAATTGTGAATTTTTCTGCACTCTTATTGATAAATTATGAAAATAATACCTTAATCATATAGGCCTTTCCAAGAACAATGAAGCATGACTTTAAATGCTATAAATTCCATTTACTGTACCACGTGTCCATTGCCCTCTTCACAAACAATGTGGCTTGTCTGTAGTTTGCCTGTCTTGCCGAACTGACACATGGCCTGATACATAATGGTGACCTAAACCATTTTCATTGTTCTTTCATCTAGATCATTTTATTATTTTATCAACATTTTTACATAGCTAAGATCAACATCTGTTTTGCTTAGTTGTTTTATTGATCTCTAGTTCCCACTTATATGTTGCCTTTCTGTTTATTCCTTACATTTAGTTCACATCATAACAAGTGAGTCTTTCCTTCTGTAGAGGTCAAGGAGAGGGAATTTTGGTCATGTGGCTTGGTGTACCCAATAGCTTAAAAGCTATTAATCTGGTTCCAAAATGGACAAAGTTCCAGGGAGATGTTGAAGAGACCCCCCTTCACTTTATTTCTGTGGCTCATCCATGATTTTAATTCAAGTGAAATCCCAGAATGTGAAATATCTTGATGTCACAATCATACAAAAGAAGTTGCTAAAATGCATACTTAGTTCTCACACCCTCAAATTCACCCACAAATTCCCTCAAAGATACCCACAAAGCATTTCTCTTCTCCATTCTATCTTCTCCATCACACCTCCTTAACTGAATTGGAGTGGACTTCTCTCTCCCTGTACTGTACATACCAACAGTCTCATACAACTACACCAACCACGTAGGAGTAAATGATGAGCTCCTAGAATCTTGGCTTCTTCTCACTTAATTTTGACTTTTCAAACTACTGGCAGTTCATATTTATGGACAGAATTCTAATCACTTTCCTGCAAAAACATCAAAAGCTCTTCATGGCTTTGAAGTAAAACCTACTCTCAAGCCCACAATTGAAGGTCCACTCTCACCCAACCCAGTTATTTATCTTTGCCACACATTTCCCTTCTACTCCAATGAAGCAGGAGTACTCAAAGCCCCCTATCAACATTGGCCTGAAATTCACTTCCTTTCCTTTGTCCCAATCTGGAGTATACGGTCCCTATTTCTTCACCCCAGTGCTCTCCAAGCTCCCAAAGATGAGCCCTTCCTTTCATCTTTGGATATTTAAACTTTTAATTTTTATGCTTGTTTTCAGAATTTTTGTCTTAAATTACTTGAGGTTCAGAATTTTTACTAGTACAATGCATAGTCTGGATTCAGAAAATCTCTAAAGCTTCTAAAATTATAAAATTCTGCTCTAAGCACTCAGAATGTCATGGCAAATGTGAACGTTTCTTTTGATGAAAGTGTTATTTAAAGGCTGTGTTTACAAGAGAGATGCCTATGCTTGTTTTAAGTTAGTGCCTCAGTACATGGAAAAGCCACTGTGTGTCAGTGTCCTTAGTTTTCTAAGGTACTGTGATTTCTCATTTTCCAGCTAAACCTAGCACAACACCTTGTTCTTATTAAAAACAAAACAGGTAAGCCTCAGAGGTTTAATAACTCTTTTTTTTGAAAATGCAATTCTCATTTGGTAGAGTATTTCATCCTTAAATCAATATTTTTCTTAGGCAGCCACAGTAAATATTTGTCAAATTACAAAATATTTAGAAAACACAGAGTGGAAAATTCACACTAGAAAACACTTCACATTTTTAAGAAGCTGCTGATTCCTTTTAGGTTTGATAGAATGGTTTCCGACTATCTCAGAAGCATGGTTCACAACATGTAAATTGATAAGCAGGTTGCTTTGAGCTAAAGATTCTGCCTAAGAATAATTTTTCAACTACAGTTCAAAAACTAAGAGAAAGCCATGAATAATCAATTTTCTGAACAGTTTAAATTTGGATTAAACTCCGACGCTTTGAAGACTTTGACAATTCTTGATGGATTTCAGAAGAGAGTAGATCTGAATCATTAGAACAGACTCCATGGGCAACAGAGATGAACTGAAAACAACATCGAGTCTCCCAGTGAGTTTCCATCATTTTCACAGCTGTTGAGAAGACAGAAGATAGATGCGTGCCCTTCATTCGTTTATTCATTCACCCAACAAATATCATTAAGCACCTATGTGCCCAGCACTGCTTGAAACAATGTGTTAAAACAGTGACCCAGAGGTAAAACCCCTGCCTCATGGAGCTTACATTCTAGTCAGTGGCGGGAGAGACAGATACAATTAGTATATAAATATTACACAAGTTTAGGAATCACCATGGACTCTGAGAAAGAGAAAGATAAATCTCAGTGATAATGGAGGCATAATTTTAAATAATTTAGGCAGGGAAGTCCTCACTGAGTGAGTAAGGAAGGTCCAGGCACACTTTCCTGGTCTCACTGGAAGTGGTGAGGTGGTCCAGAGAGGGGCCAGCAGTGCAGGAGGTGTTTCCCCTGGGCTTGGAGAACTCTGCTCTGTCAGGTGGTGGGGCTCAGTGGCAGACAGAGCAGAATTGGCCGTCTGAAAGAGCAGGCCCAGGGTGTGCATGTTCAAATGGGAGTCCTGGAGCATAACCTCAAAGGTAAGGACGTACCTGAGAGAAGACTATTTCAGACTGGAGAACTGTCAAATGCTCTCAGGCCCAGAATACCTGAGAAATTTGGAGAACTGGGGGTGAGAGGTGAGAGATGAGGGCAGAAGCTTATAAAGAACAGAACAGAAGGATTCTTCAAGGGCATTGTGAAGATGAGCTGTTCTTCTAAGTGAGTTGGGGTGGGGTTGTATTAGAGGATTTTGAGCAAAGGAATGATGTGATCTATTTTGTTTTAAAAGAACCATAACAGGGCTGGGGAGGTGGCTCAAGCGGTAATGTGCTCGCTTGGCATGCGCAGGGCACTGGGTTCGATCCCCAGCACCACATAAAAAATAAAATAAGATGTTGTGTCCACCAAAAATTGAAAAATAAATATTAAAAAATTCTCTCTCTCTCTCTCTCTCTCTCTCTCTTTAAAAAAATAAAAAAGTAAAAGAACCATAACAATTAACAGAAGATACAAAAGAAGAGGTAATAGAGTAATAGACATCCTGAGTGTGTGTGTGTGTGTGTGTGTATTTGTACTGGGTATTGAATCCAGGAACCTCCGAGGCCTATCCCCAGCCGTTTTTTTTTTTTTTTTTTATATTTTATTAGAGACAGGGTCTCACTGAGTTGCTTAGAACCTTGCTAAATTGCTGAGGCTGGCTTTGAACTCACAATCCTCCTGCCTCAGCCTTCTGAGCTGCTGGGATAACAGGCATTCAACACTGCACCCGGCCTGAAGTAGATGTTTTGATTTACTGGATTTTCACTTGAGGAGACATCTCTGCCTGTCAATTGTGATTTGTGTTAATGGCTCTGTGAGCCTGCAAAGAATCAGGTCCAGTTCCAATGCCAGATAGACGCATGATATTGGAAAAATCTTGTGATCATTTGGTATGTTTTTGCCTAAAATTGTTGACCTTTAAATTTGTCTGTGCAATTAAACTGTTAGACCAAATGGTTAAATATATATAGCATTTCACTTAGTGGAAAAGTTATGAAACATGCACTCTAAAAATCTTCTTGAGTCATTCTGATTTTAAAAATTATCTTTATTAGTTGTAGATAGACACAGCATCTTTATCTATTTTTATATTGTTCTGAGGATCGAACCCAGTACCTCACACATGGAAGGCAAGGGCTCTACCACTGATCCACACAGCCCCAGCCCCTCATTCTGATATTTTAAAAACTTGTTTCTGAATAATTTTAGGTTTTAGACATCTTTGGTAATGATAATTTGACTGTGAAAAAAGTTTAATATTTCATTCTCATGTGAATTATATTGTCATGGTACTTGAAATAGCATATTCTGATTGCCTGTTGAAAAGGCAGATTTTTTGTTTTGTTTTCTCTGTTCACTATGAATAAAGTTCACTAACAAACTGATAACATAAAATATATTGGGAGAAAAATTGTGCATAATTCACTTAAAATAAGAACAACGTACAGCATTTATCACTTCTCTATTAAAAATAAATTAATTGGAGATATCGGAATGCTTACAATTTCAATATTCCTGAGATATTACTGTTTCTAAGCTTTTTACAATGAGACATGTGAATCTGTGACCAGACTGAAATTCAAAAAAGAAAATCTGTGGAGGCTTTAGTATTTTATCAGTCCTACAAATTACTCTTGGAAATATGAAAATAGACCCTTTAATGGGAGTAAATTGAAAAAAAAAAGATGAATGCAATAGTTTATTTAGCACACTTATATAAAGAATCACATCATTGGTACAGTTGGTGGAATCTAGATATAAATGCAATCTAGATGTTAAGAGCTGTCTCTACACCTTGGAATAAAGTTTTAGGAATAATGTATCTTTAATGTTCTCATCTGAGTGCCCACTCCAAGTCTGCTCAGTCAGCTAGCTCTGTTTGGCCACTACATGTAAGCACATAACTGCTCAGTAACTCAGGCATGAATAGCAACTTCAGAAGAGAGCCCTATTCATTGAACAAGTTGGTGAATAAAATTTGGGGAAAATTAAGGCTCTCAAGTGCCGATCAACATTTCCCCTGGCATCCTATTAGTCTCATGCTGTAACTGCTTGACAATAAGACTATGCAATTATCTTACAATTACAGCTTCAAGATTTTAACCTGAATGAGTTTGTTGGGTCCCACTTCCATTATTTTTGCCATATGTCATCCTAATGAATGTTTTATTCTGATCTTTCTTAGCCAAGTCTTTCTCATGAGACTGAGAAGTCAAAACAGTAATACCTAATCTACTATATAATGAGAAAGATAAACTCGCCAGTTGATAGCTTCTCTTTCTTCTCTCCCTCATTTTCCCTTTTTCATGATGGACTGTCAATTAGGTCTTTCTTGTTGAAGTTATTTTGTTTGGATTAAAAGAATGAAATGGAGGGAACATGGAAAAGATCCCATAAAAGGGAAAGAAAAAAGTATGGAGAAACAGGAAAAAAAACTAGTAATAGAGGAAGCAAAAAATATCCTATGAAAATTGTGACTATGGCTTAAAACACTCAAATATGCTTCACATTTTGTTTTTCAGGATAATCAAGGTGTTAAAGCCTCTCTGTTTTGTTTCCACTCTCTTTTGGGGAAAAAAAAGTAAAATTGGAAAATCACCCCACATGTCTCAAGTGACATTTCCCCTAGAATTTCAAAAGCTTGAAATAGAGATACAGCTGAAATCATAAAAATGGTGTATGTATTAGAGTTCCTTATTTTTACATCTTCCTTATGAGAACTTTACCTGTGTATCTGTGTCCATACTCATCTTCATTTATTCACTCACCTACCCAACAATTAACCTATCAGAAATGTTGCTTATTTTCTGCTATATTCATATAGAAAGTCTGTTTTATTTAACAAAGAATTCTGAAATTTTTGTTTCTACCCAAATATTTTCAGCATAAAGAAGGTTATTCTAATAGTTTATTCAGAATGGAAGACAGAGCAGAGTATAAATGACAGTATAGATGACAAGTTCCATTTTGTTTTCTAGACAGAAATATAAATGGAAAATGCACAATAAAATCAACCTAAAAATTTTCTTCAAAAAACTGAAATTAGATATTTAACATTTGAAATGTCCCAGAGACATTTCCTACTACATGTTAAAATCTATTTCACCATAAAAATTTAAACAGATCATTTAAAGCAGAGCCCTGTATATGTAAACTATTTACATGTAATATAAAAACATCTCAATTTAATGGGAACAGGATTGATTGGTGCAAATCTGCTGTTTGGGAAGCCTCATACTGAGAAAGCAAGTTGACTTATAGCCTCATCCCTAAGTACACACAAACGTCTAGTTAGAATGTGAGTTTGGAGAAGGGTTGTGGGCAGGGGGAAGGGTCACAAAACTAAGAAACACAAGAACTTGCAGAAAACCTAAGTGTATACAAATATCAGGATGGGAAACAGCATTTCTGAAAACAAGGAAATAAAAAGCAAAAGTTGACTCTAAAACTTTAAAATATCAGAATGCAAATAGAAGGCAGAATAACAAATGTATTTGCAGTATGCATAACAGAATGTTGGACAACAATATTATAGAACAAGATTTTACAGATGCCTGTTTATTTGCACCTCAATAAGGAAGAGTGGTGTTTGTGAGGAGAGAGTAGCAAGAGAATGAGAAACAACTTATTAGTAAACAAATTCATATTTCTCTCTTAATTGTAATAAAACATTCATATTTGAGGATGATTTAAACAACATAAGATTTAATAATATAAAAGTAAAAGCACTGTATCTTTTCAAGTTAATGGGCCATGGTGAAATAATACTGTATTTGTATAATGAGCTGCTATAAATATCACCTCTGAAGGTGTCTTTTCGCTTAGAGTAGAAGTTAAACTTCGTGCAGTACCTTATGATGCCATCATGATCTGGCCCCCTACTCTTACCTCTCAAAGTCTTTTTCTCTCCTCTTCATCTGTCCCACTGGAAATTCTTTAGTCTGTCCTGATCTTAGAACTGCCCAGCTGCTGCCATCCCAGGGCTCCAACTCTGGCTGCTCCTTCCACCTAGACCCCTGTGGAAATCGCTCAGATTCAAATCATAACACCCTAGTCCTCCTAATCCTTTATACTCTGCTTTATTTTTTTCTCACTAGTATTTATCAGCTAATGAACATTAGAGTCTAGTTATCCATTATGTTTCGTCAGACTCTTGCCTCCCTTAGATTTTCACTTCTTCTATCCACTCTCATCTCCAGTGCCTAGAATAGTGCTTGGCTGTAGTAAATGCTCAATATAAATTTGTTGATGAAATGAAAGTTTCTAGTGCTAGCTCCTAGCCCAGGGCCTTGCACAGAGACCCAAGATATGTCCAATACGTGTATTCGATCAAAAACTTAAAATGACTTTATACAAATTTTTACCAGATCAATTTACAATTTGTTTTTGCTTCTCATTCTCCCATATCATTATTAAAGGGAGTGGAGTGGAAGAGGACAAATACATCTTTACATTCATCTATGTAATGCCAAACTAAAGTATATTAAATACTCTTTTCTCAGATGATAAGCAAAGTTTAGTGGGAAAAATAATTTTCTTTTTTTAATTATCAAATGCAAAAAAATAAGACTTTTGTTAGAAAACTAGCAAATATCTCTTATCACAAGAATTTTTAAATATTTTGCCTTTTATTTCCACTTGTAGAATGAATAAACATATATACATGTTATATATACATATATACATATATACATATATATTTATTTGTTAAATCTGTTTTCTCAATAATGTATTTCCAAGGACAGTTCCCTCTCTCACATCAAAATATTGTGATCAAATTAGAAAAACATTGGATGACAAATGAGAGTAGCAAAGTTGAAAGCTTGTTGTTTAAATAGGAGTAGTTTATCCTATGCAATGGCAAAAGACTCCATCTAGTCAAGTTTCTTCCTATAAATTGAAATAAATAATTTGGACACCACATGAATTCATATACTTACCATGGTTAGAATTCCTCTAGAGTCAAGGAGAAAGTAAGAACTACAGTAGGAGCCGAATAATGACGATGAATAATGAAGTGCAGGAAGTTTTTTCTAATATGTTAGTCCTGTGGTCATTGTCATGGCCCAGATTAATACGGTGAAGGCAGGGAGCTACTTTCAGAGATACTGGGGATTCTGGGAGCTGGTGGAATCTGCTTACTTGGGAGCACATATATTCCTAATTATAGGAGGTCTCCATAAGGTACTGGGTGGTGACATAGTTAGTGGTACTTTAAAGGAAAGCAGCTTTGAAGGGAGTCTTAGTTATCTACTTTAAAATCTGAAACCTGGGACAATCCCTGTATGTTTATTTAGCTAATCATTCCTATTTTAATTCTATTCCAAAGAAGGTTGGAATTTAGTTTAAAGCTCAGTGAGGCAGGGGAAAAAAGTCATTTTTGCTCCATCTAGCAGAATCATGCTACCATGCAAAACCCTAAGGCCAACTAACCAAGACAAGGGTCTTGTCTAGTGTCCAGACTTTCAATCAGAAAAATTCTATGAAGGATGAGTCCAAGGACATGTTCTCATTTCTATCATGGGTTTACAGCCTCAGCAACTCTCTTCCTCAAGAACAAGGCTTAAGGAGTATGTCGACATTCAGAATCAGGGGACAAGCAGATGAATTTTATTTATGTGAGGGACTTCTGACAACTTTAACATTCTCCTGTTCTCAGAAGAGATGGGTCCAGCTTCAAAAAAAAAAAAAAAAAAAACAAAAACCAAAAAACACTACAACTTATATCTTTCCCTGGCCAAGATTCACTGAAAAATATGTTTTCATGTCATAAAATAGATAATTTTGTGTAAAGAGTCTGCATGCTGAATTGGGCTTTGACTGCCAAATAACATACAAAATCAGCAGATTGTTATCTTATCCTTTGGCACAATTGTATCATTAACTTCAAATTGTGTACAAACAGTGGACAATTCCAGAAAAAGAAATGTAAGAATAAAACCTTAAAGCAGATGTATGGCAAAATCCTTAAGTGTAGCCTGACAGAATTTGTTTGCATCAGTAAATTTCTCTCTGGCTACCCACTGGCCTCAGGAATGCCATATTAGCTCACTATTGTGTTTAAAAGGTAACCTTGGAAATCAGCATCAATTTTCCTTTCTTAACTTAAAACATCTTAAAACTACCTACTTCTGTTATTTGCCAAAGGCAAACAATGTGACCTATTAGCACTGGGCTGTAAAAAAGCCCTGACCCCAAGACAACAGAAAGCTAAACATCTGGAGAAAATCTAGTACCCAAAGATGGATTCTACAGTGTGGTAACAGGTGGCACTAAGAACTAGTAAGCTGCGAATGTCTCCAATTCCATTTCTCCCAATAAATTCCTTTAAGCAGGTGCAAGGGTAAAGGAGAATTACTTTCCTTGCATTAAGTTCAAAAGAACTTTCTTTCTTCCCCCCTTCTAGAATTTTTGAGATGATATCGCTCTAATTAAAATACCATTGTACACTATGTTTTCTTTTTCTCATTAGGGAGGCATGTCATTGATGCATTATCAAAGTATCTAAATATCTCAAACAATGGTCAAAATGCTGACTGATAAACAGATGAAAATTAAACAGCCTAAATATAAAGCCAGTTTCCTTTCCTTTAAAATGGATTAAATTTTTGTTTTAAATTAATTCCAAATAATGAAGCTATCTTAGAAAAAAAATAGTCTTTTAAAATTAAAGGAAAATTCTGTTCCCAGAGTGTCTTTATTATTCCAAGCAGGACATTTAAATTTTTAAGTCCTCAATTTTCTCTTCTTTGAAGTAAATATTAGAGATAATTTGGTCTCTCTGTATTTAAAAAAGGCACATATGGAAGGTTTTGGGGTCATTTTCTTTAAAAATACTAGTGCCAGATTTCTCATCCTTAGACATAAGATAGCCAAGCAATCCAAGATGAAAATAGGACAGTGGCATATGACTCCTCTGTTAATGACTCCACAGATGGAGGTTGAGTTCTGATTACCCACAGTCAGGAAAAAAACACTGAAGTTAATAGATTCAGAAACTATAACTTGACATTTATAAACTGATGTTTTTCATTGAATTTTTAATCCAATCATGTCAGGCATAGACTCAATGGGAACTGCCAAGAGGGTTCTACCATAATTGATCTAGTTTGCAGCCATTATACATTGATAGGGAAAACTTAGATAGCTCATGAAGTCTGAATTTTTATTTTTAAAAATTTTATATTATAAATTTTTAACTGAAATTCATCTCCTATTTCCATGAGAACATGGAACACAAAGACACATATAGAAAATATTACAATTTTACATCATAAACAAAATATTGAAATCTGAAATTATTTCTAAATTTTTTTTGTGTGTTTTTTTTCTCCAACAGGTCCAAGTAAAATACACATTGCATGGTTTAAATTATTTGATTTGTATCCATCACATAATAGTAAAGTTATCAATATAGAGTATTTATAAATTTATTTTCTTACCTCTGATTCTTTTCTTTTTCTTTTCTTTTTTTGGTACTGGGGATTGAACTCAGAGGCATATGACCCCTGAGTCACATCTCCAGGCCTATTTTGTATTTTTTATTTAGAGACAGGGTCTCACTGAGTTGCCTAGTGCCTCGCCAGACTGAAGCTGGCTTTGAACTTGCAATCCCCCTGTCTCAGCCTCCCAACCTGCTGGGATTACAGGTGTGTGCCATGATGCCCAGCTTATGTGTGGTTCTTAATATCTTATAATTTGAACTTCAAAATCCTTGCTTGCCACACGACTAACTTCTCTACATTTAGTAAGAAAAATTACACATCTCCTTTACTCCATAGCTATTTTTATGAATATATTTTGCCATAAATCTAAAAATGAATTTTACACATATATTTTAAACACAAACTTTGGAAACATTGCAGCTGTCTGGTTGCAAGAGTTTTGAAGACAAATTTCTATTAACTGGAAGATTATTTCAGGGGCTTATATTTTTGCATCCCTCTTAATTCTTGCAACAGCAAAACTATAGTGACTTTGATCTTCACTCTATTTTTCTTTTGCAGTGAGAAGGAGAAAGTGATGTTCAATGAAGAGGGTTGGCGGAGCCCCAGTGAACTCCAAGAGTGAGTAAGACAGTGAGCATGTGGTGTTGGAAAGAGCACTGCAGAGAGAAAGTCAGGAGCCAGGAATAGTCCCTTTGCCTTTAGGATTCGTCTTTCCTTCCCATCCCATCCCAGAGAAGTCTCATTCTCTGCTAAAACAACAGAAGATGATATAGCTTATCTATTTTTACAGCCACAAAAAATTATGGGCCTTTTTTGTTCTACTAATTTCTAGCCAAAATAACTATTTGGTGTAGCAAAACATGAGGGATTTAACACCATCATGAATCTACTTTTTTCCAACTAGAAAAATGCAACGATTCCTGCATTTTATTGGCATATGTCCTTTTCTGCTTTCTGTTCTGCCGCAGTCCGGCTGCAGCAAAATAACCGGGGGGTGACGAACAACTTGTGTAGATCGATACAGCAGGAGTGGGAGCCATTTATTGTAGGACAGGAGGGGTATATACACATTCCACAATGTTAAGGTCTGTAAACGAGTCAAGATGGCGCCTGGCATTTTGCCAGAGGGAGTGGTTTCTGAAGTAACGCCAGCGAGCCATTAAGTGTGGAGATTCCTTATTGGTTGACTGCTGTATCTAGTTTATGTTAATTAAGATAAGCTGTGTGGAATGTATATATACCCCTCTTGTCCTACAATAAACGGCTCCCGCTCCTGCTGTATCAATGTACACAAGTTGCTTGTCAGCCCCCGGTTATTTTGCTACAGCCGGACTGCGGCACTCTTCTTCTCCTTCCCTAGTTCCGACTTCCTTTTTCCATCATTTCTGAAGCAAGCAGGGAGAAAGATCAGTTTGATTTATCTGTACCTCCAGGGAGCTTAGAACCTAGTGAAGCCATGAAAATAAACTTCAGTGACTACCGTGACAAGGTAGAAGATACTCTGGAAGCAACCTGCCAGGGCAGCACAGAGAGGAGGTCACCACTGAGACCCAAAAGGTGAGTCTGAGCCAGGTGCCAGCTCCAGGTGCAGGAAGTGTGGGCATCACAGGCTGAAAGGAAGCAAGTGAGGCTTAAAGATAGAGAAGAGGCTGTGGCAGAGCATGCTAGCTGTGAGCCACAGAATGTCTTCTTCCTGGACATTCAGCCACACTGCATCTCCCAGCCTCTCTCCCTTGCACGTGGGAGGGTGTGTGTGTGACTATTTTCCACTGACAGAACAGGAGGATGAGCATTGCTTCCTAGCCAAGTCCTGACCTCCCTTCCCTGAACTCCCTCTGTCAGCCAAATAGCAAAAGTAGAAGTCCCTGAAAGTCTGCAGAGCCACAAATGGGAGCCCCAGCTTCCTAAGGCACTGTCAGAAAAGTCTGGCCAACAAGAGCCCTCTGTGGACTACTATTTAAACAAGAAATCTCCCCCCCCCATGTTCAGGTCATTACACAGCTGACCTAACTCAAGTACCCAGGGCTAAGCTGGGGTATGGCCATTTGTAGACCAGTTTTTTTTAAAATTAATTAAAGTATTTATTAGTTCTAATCAGTTATACATGACAGTAGAAAGCTCTTCGGTTCATTCTGTTTTTATGTTAAGGGCAATAGCGACTCCTGAAGGACTTTAAACTGGGAAATGCCATAATCACAATTAGCTCTGAGATGAAGGAGCAGCCATCGTTTTAAATAATTGTAGTCCTTTTCCTGATTTCCTGAGCTAATCACATGATGAATAATGTGTGGCAAGACTCACTCTGATAGTGTTAGTGAATTCCAGTCTTAACACAGATAATAATAACCATGAATGTCTGGAGCTTGAAAGACATAATGGATAATTTTCTTAAAGTCCTTTACAAAACAGAAAAAGCCATAGAGGTGAGGTGCCTAGTCAAGGTCACCTGGGGATGCTCACAGCAGTGTGGAAGACAGGGACGACAGCCAGGTTCTTTTGCTCTCATTCCAAGGTTTTTTCCACTGTGCTTGGCTGTTTAAATTCCTGTAGCCCCAGTGCATGAAACAGATCAGACTGCTCTGGGGAAATGAATTAAGAGGATTAACCACTGAAAAGTTATGGTTTTGCACTTAAAAGAAATGAGCTATCAAACCATGAAAAGATAGGGAAGAAACCTAAGTGCATATTACGAAGTGAAAGATGCCAATTTGAAAAGACTACGTGTGGTATGATTCCAACTATACAACCTTCTAGAAAAGACAAAACCATGGAGACAGTGAAAAAGATGAGTTTTTGCCAGGGCGTGGAAGGGAGGCATGACGATGAGACACAGCAGAGGGTTTTTGAACTACTCTTTATAATACTATAATGGTGGATCTTTGTCACTACACATCTGTCCAAATCCATACAGTGTACAACACCTAGAATGAATCTTAATGCAAACAATGGACCGTGGGTGACAAGGACATGCCGAGGTAGGATCATCTATTACAACAAACATTCCACCCTGGTGGGGGATTTTGATCATGAAGGAGCTGTGCATACATGAGGGTAGACACTACAGGAAAATCTCTGTTCCTTCTTTCCATTTTTGCTTTGAACCTAAAGGTGCAAAACAAAGTAAGCTTTTATTTTATTTTAAGTTAGGGTACTGGGGATTGAACTCAGGGCACTCGACCACTCAGCCATATCCCCAGCCCTATTTTGTATTTTATTTAGAGACAAGTTCTTACTGAGCTGTTTAGGGACTCACTTTTGCTGTGGCTGGCTTTGATCTTGCAATCCTTCTGCTTCAGCCTCCCAAGCTGCTGAGATTACCCAAGTGCACCACCACGTCTGGCTAGTTAAGTATTACCTTAAAGTTAAAATTTGGGCAATAAGATTTTGTTTATAAACTTGGAAGTATTTAATAATACAGATTTTTAAATATAGAAACTTTAATAATATAGAAATACAATATATTGTTTCTTTTACCTTTCTTAGGCTGATATTTTATTTAACTGAAATATTATAACATCTTACATCTTCTTTCAAACACCTCTGTCAGTTCTAGAGGGTTTTGTGTATAACTTTCTATCTCCATGATGTTATCCCTTTTTAACCTGCAACTTCCTCCATATTCTTTTCTGAATTCATTTCCTGGCCTGGAAGGGCACAGCCACGGTGCCTACCTGTGAGTCTACCGCTGTTTGTGGAATACCTGATGAGAATAAACGGGTTTGGATTGGCACTTTGCTTGTGCTGCAGAACATTAAGAAAGAAAAGGCATTGTTTTGAGAAAATGGCTTTTTAATTTTCCTGGGGCACCTGAAAGCTCTTGGCTGCTGTTAGGGAAAGACAAGGGAAGTACATCCACCTTCTTATGTGAGTAGAAGATAGCTGACTACATATCAAACAAAAGCAAAGGGCATTAGCTTAAAGAACAAGAAAATAAGAGACTATAACCAAGAACAAATTTGCACATATTAAAAAAGTGTTAGCCAATATGGACCCTTCCCTGCATTGATATTAACTGGTATCAATATAAATACAAAGAATGAAAAACTATCTTAAGTACCCAATGGCAAACTCGAAATTAATGCAAATCAAATAAGTTAAAGCTGGCCAATAATTTGAATTTAGCTCTATATCCTCTACTCCATAAGTGTAAAAGCGTATGTGATTATAAATAAATGAATCAGCCTATAATGTTGCATATGCCAATAAGATGCAAGAATCATTTCAAAATAAACTTAAAATATCAAGCGAATCTAACCTTCAACCTTGAGGATAGCTCCAAGAATAGGTTCTTCCTATCTATCTATCTATCTATCTATCTATATATCATACACCATGTATTATGTAAATAATTTTTAAAAAAATGAATACCTGACACATTAGGAATGGCAAGTACATATTGATAATGTATAGGATAACATTTCAGAGAACAACCAACTGGCTGTAATTGGGGGTTAGTGATTGGGAAAAGAGAGAAAGTATTCAAGGCAAGGCTACTTTTGGATGAGAAGCCTGTCCATTCTTCCTTCTCTTCATGGGGGCATGATCATAACTATCATATAAAATTAGAAATTTCACACACACATACCCAGCACATAAGCTAGCATTTTCTTTGGCACATAATAGACACCTGAAATGTGATAATTTTGTTACTATCATCATCATTATTATTACTATTATTATCATATTAGGTTGCCCAGGACAAAGTCCCCAGTTAGTACATCAATACATTGTTCCTTTCAGAATCAACTGATGAATTTTTTCACAGAAGGGTCACTACTTATGAGATATATTTTCTAATTGTCTCTTGTATGTATATGTATGTATATATATATATATATATATATATACTCATTACTATGAAGCAGAAGAATATAAAGATGTTCATTCTATGGGACTAAAAGAAATGATTGTATGCTACAAAAGGATGGTTACCAATTACTTTATTATTTCATAGGGAAAAAGATAATTTGCCACAGCTGTTATCTGAGGTTTCAGCACCTTTTGTTCAAGCTGTATAAAAGTGCTCTTCCTTTTACAACAATGAATGAAAGGTAGCTGACTGAAAAAAGAAATGCTTCAAGCATATTATTTCATGGTGGCCCTGGAGAGCATTGGACAGAAAGTTCAGGATAATCTATAAAAAGCAGGGTGAAGGGAGGGGGCGATGAAAGAGGCTAAGGGGCTACGGGGCCATGTGAATCTATGTGGAAAAATGATCAGTACTGGAGAAGGTTAAATTCTCGGTCCCTGAAGTCTTGCTGTTGTGGCTACAGCCCAAGAAAGTTAATGAAAGAAAGGCCCACTGACAACTCCCGCTGCTTCGACAGGAGCTTACCACCTCATTACTGGCCAGATTCTTACAACCAAAAGAAAAGAATACTTCTGCCAAGGAAAAGAGTAAGGGTTGGAGTGAGAGAGTCATCCAAGCAAGGCCCTGCTGATATTGGGTGAGGATCAAAGTGATACCAAACAAAGGGAAGTGGACAAGAAATAGCTGCGCCAAGAGCCTTGACCACAGCCTAGACGACTCTCCAAACCCTAGGCAGGAGAGACCGAAGGACAGTTCAACCCCTCTGTCCTCCTGCCGCACAGGCAAAAGTAAATGAAGTGACACCATCTGCTCACTTCCCCAGCAGAGAGAGCCTCAGCTCCTCGTGGTTAGCAAGGCAAACATTTCCAAAAGCATTACTCTAATTACAAATGATTAGAAATGATTCCTAGAAGTGGAGACTTAACTCACAGTGTGCCTGGTTAATGAGCGTTTTCTGCACATCCCCACTGCCTTCTGAGCTGACTTTGAAAGCACTGGCTGGAGATGGTTTCTGAGGTTTTGAAATGAGTCTCTTAAAGACAATAGGAGGCTACACTTTTTCTATTTCTCTAAGCATACCAATGCATGATTTTTTTTTTGGTTTGTTTTTTGTTTTCTTTTTGATATATATATCAAAAAGAAATATATATATAAAATATATTTTAACCAAAAGCACAATAGAAAATCACAGGATTCTTTCAGGGCTAACAAATACAATTTTTATGGCTGCAGGGTATTTGTGCATGTGTGTTTGTGTGAACATGTGCACACATGTGCATGTGCTCACCAAAATGGTGGGGGGGGGGGCAATAGAGTACCAAGCAACCAATCAACTAATATTAAACATGCAAATTTATAACATTTTTCATAGAAATATATTCCTTGTTATAAATTTAAACTCTGTTTTCATTTGTTTAAGGTGTAAAGCATTAATACTCCCCATTAAAAACTGACAATACCAAGTGTTGACAGAGAAGTGAAGCAACCTGAAATCATATGCATTGCTGGTGGGTAGAAATTCAGAAATCTGTCAAAAAAGCAGAACCTAGGCCCTCTCTGTGACCCAGTAATTACAAAATTCAGTATATATATAGCCAATGTACAAATGTATGTGCATCAAAAGATGTGCACTGGAATGATTTTTAGCATCAATAATCAAGCAATATCAACAGCAGACTGAAAAAAGAGATATAGTATATTCTCACAATAGAATAAGCAGCATAAGTTGGCAAAACTAAGATTTATGAATGAAATCTGGCCCATAAATTGCTTTTGTAAATAAAATTTTATTAGAATACAAACATATCTCTTCATTTACCTATTATATATGCTGCTTTCATGCTGTGATAATCAAGAAGGGCAGAGTTGAAAAGTTCCAACAGGAACTACAGATCAATACACCAATCATTAAATATCTACCTTATTTGTTCTTTATAAACATTTTCAAATCCCTGCTCTCCAGCAAAAAATAAAAAAAGTTAATAAATTTTCAGTCATCAACAACATGGGTAACCCTCAAAAAAATGTTAGGTGAAGGTAGAATTTACAATTACTGTTTGAGCCTGTATATATAGAGTTCAAGTGCAGACAAAATTAATGTATGATGATGGGTGTCAGAAAATGCTTAACTCTATGGAGAGATTAAATGCTAGATGGGGCATTATTAAGACAAATGATTAAGACTACTGGTTCTATCTTTATATGGAAGACAGGTTCATGAATATGTTCATTATAAAAAACTGACTTTCAATTTGTGAACTTTCCTCTGCTTTTCAATAAAACTTTGCTTAGAGTGTAAAAAAAAAAGTTTATCAAAAGTGAATAAGACATTGCTAAAACAAGTTGTTCTGAGGTTATTCTTTCATGTTTACTTCTACATTAAGTCATTTAGAATATTTAGAATTATTAAGATTTATTTTTTTCTCAGACTAAATCAAGAGAAACCTTTTTATTTACAAATACTACCTTTGTGCGCTCTCTCTCTTTCTCTCTCTCTCTCTCTCTCTCTCTCTCTGTACTAGGGACTGAACCCAGAAGCACTTAACCACTGAGCCACATTCCCAACACCCTTTTATCAATTTGGTTTAGAGACAGGGTCTCACTAAGTTGCTAAGGCTGGCTTTGAACTTGCAATCTTCCTGCCTCAGTCTCCCAAGTCATTGGGATTACAGGTATATGTCACCACATCCAACTTACTCTTCATATTGATCAGAAATAAAATTGAGTACAAAGCATCTAATTTGTATTATTGCAGGTGAAATTGAAAACTTAACTATGAGGAAATTAAAAAAAATAAAACTATGAGGCATCTTGGATGTGATCAATGATGACCATCTAGGAAATTAATGATCAATTTTGGAAATCTTTGAGAATGATTTCACTTTGAGGACTCTTGCCCTTGCCTTTCTTTCTTCTTTATCCTTAAACCTTAAATTTTACTGAAGAAATGTCACATAAAAGTAGCATAAACAACTAGAAAATTTCTTCAGGAGATAAATCAACTGTAAATGCTTTTTAATTAATTCTATTATGAAAAGAATATTATATCATAAAAGCATCTCTCCATTGGAGGCTTATATCTGATTTCTGAGATTAAATTGGTTTCAATTTGTTTTCATGTTTAAGGTATGCAGATCAAGAACTATAAATGTAATTTCTACATATAAAATATGAGAATCTTAAGATAAATATTTAATGTTCTAAACCCCTGACAATTCATAAGTCCTAAAAGAAGCTGTTTTGCATTATATTATATAGATTACGTAGCAGATCAACACATGTGCGTATACACACACACAGAATATCAGACATCAAAGTGCAGACTAATTCTGGATGCTAGATGATTGATAAACTTTATAGATCATCCAAGTTTTCTTTTCTTCATTCACCTAGAAAAGGACTCATTCTTTTCAAACACTGAGTTCTAAGTCTTTCTCTTTGTAAATCCTCTGATACAATCTGCTCTTCTAACTATAAGTTCCCTGAAGGCAGAGATGATGTGTGTTTGCTCAGTGTCATGTTCTCAGAGCTGTCATAGTACCTAAAACACAGTAATAAATATTTATTGCATGAAAAAATGAATGAATTATGAAGGCAGACAAAATAGACCCTGAATAACTGAACATGGATCCAGCAGATGGGAAAATGTTGTAAGATAAAAAAAATATATTGACTCAGAGCCAAAATATACAGGGGAAAAAAAAGCATGTTGGGTTTGGGGTAGACCTTGCTTCTTCATCTTAAACAACAAGTCCAATTCAATCATAAAAAATGATGCCAATGCTAGTAATGACTCAGGATAAGACAGCTAAAAGTAGCAGATATTGTCTTTATTTAAAAGTATTTTTCAAATATTCTACAATAATGTTTATTATTTTATATTCAGAAATAAAGTGAAATAAAGGGAATCAAATGTTTATTTCAATGATATTTACTCATTATCTAACACATGCAAGGCAATGCCCAGGTATCTAGATATAAATGTGAAAAAAGTCTTTATAATATATTCACAGCCCAGGCACAGGTAAGACAGACATGAAAATTAACCATTATAAGCAGTATAATTGATGCTAGAGTAGGTGCATTTATTAGGCACTAGATTGAGAGCAATTGAATGTGAAAATCTGTGTCAGGGTAGAAAAGCCTGAGAAGGTTCACAGAGTAGGTGACATATAAATTTTTTTTTTCATGATAAGATTTAAAGAAATTACTAAATGAACCATTATATTTCATAATGCTGAACTTAAAGCCTCTCCACCATTTTTTTTTACTAAAATTATGAGAGTTTGAGAAAATAACCTAATGAATAAACCAACCACTGGCAAAATGCTATAATTACAATCATGAAGACAGGAAAGAAAGAAAGTAATAGAAAGTATTTTTCAGGTGGACCAGAAAAGGGAGTTGCCGTTTTCTTTTTCAGGAAAATCATTGCTAATTGAAAATAAGTAAGTTTTTACAAGTTGGTAGTCCCAATAATACCTTAGTCTTTTAGAAAACAATAATATTTTCATGGTGATTTCTTGTATGAAACAACAATCTGATAATCCCATGGATTTTCCAGATTTAGATGAAATCAAGAGCTAGCAGTCACATTTGTTCATTAAAAACAACAAAACAAAAAATAGAAGAAGAAAAGACCATTGTATTTCCTTTTAATGATCCTTTTACATGTATGCATTTTTGTTTTTAAATCCCCCAGCAGTAGATTAGTGAAGAATACTTTTTTTTCCTTTTGCTCTTCTGGAAGCTTGGAAATCAGTTGGAGCTTCAAACACACATGGACACACACACACACACACACACACACACACACACACACACAGAGAGAGAGAGAGAGAGATTGTGGGAGGAAAGAAGAACATTGGCCTTCTGAAGGCAAATCCCTAGTCTTATCAATGCCCTGTGTAAAACGAGGACATTTTAAATACATCCATCTTGCTGAACACTAACTAACTGCTGAATGAATTGACCGACTTTACATTTCAGGCAGTGTCTTTTCACTGTTATAAGCCTTATAATAGAAAAGCTTTGTTTTAAGGCTGATAATTCTTATTGTGAATCCATTTCTGTGTTTTGTACCAGTTCTAAACCGTGAAAGAGGCAATAAGAGGGCATCCTTGTTGCTCAGCTGATGAAAATAATGTTTTAAATTCATTCATTAAATAAAAAACTGTTGCTATCCAATATTTTCAGGAAACCATCTAGTCATGTTCCCCAAAGAAACATTTATTGAAATGTGTCAGGTCTTAACTGTCAGAACATCTCGAAGGTTCAAAGTTTAATAAGCTGTGAATTACTGCCTTGTTCTTCACAAGACAGGGACCTTGAGAGTGAAGGATCTTTACTGACAGTGAGTGTTCTGGAAGGATTGCTTTCTCTGAGTTTATTTTAAAGTTACTGGGCACCTTCCTAACCATTTAGTCTATCCAGATGGGCCGCCTGCAGTAATAAAGAACAGTCATAAATGTCATTATGCACAGAGAACACCTGTCTTGTACCTGAAGTGAAGTTCATCACAAGCTTGCTTCAGATATAACCTGGGTTCTCCAAGTGCTTCCCAGGTGACTTCCAGCTGCAGTTGTGTGTTCTTTAGATTCAAAGTACCCCCAGCTGGAGCTGACAATAATAATTTTCTAGTTATTAATGCAATATAGAAGATGGATTTTTGACAATGTATGCACAGTCTAAAGATGCAGCATACGTTAAAATAAAATTTGAAAGCAAAAAGTCATATGTTGTCAGATATTTAAGTAATTTTTAAATATTAGTCCATACTGAAAAAAAGTAGTTAGAATCATGGATAGTGTGAGCTCTAAGGAAGATGGAACTCTCTTATGATTTAGAGGTGAGGTGTGCCCCAAAAGCTCATGTGTGAGACAATGTAAGAGGTGAAATGATGGGGTCACAGAGCCTTAACCTAATCACTGTATTGGTCCACTTGATGGATTACCTGGGTGGTAATTGTAGGTAGGTAGGGTGTGACTGGAGGTGATCACTTGGGAACATTCCTTTGAGGTTTATATTTTGTCCCTCTCTGCTTCTTGGTGCTATGTCCTGAGCTGCTTTCCTCAGCCATATCCCTTCTGCCATGATGTTCTGCCTCACCTAGGGCTCAGAGCAATGGAGCTGGCCATCTATAAACTGAGATCTCTAAAACCATAAGCACCAAATAAAATTTCTGTTCTCTAAAATTGTTCTCATCAGTCTTTTGGGCACAGTAACACAAAGCTGACTAATAAAAATTCCGCGATGATATATTAATTTTGTAGAGTACAAAATAAAATAGACAAAATAAATAGTGTAATGATAAAAATAGTGTAATAGAAAGACTGGGGGCCATGCTACTGAATTTAAGTATAAATTAATCTGGCCTATCAAATACACTACTACCAAGACCATTTTTTATCAAAACCCTATGTGAATTTCAGGTGAATCATATTCCCAGCTCTCCTGCTGGTAACAGATTTACCAAAATGCACTGAATGATCTGAACTCCACTGAAGAATGTTTATAGCAACCTGCCAAAATAAGAAATCTACCTTGAACTCTTGTTTCAGTTTTTTATTGGAAAAGGATCAGTAGGCTTCTTCTCTCCAGAATTCCATGAAGAACAAATTCTTTTGTTATCCAATGCACTATTATCCTAGCCCCATCCCCTTGGTCTTGGAAGAATGAACCAGAGGCATGGAATCCCAAAAGGCATTTTAGAAAATCATAGTTTCAAGTAAGCTAAGTTTGAAAATATTTGCCATTATCTTTTCACAGGGCATTGAAAAATCAACTTCCAATAATATTGAAATGGAGAGACTTTGAACAGAATATTAAGCCCTAATGGCAGAAATATAGTTTATTTTTAAAGAGAAAATGAATTAGCCATCAATTACCTCTACCAATTAGGAGAGTTTGGTGTGGTGTGGGTTTGAGAGAGGGGAAGGCTATAGAAATTATGCAGAGATTCTTGGGCCTGGAATTCAAAATGTGATGATGCTTCTGACTGATTCTATGGTCAGCTATGACATGATCTAGCTTCCTACCTGAATGTGCAAAATGAATTATAAAGGAAGTCAAGCATGGAGAGTGAGGATAATTTTGGGTCACAGAGAAGTCTAGTGACCAAAGCTGGAGGCTTGTACTGAGCACAGCAGGGAAAATCTGTGGGGTGCATCCAAGTTATTGGTTGGGAAATTTTCTTAAAACTTCAACAGATCTCATAAAAGTTTACCTCTTTTTGGTCTAATGTTGAATGACATTATGGTAACAAGGAAGAGAAGAGAGAAGGTTATTAAACAATAGTAAAATAAGCAAGATCTATTTGTATTCATTATTCATTCTAGAAAAGCACAACTTTAATTTGTTGGTTTGTAAATTTTTATGATTTTTCTCTCATAACAGTGTAAAATTTTTAAAAGTTTTAATTTCACAGATGGATTTTTGCAGAAATATTAGTATCTATAAAGTTTAGATCTTATTTTTAGTTGGTGAAACACAATTGTTCCAAAACTCAATTTCTCCTGTAAAGGAAAAGCTAAGCTAAAAGGGGGGGGGGGGGG
>NW_026000240.1:18058077-18088313 GCF_001458135.2 Marmota marmota marmota | reverse complement strand
GAATGAAAGGTAAAAGCGTAAAGGGCTAAATGGGGGGGGGGGGGGAAGAATCTGTGTGTGCTTTTATCCCTAAGCCTAGAAAGGGCCATTATGTAATTTTTAATTTCTGTTTATAGGAGCTAAAATTTTAAGCATTAGTTCCTTAGTAAAATCTCAAAATTATTATTTTGGAGGCATAGATGTTTTAAAATATTTGACTTTTCCATTTCTATGAAATCGGATTATTAGATGAAATTATTTCCAAGAAAATATTTTAGCAAGAAAATTAAATTGAAACACAACAATTTACAAAAATTATACAGAAGATTTCAGATGCAGCACTTTATAAGGATAAATGATAAAGGATCTCATCATTACAAAGCCTACTTGCTAAATACCAGATCTTGCTCTCCATCTTCCACCAGCTGAAAGAATGAAGGATATGTAGTGTTATTGGCAGCCACCACATTCTCATGCCCTCAAGAAATGAAGTAAGATTATGCATGAAAACAACACAGCAATAAAAACTTGGTGGAACAAGCACTATCTTATTCTGGGGAAGCAAAAATAAGAAGATTGAAGGGTTTTATTTTTATTTTTGTTTCACTAAGTTTTATGGAAAGATCTTTAAGGTGCATAAAATTCTCTTTGGATCCTTGAGTTAAAATTCAGACAACAAATTATTTATACATAAAGGATTATTTATTTATACATAAAAGAACTTTATCTCTTCATTATTTTGTATTAGATACTCTGTATCATACACTCCCTTTCTTTATACTCTTCATACATTGGCATTGAAGTAGGAAAAAGTTAAGGGAACGTTTAGCTATAGGCAACACATTAGATCACTTGGAAAGTTTTCATTTGGAAAGAGAAAGAGCAACAGAAGATGTTTAAGGATAAGTTATCTCGGTGCAAGCCATCTTAAGGTAACAGGCACTCTTCAGTAGATAGAGCTCCAGCCACCATGAGAGCTCCGTTATTAGAGATGGTAAAGCTGACTGGGATTTCTCTGAAGGAACACAGTTGGGACTTGTTCCTAGCAAAATGCAGTATGCTCTCTCAGAGGTAGGGGTCCCTCCAAAGGGGATCATTTCCTGCCAAAGAGCTCATTTGTATGAGCATCCCCCCTCCCAGGCTCCCCAGCAACCCTCCCCTTTGCTTGGCACCACGCAGCACCATCACGTGACTTTTTGGACTGCCTGACTGAGTTCATTGAACGTGCCGTCTTGGCATGGCAATTATCCTAGCAGTGACAGAAGCCAGGAAACATATACCAGTAAATGGATTTCATTTTAATCACTGTACATAGGGTTTGCTTGATTTATCCCATATCATACCCAGCTCCAATGTGGCAGCCAGATTCTGAACTCAGTTGCCATGCTCAGCAAAAGGCCTACGGTTGAACTTGGGTTGTGTTGCCAAAATACAGGTTTCTTTAACTATCTTTTCCTTTTTAATTTTTTTTCCTGTTATCTTCATTCTCCCTTAGGGTTCATTGATAAGGTTGAACAGGTTCAATTATTAGAAACTGTGGAACAATAAAGCTATTTGTGTTTGAACCACCAAGTATCTTGAATGGAATGTTAAAATAGAAATTAAAAATCATTATTTTGAAGGAGATTAACAGTTTTGTGCTCCATTAACTTTTCATGTAATCTGATTCTTTTGTGACCCCATTCATCTTTAAAAATTCTATCTTGTACTCTCTCTTTAATTAGGTTAATATGGTGCTTAAAATTGTGTTAGGAGCATAATGCATTGTCAAGAGCTGCTAGCTGTTGCAACTCTTTCCACTCCTCACATACTAATCTACTTGTATAATATTTTATCACCCTTAGGGGCTCCTCCACTTGCGCCCATGGCTGCCCTGTTGATCTGCATTCCCCAAATCTGGCAAACAACACTGCATTCAATGATGTTTCTCACTAATGGCAAATAGTCACCACATCATCATCAGGATCACTGTCATCACAAAAACTACAGCACTGTCATTGCTATGACATATAATGATTTCACTATATATCATATATAATATGATTTCTTACATATGTAAAATCAGGAGGTAAAAGGGACACAATCTTAACAACAGGAACACACTAGAAATTGGGAAGGTGAAAAATGAGAATGGCTTGGGAAGTCTGTGACTTTTCATACTGAGCAGAGACAGAGAAGCGTAAAGACACCTAATCCCAATATGATGATCTAGTTCCTGATTAAATTTCTATACATAATTTTCCAATTGTGCTTGGAGTGGCCAGAGAAACCTTACATATTCCATTTTCTACTTTTGAAAATAAAAAAGTTCAGAGATTTCACCTTCACAGTTATCTACTCTAGTTTCATACCATAATCAACTCTTGATACTGTTAATCCCTATACCAGGTGAAAAAGGTTTCTCTTTCTTTTGAAAGATTTGAAAATTGTGACTAGAGGTGTCTGTTTACCTGTTTTTTTTTGCCTCCATTGTAAATGTCTGAACAAAAATTAAAACAAAAGAGATCATCTTTCTGCTTAAAACACAATTATGGCCTTTCAGGTATGTCCATTTGACTAGGCTGCAGTCCACAGTTGTTCAATGTAACATTTAATCTAGATTTTGCTGTGAAGCTATATTATAAATACAATACATCTAAGGGGCTTAAAGTCAGCTCCAGAGCTTCTATGAAGAATAAGAAATTCTATCTGAGGGCAACAGCTTCAATCCATATGTAGGAAGTCTAGCCTGTCTTTCCTTATGGCCTCTCCTATGGGTTTCAGATTTGTGAAATCAGCCCCCCCAAACCACAGAAGCCAATTCTTTGTGAATAATCTTTTTATGCATAGATACCTTCCATTGGTTCTCCTCTGTTTGAACTCCAATTGACAGATTTTGTTACATGGTAGTGGAGTATTGTTGTAACATATGCATAGAAATGTGAAAATGGACATGGAATTGTGCAACGAGAAGAAATGAAAAGAATTTTGAGGAAAGTAGGTCTCAAAATGTCCCTATATGGCCTTGAACAAAAAATTAATAGAAATATGGATGTCAATAACTCTGCTATAAATGGTTGATGGTAAATGAGGTATGTGAAGCTCTCATGAATGACTTGAAGAAGATCATATGGCTATTAAACTTGCCCCTGGTGAGGTTCCAGAAGGAAAGGAATATGTTATTAGAAACTAGAGGGAAGGTGATTCTGTTAGATACTGGCCAAGTTATCAGTAGAACTCTGTTTTGCAAAAAGAAATGCAATCCTACTTTAAAACCCATGTTTTATCCTGGTAATATTAGTGTCATTTTTTTTTCTGTACTGAGGTTTGAAACCAGAGGTACTTTACCAATGAGCCACATTCCCAGTATTTTTTAGTTTTTATTTTGAGACAGGGGCTAAATTGCCTAAGGCCTCACTACGTTGCTGAGGCTGTCTTTGAACTTGTGATCATCCTGCCTCAGTCTCCCATAGTGTCAAATTTTTGATGTGCAGAACTATAAGATAATTAACTGGTGTGCTGTTTAAGAAAGTTAAGCGTTTGTGATTCATGATCACTGGTCAATGATTTGGCTGAAGGTACTTATAAGAACACAATTTGAAATTTGAATTCAATGAAGTCGTGGAGAGAGGTATGTGAATATCTCTCCCTGAGTTGGCAAAGAAGGTGAAGACATTTATTTATTTCCTTTGTGAATGCTCATGAAAGGATAAACAGAGAACGATTTTATAATCAATAAGTAGGATGACCTTCCCCATGGGTAACAATGGACCTCAGCCTTTCCTCTGCACAATGGGCTCATCATCAATATGGTCCAGGTTGCAGGTTTGAGATTATGCATGGGCTCTGTGAAATAGATTTGCATTCAGCAAGGTTGACCTAGCTAACATCACTTTTAAATGCTAAATCAGCCAGCAGCATAAAAGACCAACTCTGAGTCCCTGATGTGGCAACATTCTTGGAGAAATCAACCTAATGATAAGTTGAATATATTAAACCTTTTCCATTATGGAAGACCCAGATATTTATTCTTACTACAATAGAAGCTTATTCATGACACAGATTTGCCTTTTATCCCACATGTTTCTGCCCAGCCTGCCATCCATGGACTAACACAATGCCTTCTCCACTCTTGTGTCACTTCACATATCATCACTTCTCATAAATACCTCACTTCACAGTCAATAAAGTGAAACAATGGGACCAAACTTCTGAACTTCTTAACCCTGGGCCCCATTATCCTAAAGTAACCCAATAGACATACTATCAGATGGCTTTTTGAAGACCCAATGGAAAAGCCAGCTACATGACAATTCCTCATTGCTGGGACAAATTTCAGACTATTGTATATGCTCTTAATTTGATGTTCTTCCTCTCATAGAAAATGAAGGAGTATAAACAGGAAGAAATCAACTCTCATACTGATCCACTGGTAAACATATTTGCCTCCATTTCCATAATCTTATGCTCTGCTGGCCTACTGATCATAGTTCCAAAGGGGAAAATGCTTTTGCCAGGACATGCAACAATGATCTTGTTGGACAATTGAGAGGGCTACTTTGGGATCCTCATGCCTGTGAGTAAATGGGCAAAATGGTTAGTTAATATACTAGCTGGGGTACAGGGAAAATGGGTTTAACATGATGGAGTTAGTGGAAGAAGTGTGTGTGTAATACAAGAGATCCCTTAGGGTTTCCCTTAGTTCAACCATGCCCTGTACAACCCAGTTTAGGCAGAATTGATCATGATTCAGGTCATAAATGATGGTTTGAGTCACCTCACCAAAGAAAGAGCCATGACCAGCTGAGGTCTTACTGAGGACATCGAGGCTGTGAAACAGGTAATGGAATAAGATAATTAACAATACCAGCTGTGACTACATAACTAGATGCAAAAACTAAGGATATGAGCGTACCTTCCTAATTTTGTTTTGAATATTTGTGTATATATTACTAAAATATATTTGTTTCTTTCTCTTATTGTTCCTTTATCACCTAATATAAAATATATTAACATTTTAGCTTTCTTTCATATCTTTTAAGTTGCAGGATATCCAAATGACAGAGTAGATAACATTCAGGGATTTTGCCTTCTCTTCTACCACAAGCATTAGCTTGTTTGGAGTTGTACCCAGGACAGTTTTATCATATAAAGGCATACAATACATCTTGCAATTGTCTTTACTTGCAGATCAGATAAGTTTTAAGGAGTTGTGTTCCAAGGAGATGGATGGCAAGTTGAGAAGGGTGCACTGTGATGGTCTTGATGTGTCCTGCAGTCCCTAGTTATTCAGTCAAATATTTATATAGGTGTTGCTCTGAAAGTATTTCCAGATGTGATTAAAATCGTCAAGCAATTGTAAGTGGACATTTTGGAAAAATTGAGTAAAGTTGAAAAACTGGGCATTTTTTTGGTAGTTGAAAAATTATATGGAATATCTAGAATGAAATTTGAAGGAAAGTAAGCTAAGTTCCCTTGAGTGATTCCATTCAACCCTGATTTAATGTTTCACATGTAGAATGCAATATGTCTTTGAATCAAATACATAAAGAAAAGCTAATATATGGTGGAGAGTGCAAGGATTAGCATGAAGAAGAACATGGTCGAGGTCAGAAAAAGAAGACTGACAACAGAAGAAGTTGTTTGGAATTTCAGGAGAGTAGATCTGTGGCATCAAAGTAAAATGTCTCCATGGAAACTTGTTTTATGTGGACCATTAAGAATAAGAATCAAGAGTAAAGTACTGAAAATAACTAATAAGATGCATGACAAATTTAAAAACTGTGTATAGAGTGATAGTATTAGCAATGTGTAAATGAGAGAAGATGGTATTAAGATAGTGTGTGTAAAATAATTAGCACCTGCATGAATAGCTCTAAACTACAATCAGCCAGAGAAAATCAGGGTCTTGGTATTCCATTGCTACAAAGGTAGAACTAGTCTCATATTGTGATCTTGGAAATGACATCACAGAGGCTGAGAGCAGGTTCTATTGATGGTGCCATGAGCTCATTCAAGGTGGCAGAACTATGGTTCCATGTTGGTTTGTTTTTGTCTTTTTTTCAGGGCTAAGCTAATCATATTCTAACCCTGGTGCCGTGATGAATAGCGCGGTCTGTCAAAACAGACAAAATGGTTTTTGAATACTGAGTCTTTCAGAGGTTTGTGAACTTAATTGTATAGTGATTTTCTTGCCTCTAAAATGGAGATAATGAAAAATTTCTCTACCTCCAAGGAATTTTGATCATTTAAATTATAAGTCAGTATTTTCATTCAAAGTATATAGAAGAGTGTTGGGCACAGTGGATGTCAGCTATTTTCATTATTATTACTATTATTTGAACAGTTTTGTGAAATGATAATGGATAGGTTTTTTGTTTTGTTTTGTTTTACTATATAAAAACATGAAACACCTGGTGATGAAGCTGTAGTACCAATCTCTGAAAGGCTAATGTGAGATGGATTAAAGGAGGATAAAGGAAATACGACCATGGAGACTTTCTTCATTGTGTGGATTTAAAGGTTGTGGTAGTCCGTCCCATTAGTGAACGGAAATGCAAGTGAAGTTTTTGAATTGACTAATGGGGTGAGACCTGAATACTACCAAAGAAAAGGATTTGTCCAGTAGAAGTAGAAGTTGCATTCCCTTCTTCAAGTTGGGTCTTCAGTGACCTTTGGATTGAGAAGAATACTCATCGCACCCTAAGAGTTCTTTCTAGGAAGAGAATGGTATAAGGAGACCCATGAGTGGAAACCCTGGATAAGTGGTCCGAAAAGTAGAATGGGAAACAGCTCCATCTCTTGAAGTTGCTATAGGGATACTTAATAAGCCTGTGAAGTGTTGATAAATTGAAAATGTCACAGCAGGAGGACAGTTTTGGACTCTACATAGAAAGACAGGTATTGGGAGTCATAGTATAATATTCAACTACTCAAAGAATTGTTAGATTTAAATAGACCAGTAAGGGCCAGTGGAGCCCAGACATAACAACATCTCAGTGGTATCAACAACTCTCTGTTAAATGTACTTAAAATGCTAAGCTCTCTGATGGAATCTTTCTCAGGATACATTGCAATGAAAAGGACTTTTTGAATGGGTGGAGCAATTGTCTAACTCTCACTTAACAAGACCCCGTATATTTTTGGTGTAGGAATTGCATCCATGAGTCACAAAAGGCAGTTAAAAAATTAACTGTTTATAGGGCTGGGTACTAAGAATTTTTGTATCTGGCTACAGAACATATTTCCTTTCCGCAGGAGGTGGTTATGACAAATTAGAAGTCTGAAAATTTTCTGATGGTGTAAAGGCCCAGCTGTCACTGGGGAGATAGTGATCAGATTTCATAGCTGCATGGTCCCGTGGCGCCACGGAGAGCTCCATATGGTCACCCAAATGTTCCAGCTAAATCCACTGAAAATTTCCAGTCTGAGTTTTACTCGTACAGAATAAAACTCTACTTTTATGGATTTATCATTATGTGCCTACAAAAAGAGAAATTCTTGTTAACCACTTACATTTAAAAAATGGAAAAAAAAATAATCTGCCTAAGAACAACTTCACACAGCTGTTAGGCCATCCTCATGATATACAGACGACTACGTCCTCCTGGGAACTCTAGGAATTTACTCTGTATCTGTTGTAATAGGACCTAGGGAAGGTGCACTTTTTAATGGATATATAGTGAATAATTAAAATCTGTGGGAATACCTTCTTCTTCTATGAAAAACACTTTTCTTAACCACTGTTCTCTCTTTTCCTCAGAAAATCACCTCTGCTAAATTGTTAATGTAATTACTATGTGCTGGGACACTTGTATTCCTGTCAAAGATGTCAGCCTCAGCCTTACCCAATAAAAAACGGCAAATGCATAATTTATTGATTCTTAAATGGCTATGTCCTTGGATATATTTCCTAAAAACAATTTGCTTAGAAACACATCTGGATCACGAAGGTAACAACTACAAAAAGCTAAAGTGCAGCTAAAGGGGAAAAAAAAAAGACAGTAATCTTTTACTTATGGCATTTCTGTTCTGAATCAAAAAAAAGTTTTAGGTAGTATAATATCATTTTGAGTTTCATGATAATAACATAGTAAGAATATTCTGTGAAATTTCTACATATTTAAAATAATAGGCCATGAGCCAAATAATATTTTTGGTAAAGTTGTTTCATTTTTAATAAAGGCACCTGGTTTACTTAATTTTCATGATAACCATCAGACTCAATGAAGCCAAATTTGTTTTTTATTAAAATGCAAATATAAGTATTTGACATTTATTATTGAAAATACAAAGCTGAAACAGTCATGATGAGGGTGCTTTGAATATTTGATATTTTCCAATTGAAAAGCATTTTTACCTCATTCTTAATCATATATAGATAGATCACATAGCTATTTTCATTCCTCATGTTGATATTAAATTCATGCAACATATAAAATTATCACATCATTAATTACCTTAAACTTTGTTTTTCTGATAGATGTGATCTATACCTCTTGAAATATATATCAAAAATTTTTGAAAATTTTATTGGTTGTACAAAGAAATGCACTGTAAACGAAAAAGATACTTTAAAAATCCTATAATAAATAGTAAAGCACCTTTAACTTTACATTTCACCTTGCAGCACAAAAAAATGTTTAATTATTTGAGGATTAATGGCGGTAGTTTATAATTAAGCTGAAGTATGAACTGATGTCACCATCTCAGTATGATGATATACATTTTTATGCCAAAGCACCTGTTGTTTTGGAAGGAAGCAGCTGATATCATTATCTGCGCAGCCAGATAGCCCTGTTTCCTGCTGCTTAAAAAATTATCCTAAGGGTTACCTAAGTTGGAGTAATTCAGCATTTACGTTTTCATACCCAGAAGAGGACAGAATGGAGAAAATGACTTCTACAGCAATNGAATTTTTTTTTTTTTTTTTTTTGGATAGGCCATTGGTTAGCAGTAAAGGGGAAGGTGTATGCAAAACACAAAATTGCTGAGTAAACCTGTTGGTTTATATATTCACTTGCCCTGTCACTTTCCTGGCCTGGAAACTGGGAAAGCACGAAGTTTTCTAGCACAGGACAAGTCTATATCATCACATACTTCCAAAACAATATTCCAAATTAATGCTGACTATGTACATTTCTCCTGGTATCCTGGCCATCTATATGGCTTACATACTCTTCTATTAAGTCGTTGGCTTCTCTCTGCTCCCTGCTGACTTCTCAAGTGAATTCTTCCCTTTTTCTCTTTGGAACTCACTGTCCTAATATTACCCATGTGCCACATCTTTATTTTTTCCACTCCAAGGGCTATCTCCCCTGATGCCCACAGACTCTAGTTATGATTTTCCACCAAAGATTAATGCTGTTGATCACTGAGCGATATATAATTCTTGGAAAAAATTTCACAAGTTACTAATATTTTAAGATATTAAGATATATCTTCCTAGTGACTAGTATTTTAAGAAAGCTAGGCTTTATGGAGTTAAAATAACTTCCCCAGGGTCACACCATTAGTAAATGGTAGAGATGATGTTCAACCTCTGTTTGCCATATTTTTGGTCTAAATGATTTTCTTCATCACTATATATTTCCATTCCAATTGAACATTTTCCTCAATTTCCCTTTCATTTCATTTCCTTTTCTGAATGCTATTTTTTTCTCAATGGATCACATTTTCTTACAAAACTTGTGTTAGCAGCAAAGGAAACAAGAAAGTGAAGAGAGAGTCTACATAATGAGAAAAATATCTTTATAACGTGCACCTCAGATAGAGCCTTAATTTCCAGGATGCACAAAGAACTCAAAAAACTTACACCAAAAAAATCCAATTAATAAATGGTCAAAGTAACTGAACAAACACTTCACAGAAGAAGAAATAAGGTCTGTCAACAAATATATGAAAAAATGTTCAACATCTTTAGCAATTAGAGAAAGGCAAATTAAAACTACACTGAGATTTCATCTCACTCCAGTCAGAATGGCAATTATGAAGAATACAAGTAACAATAAATGTTGTTGAGGATATGGGAAAAAGGTACACTTGTACTTTGCTGGCAGGACTGCAAATTGGTACAACCAATTTGTAAAGCAATATGGCGATTCTCCATAAAACTTGGAATGGAACCACCATTTGACCCAGTTATCCCACTCCTCTACACATACCCAAAGAACTTAAAATCAGCAAACGGTGATGTGGCCATATCAATGTTTATAGTAGCTGCAGCTCAATTCAAAATACATAAGCTATGGAGCCAACCTAGGTGCCTTTCAGCAGATAAATGGGTAAAGAAAATGTGGTACATATACACAATGGAATATTACTCAGTCATAAAGAAAAATGACATTGTGACATTTGCTGGAAAATGGATGGAACTGGAAAGTATCTTACATAGTAAGTAAAATAAGCCAATCTCCTAAAACCAGAAGCCAGATGTTCTCTCTGTTATGTGGATGATAACACACAATAAGGAGTGGGGATAGAAGTTCATAATTTTCCTATGTTCACATATGAATACATGACCAGTGTAACTCCATGTACGTACAACCGCAAGAATGGGAAATTATACTCCATGTATGTATATTATGTCAAAATGCATTCTACCATCATATATACGTATAAAGAACAAATTTTAAATACCTTGTGTTAGGATTGCACTACTCTGAATTTTATCCTCTTGTTCTCTCAACACACCAACATTTCTAATAGGCCAAAAGCATGGTTAGCAGTCTCTCTGTTGCTCAGTTTATACTTCCAGATATTTGTTTTGCCTCCATTACACCACCACTTTTATTTATGTAAAACTGAGATATACGTGTTTTATCTTTCATGTTTCTTATCAGTTTCCTACCATCTCCTTTGAAGTTCCCTTTCTGGGAACCCTTAATTTTATCTGGCAACCCTAATAGCCATGCACAGACTGAATTCTTGTTCACTCAACATCCTTAATTTCAATGACCCACACTGTTCCCTTTCAGTCACAATTTGGGCTCCATCACACAAAATTTAAAATACCCCTTTAACTGTAAAATATTCTCCATAGGTGCATTCATTCCCATTCACTGACCTTATTCTTCATCTTTTCATGACCTCCAGCTCCTCAAACCTTTCAGGGTGATTTATTCTATTACTCCAGTTTTTAGGTTCCTTTCATCCCTTCTCAGTCTCAATGCATGAACCTTGTGGTTATCAATTTCAAATATTTTTCCCTATTGTATTATTCCAGGTACTTCCTTGTAATCATCTTTAAAAAAAAAACATAGCGAATAAGTAAAAGTTTATCTTACTCATGTCACAATGCAAGTGGGATTCTGACCCTCAGTTTTAAAAAGAGGGAAAATGTAAGTGTGGAACTCTAAGTCATGATTCAAAGATATCATCCCTTCACCTATTGGTGCCAGTGTGGGGTTATGAACTTTAAAGTCCACCACCGAGTTCTGTGCAAAACACTAATCACATGGAACACTTTAAGATCCAGATTCAATAGTATCATGAAGTTTATTTATTTTTTTTTGCATTTGTTCTAATTAACTATAAACACTACAGTAGAACACATTTTGACACATCATACCTAAATGGAGTATGACTTCTCATTCTTCTGGTTGTACATTATATAGAATTATAGAGGTCATTGAATCATATATGCACATAGGGTAATAATGTCCAATTCATTCTACTATCATTCATACATCCATATCCAATCTCCTCCTTTCATTCCCCTATGTCTAATTCAAAGTACCTCTATTCTTCTCTAACCCTGCCCCCCTTGTTGTGAATTAGCATCTGTATATCAGAGAAAACATTTGGCCTGGTTCTTTGGGGTTGGCTTATTTCATTTAGCATGATATTGTCCAGTTCCATTGGTCACTGACAAATTCCATAATTCCTCATGAAATTTTGTTGGCCTAAAACCAACCTATTGACTCCACTTAGCTACTGTGATTCTGGCAAAAAGAGAGGAAACTATTTTTGTTGGGAAGTACTAAGAGTTTTGCTCTACTCTCTGAACACAACACTTTTGAGGAATGTGAAAATATCTTCAGATACTTGAAAGAGTATTTTCAGTAGGGAGATTCCTCAAAAAACTAGGAAAAGAACCACCATTTTATTTGGCTATACCACTCCTCAATAAATCCAAGAAGTTCAAATCAGCATACTACAGTGATACAGCCACATCAATGTTCACAGAAGCTCAACTCACAAAAGCTAAGCTATGGAACCAACCTAGGTGCCCACCTTTAAAAGAAGAATAGATAAGGAAAATGTAGCATATAAAATGGTGAAATATTACTCAGACATAAAGAAGAATGGTTTTATGACTTTTGCTGAGAAATGGATGAATCCAGAGACTATCATGCTAAGTCAAATAAGCTAGTCCCTAAACACCAAAGATCAAATGTTCTCTCTGATGTTTGGATGCTAACACTCAACAAGGGGGAGTGAGGATCAAAGTTCACTGGATTATACAAAGGGGAATGAAGGGAAGAAAGTGGGGGATAGGAATAAGAAAGACAGTGAAATGAATATGACATCTTTTCTATGTTTAAGTATGAATAAATTCCCAGTGTGACTCCACATCATGTACAAACATAAGGATGGGACACTAAATTAGAATAAGTTATACTCCATATAACTATATATATAGTATGTGTATTTAATATGTCAAAATACACTCTACTGTCATGTATTCCTAAAAGAAAAAATTTTAAAATGAATAAACATAAAAATAAAAAATAAAATGAACCTGTTTTCTTCAATGTCCATTTAGCAACCTCAAGGTGCATTTCAGGTGCTCATTCTCCTGATTTCTAATATCATCTGGATTTCTCCATACACTTTCCTGTCTGAGTTTCATGAAGATACAATCAAATATCATGGTACACATCTACATTACACATGACTTGTTTACTCCTTGCCATTTGTGTGTCCTAATCTTTGAGCAGCATTTTGCAATCATAGGAACAAGGCCAACATATAAAAATGTTCCAGAGCATTTTCTACCTGCTACTGACAGAGGGATTTTTACATAGTAAGTGCCATAATTTTGTGCAAATAGGAATTTTGTCCACCACATTTCCTTCTCTAAATAAAAACTTTCCAGTGAAAAGGGTTCAAAATCCATCCATGATTATAGAATTCAATATATATATATATATATATATATATATATAGAGAGAGAGAGAGAGAATTCTATATATTGATTATAGAATTCAGTATATATATATATATATATATATATATATATATATATATATATATATATATATATATATTCATGAAAGGGAAAAGCAAATTAAAGTAGAAAATTTCATGTTTTATTTTTCAAATCAAAAATTTTTATAACCTAATGTTCAAGAAAAAGGAAGTGTGAAACAGGAAAATAACATTTTATTTGTAATCTGATACAACTTTTACAAAGAGAAATAACTTTAAAAATTAGAAAGGCTTGCAACTGAATAAGGGAAAGAATGAGGGATCATATATCATAAAAATATAGGGAAGATCAACAGAGGAGAAAGAAGGAGACCATGATGGAGGGAAGAGACAGAAAAGAAGAGAAAATATGGAATGAATTTAACAGAATCATGTTACGTGCATATATAAATATGCCTCAAGGATTTCTCCTCTGTGTGTATGTGGAGAGCACCAATCAAGGATGGATGAATGGATGAGCAAGGGAAGGATCAGTGGAGTGGAGGTGGGGGGGATGGATGTTAGAGGAGGGAGGGAAGAGGATGGGTAACAACAGAGACTGAAGTGGAATGGTTCAGATTCCATGCTTGTATGATTGGGGGGAGGCAAACTCTGCTACTATGTATAACCATAATACTGTGAAAAATAAAATTCCTGCAACTTTTGACTCATATCTAATTTTAGGTAAGTAGCCTTCGGATGTATGTATCCCTTCTGCATATTTACATTCACAAAAAAAATGATCTGCAGCACATTAGCAATGGCAAGTCATCAGAATCAACCTAGATGTCCATCAATTGTTGAAGCAATTAAATAGAATAGAATATACTGCACAATTTGAAAGGATAATGCAACTTATGTAATGATATGGGGAATTTTGCAATATGTTGTAAGAGGAAAGGAGGAAGGTATAGAAGAGCACACTTCATCAATTGATCTGTGTATGCTTTTGTGTGCGTGCATTTTCTGGAAGCGTACCACAGAACTGATGTCAATGCATGTAACCACTGAAAAATAGGAAACTAGAGGGAAAATGTCTATCTGCATTATGTAGCATGTGAATGTGAGGTGTCCTGTGGAAGCTCATGTGTGAGAAAATGCAGGAATGATCAGAGGTGAAATAATTGCACTACAAGAATTGGGACCTAATTGGTGGATTATTCCATTTGAATTAATAATTTGAGTTGATTAATGAGTGGTAATTGTAGACAAGTACGGTGTAGCTGGAAGAAGTATGTCTCTGGGGGTGTGCTCTTGGAGATTATATTATTCTTGGCTCATGACTTTCAAGCTCTCTCTGCCTCTTGGCAGTCATGAAGTGAGCAGCTTTTCCCCCAAGCCCTTCCACCATGATGTTCTGTTCCACCTTAGGCCAACAGCTATGAAGTTGATGGACCATGGATTGAACCTCTGAAACCTTAAGCCAGAATAAACTTTTCCTCCTCTAGGTTGTACTTGCCAGGTCTTTTGGTCACATTTAAAAAAAAAATGACTAACACAGAAATTGGTACCAAAAAGTGGTATTGATTCTGTGACTAACCTGACCACATGGTTTAAAAGCATTTTTGGAACCAGTTTGTAGGAGTTTGGAAAAAGTTTGGAACCAGTTTGTAGGAGTTTGGCTGGAAAAGCTTTATGATGTTGGAATCAGATAGGAAAGACTAAGCTCAAGAGGTTTCAGAGAGAAAGAAGGACTATACTGGAAATTGGACTAGATGCCATCCATGTTCCGTTCCGGCCAAGAAGTTGTCTACATTTTTCTCTGAGAGTTTCTGTTAGGCTAAATTTAAAGGTGATAGACTAATTAATCTCACAGAGGAAATTTGAAGGCAGCACCACATTCAGGTGGTGGCATGGATACTACTGGTGGCTTTTAGCCAAGCTTACTGTGATCATTAGGAACAGAAACACAGAGTGGGACGGTTTGAAAGACTTGCAATTTGACCAGAAAATTGCATGTGAAATGTGGGCCAAGGAAGGTAGGTGTGAAGAAGTGAGAAGAAAGCCAACATTGCAGTGGAGACCTCAGAGATGAAGACACGTCAGTGATGGGGAATGTTTGCAGAGCAGAAATTAAGCAGACACAGGCCAAGAGAGGCCATGTGGGCAGCAGTCACAAAGGCCACAGTCATGGAGGTACACAAGCTTTGGAGAGAAAGTCATGATGCACCCAGAAGCTAAATTAAAGATGTAGAGCTGCAGGAATTGTTTGCCCACCTGGATTTTGGTCTCACTTTGGTCACATCCCTATTTTCTATGCACCTATTTCTCTCTTTTGAAATGGAAATATTTACTCTGTTGACTCTGTCGAATGGGTATATGAAACTTGTTTTTGCTCTTCATAGGGTCTCATAGTCAAGAATCTGCATGTTGTCTCAGATGAAATTCGGAACTTGACCTTTTGGACAATCCCTTGGCTGTTAATGCTGGGGGGAATTCTTGGAAATGGACTAAATGTATTTTGCTTTGTGAGATGTGCATGAGCTTTGGCGGAGGGGGGCAGGAGTAGAATCTTATGATTTGGATATAAGGTGCCCCCCAAAAGCTATGTGTGAGATAATGCAAGAAAGTTTAGTGATAAAATGGTTCAGTTATGAAAGCCTTACCCTAATCAGTGCATTAATCCACTGAGGGATTAACTGGGTGATTACTTTAGGCAGGTATTGTGTGGCTGGAAGAAAAAGTCACTGGGGGTATGCCTTTAGGTTTCTATTTTGTCCTTGAAGGGCGAACCAAGCTTTCTCACTGTGCTTCATGGTGCCATTTCCTGAATTGCTTTCCTCCACCACACCCTTCCATCATGATGTTCTACTTTATCTCGGTCCCAGAGCTATGGAGTCTGCCAAGCATGGACTGAACCTCTGAAACCATGAGCCAAAATAAACTTTTCCTCCTTGAACTTGTTCTCATCAGGTCTTTGGGTCACAGTGATTAAAAAGCTAATACACATTTGTAGTTTGTGAATTGTGTACTATATGCATTTTAAAAACAAATGCATACAGATGCCACAAATAATAGTTTCGAAACATTAGTACTCTACTCCATCTTGCAGGAGGACGGAGGACAGGCCAGACACTAGGAAGAACAAAACTGGAGCCAAGGAGGTTGATGCCATTGGCATGGTTATAAAGGGTAACTCTAAGGCCAAGAAGTCCAACAAAGGGACATCTCACGGCAGCTGAAACCCTCTCCTGGTTTAAGAAAGGAGTTGGCAGATGCTCATGGTCTGCTATGCGTTCCACAAAGGGCAAGTACAAGAGGAAGCACCCAGCAGCTAAATTAAAGAAGATTGAAAAGAAAAAAAAAGAAGTTTCTTGCTACTGTCACAAAACCAGCTGGTGGTGAAGAAAATGGTGGTACCTGGGCGGTTAGGCTCTGCCATATGCCTAGGTACTGTCCTAATGAGGATGTGCTGAAAGCTGTTGAGCCAAGGCAAACTCCTCATCCTCAGCATGTGAGAAAACACCACTCCCGACCATCTTGATCATGCTTACTGGAAACACAGAGGCAAAAGAGTGACTTCCCTGAAATAGCTGAGCAGAGACTTGCTACTTGTGACTGGGCTCTTTCCTTCTTGTTCCTTTACATAGCACACTCCAGAAATCTGTAGTCACCACCTCCACAAAAATTGATATCAGGAATGATATCATTTGAATGCCAAAACATATCACTGATGCTCATTTCAAGAAGCAGCCACTGTGGAAGCCCAGATCCCAGGAAGGTGAGATCTTGAACACACAGAAATAGGAGATTTCAGAGCTGCGCAAAGTTGATAGGAAAGCTGTGGGCTTGCAAATTTTACCAAAAGCAAAGTTAGTGCTCAGCTCCAAGGCTACATGTGATTCATTATTGTTCCAACAGATGGAATTTATCTTCACAAATTGGTGTTCTAAATTTCTTATCAAGAACCTAATTAAGTGACTAATAGATTTTTTTAATTAGCAAAACACACATACACACACACACATACACACACACATTGATGATAATAAAGCTGTAAATGCACAACTTGGACAAAAATATTGTCTTCACTCTGCAATAGATAGCTTTATCAAAGTTCATAAGAAAAAAAATCCCAGCCTGTCATGATTATGTAGTGGACTCGTGAAATCAATCAGGGTTAAACTGGAAATCATAAATCACTCAACATATTTCTTAAAGCTAGAATTTAATGCTAATGGTTATATACAAGATAGAAGAAGCTGAAAAACCAAACAGGTGATAGTGAGTTTCTCCAGAGATTAGCAAAACTCAGAAGCTACTGCCAACCCTAGGTTGCAGGGAGAAAAAGGAACAGGATGTCTCACCAAGCTCAATAGCAAGAGATAGCTGGTTAAAACCTTCCAGTAGGAGCCAGAGTCTCAGTGCAGCCAGAGATATTGCCTAAACAAAAGAAGAAACACAGTCTACTTTCTGCATGTGTTAGGGTTCTCTAGAGAAACAGGATACAAATATAGGGATGATTATATAAAGGGATTTATTCCATTGGATTGCACAACCAGAAGCTGAATAGTCCTACAATGGTCATCCAGAGGCTGGAGAGCTAGAAGAACCAGTAGCTGCTCAGTCCAAGAAGCTGGAAAACAAGAAGGATCAATGAGGCCACCCTAGTCTGGGACCAAAGCCTGGAAAAATCTCTGAAGAATCACTGGGCAGAGTCTATTTTGGACAAATGAAGGAGGAGCTGGAGTCTAAGGTTCTCAAGCGATCCCAGGAGCAATCAAGAAAGAACTCACTCAAGAAAAACCAAGCTTGTGTCTGTGCTACCTCCTTGTTCTTCAACTTTGGTTCCATTTAAGCTACAACCTATGGGATGATGATGCCCACACTTAGACTTCATCTGTGCCTCAGTTTGCTGCCCCACATGCCAGTCATTCCTAGGAACACCCTCACTGAGACATCCAGAAGCCTCTTAACATTAGGCATCTCTTAATCCAATGATGTTGACAATTCAGATGAACCATCTTACTGTACCTTCCACTGCCTGAATCCAGCAGGAAATCAGCTCACATGGAGGCTGGGGAGGGAGATATTCAGGTATCACATCACTCTATGTACAAAAAAGAAATAAAGAAAGAAAAACCTACTCACAATTGGCTGACTCTTCCTTTGACTTAGCAGTCATTCTCATTCTTGTGCCCACATGTAAATCACACATAGCCATGCTGTGTTCTTTTCTAACACAAGGCAACAATTTGTTGTACAAACTGAGATGTTTTTGCCCTGCCTCCAAAATTGCATCCCTCTCAAATCCAAGATCTATAAAAGTTTTTCAAGTTCTGTCTGTCAATCAGGTCCAGATGTGACACCTCATGGAATCTGGTGACATGTGGACTGAGATTGTAAAGCTACGCACCATTAACACTCCTCCAAGCAAATAACATGTGTATGTAGGAGGAATTACTTCTTACATATGTATGAAATATTTTGAGATATATATGCATGAGAATGCATATATGTATATTTGTATACACACACATACACACACGAACACACAAAAACCATGACATCACATACAGTGCTATATCTCAGTTTTGAAAGTAGTTTTGAAGATAACATTGACATTGATTACTTCTTCTTCCCATGCACATTCCACTTTACTCTAGCTCTTAGAACAACTGGTCAGGATTCTCTCCATTGCAGAATGTCCCAAACCTTCATTTCAGAGGACATGTATCCTTAATGATTTTGCCACTTGGAATGACTTTCATTATCAGCCAGGGAAATAATCTGATGATCTCCAGAGAATCCAATGAATTCCAAATATGTTATTTCTTTCTCCTGTCTTATAGCAAGCATGCAGCAGCCCAATCTTCCCTTGACAGTTTGGAAGAGTCGTCCCTGTTAATACTATAACAGCTCTCCTTGTTAACTCAGAGGTAAGAAGAGTGCCTATGAAAATAGATGCCTTAACCTCCAGTTTAATTGGTACATTGTTGTGTCCCATAGTAGTCATTCATAAAATGTTACAGGAAACTAAAAGAAAAATGTGTGTTAGTAGGTTAGTTGATCTATTAGTGACAGGGACCCTTCTTGCTTCCACTTCTTGTATACTGAATGCGGCTGAGGCAATTACCATCATATGACTGTAGCTGATTCAAAGCATGTGCCACATGATGTTAGAGAAAGCCTCCATATAAGTGTTTTTAGTAGTTCATTCAACCTTCTCTTAAGCTCGATGTTTCTGAACATTGGCATTTGTAGCAATGTCAGAGAACTTCCTTGGTGTGAGCACATTGTTGTACCTCTCTTGGAGTAAAATACTGATTTTATTGGGATAACCTAATGGTGCACATGAAATTTCCTAAGTCCACAGGTGTTACTAGTAGGGGACAGGGAATGCAAATTCATATCAAGAATGGATGTTTACACCAGCAAGGAAGAGTTACATTCACAATGAAGAAGTTCAAGATGATTTACTTGCAACAAGTTGACTGAGCAGATCTTTAGGATGTGGTACCATAAAACAGTCAATGTTGGTGTCTGCTACTCAAAAATTTAAAACATCAGAGACAATAGTGAGGTCAACCTTGATGAGGAATCCATGATGACTTTATTTAACTTCTAAACCTGCTTGCCATCCATCTTTCAATTTTCATCTTTGTGTGTCCCTGACCGATGAGAACAAATATTTATCATTGCCAGTGAATCAGTGCAGAACTTCTCTTCAAGATATCTGACGTGCAAAAAAGGGACAACTTTTACAGCGTCCAAGGTTTCAACCATGGGAAGTTTGATCTTTACCCTTGTCCTTGAAGTTCACCTCTGAGTGGGGCTGTAACCCGGCAGCAGTCCACTAGCAACATATTATGCAAATTCTCAGTAAACTAAGACCAACCATTTCTTCTTATATGGACTGCTCACAGAATGTCCACATAAACCACAACTGTCAGCCAGTGGAGAAGCAGCAATGCAGAAAATGTCGGTGTCATACAAGCATGAGCCACATTTTCATTTGCCTAATTCTGTCTGCTCAATTCAACTTCACATACATATTCCATTTCATAATGTGAGGCTGCTGCATAAGTCTCAAGCTTGTTTATGCAAGTTAAATTAGAGTTCTGTAATTTGTACCATTGGATTAGGATATTAATCCTCAATCACATCTTCCTTTCTACAACAAAATATGTTATTTTAAGGTGCTTAATCATCTCTCTGGTTATTGTACCATAACATAAACAAAAGAACTCAAAGCCCTGAATCTATATTCTTCTTTCTGTATGTTTTCTAAAGCTGTCAGAAGCAGTTATTCCAAAAAAACGTGCTCGAGATGATCATTACTGCCATTCTGGAAGGCAGCGGTTGATTCTTGTTTTCTGAGAGCCTTTTCTTGGACTGAAACTTCCTGCAAGAAATAATGGACTCACTCAAGTAAATTAAGTCACTTCATGGCAGGTATTAGTAGCGACCTATTTTCCACCTGAAAGGAAGCTATGATTGCATTCACACTCAAACAGAAGATGAATCCAACCTAGCAAACCAATTTCCCATGTTTGACATTTAGGATGACTCCTAATAACAAGAAATTTGTCAATCAGGGTCCAATCATAAAAATAAACAGTCATAAACAGAGAAGTTAATGCTATAATGTGGCTACACAGATGACAGAAGATGCTAAGAATCAAATCAGGGAGTGGTGGAGCAATCCCGAGATTAGTAACAGCAGAAACTGTTCCCTGCTCTAGGATAAAGTTACAGAGAGATCAGGAGGTATTAGCAGACTCTCGGAGCCCAGATAAGTCAGAAGACTCTGACTCAGAAGGATCTGGAGCCAAATCAGAGACATGGCAAAGGACTGTGTCATTTGAGGAACATTCAGAGGAGAAAAGTCTAAGTGAATTTAATCCTGTCCACCCCTAACCACAGAAGTCCTTCCACCTAAGGGATCTTTCTATATTTTCAGCTCTCCAAATCCTACCCAAGGCATTGATTGCAATTTAAAGTCCGACTCATCAGTCATCATAATTTTGGTGTATCTGAAATCAGTTGAAACACTTCCTTTAAAATTATTTATAGCAGTCACAATATAAAGCTGTTCTTGTCATGTTGTGTGACCCCCTGTAGAAGTCGGAGACTGTCACCTTGTTCTAGGGAATTCTAGTGACTGGTTTGATTTCAATTCAATGGAAACCAGAAATGAACAATTTAGGGAGTGAGATAAAAGCAAGAAGGAGGCTGATTGGATAGAAGAATTTATGCTGTGGGGGAAATATGCACTTACAGCTATAAACTGTGTTATGGTTTAAATATTAGGTGTCCCTGCAAATTCCATGATTTTGTCATTTTTTAGTGTAGAGTAATACTCCATTGTGTATAAATGCCACATTTTTTTTTATCCATTCATCTATTGAAGGGCATCTGGGTTGGTTCCACAGTCTAGCTATTGTGAATTGTGCTGCTATGAACATTGATGTGGCAGTATCCCTGTAGTATGCTCTTTTAAGGTCTTTAGGGAATAGTCCAAGAAGGGCAATAGCTGGGTCAAATGGTGGTTCTATTCCCAGATTTCCCAGGAATCTCCATAGAGCAGATTATGCTAAGTGAAGCTAGCCAATCCCTAAAAAACAAATGCCAAATGTCTTCTTTGATATAATGAGAGCAACTAAGAACAGAGCAGGGAGGAAGAGCAGGAGGAAAAGATTAACATTAAACAGAGACATGAGGTGGGAGGGAAAGGGAGAGAAAAGGGAAATTGCATGGAAATGGAAGGAGACCCTCATTGTTACACAAAATTACATATAAGAGGTTGTGAGGGGAATGGGAAAAAAACAAGGAGAGAAATTAATTACAGTAGATGGGGTAGAGAGAGAAGATGGGAGGGGAGGGGAGCGGGGATAGTAGAGGATAGGAAAGGTAGCAGAATACAACAATTACTAATATGGCATTATGTAAAAATGTGGATGTGTAACCGATGTGATGCTGTAATCTGTATTTGGGGTAAAAAGGGGAGTTCATAACCCACTTGAATCTAATGTATGAAATATGATATATCAAGAGCTTTGCAATGTTTTGAACAACCAATAAAAAAAATAAAAGAAAAAAAATTAGGTATCCCCCAAAAGTTAATATGTGAGACAATGCAAGAAGGTTTAGAGGTGGAATATTTGCATTATAAAAGCTTTGAGCCAATCAGTGAATTAATCCCCTGATAGGGGTTAACTGACTGGTAACTGTAACAGGTAGAGTGTGGCTAGAGGAGGTGGGTCACTGGGGTGTGTGCCTATCGGTATATATTTTATGAGCTAAGCTTAGCTCTCTTTGCTTCTGTATTGCAATGTCCTGAACTGCTTCCCTCTGCCACACTCTTCTGCCATTATGTTCTGTCTCACCTCGGCCCCTGAGGAATGGATCCAGCCATCTATGGACTGACCTCTAAAACTATGAGCCCTCGAATAAACTTTTCTACCTCTAATTGTTCTTCTCAGGTCTTTTGGTCACAGCAGCAGGAAAAAAAAAATGCCTAAAACAAACTGTTTAGCCCAGCCATAGTGAGTGACAGCTGAGACGTGGCAGAGTTGAGAAGTGGCTTCTCACTAAAGGATCATGGTCAGTGGTTGGATTATGTGTAGAAGATATGCCAGGACCATGTCATATCTTAATAAATGGAGTCCTAGGCTGTGACAGCTGTCATGGTTTGCACATTAGCGAATTATTAGCTTTTATTTGTATGTAAGGGAAGAGCACCTGCCTAGAAATTAATAGACATTGAAATCTGTAGCTCTCAGGTTGGAATAATACTAAGGCTGCCTTCTCCACTGCCTTTCAACATAATAAATCTTTAATCTAAAATGGGTTTTCAAAAATTATATCCAACAATAGTGAAAGACACATAAGCTAAACTGACATTCAGAATATGCAGTAATTTCCCAGGGGTATGCACTATGCTTGTAACTGATTAATAGCAAGCTTTGAATATTATTTAGTTATTTTCCATATAGGAACAAAAAAAGAGTGTCACTAATGTTTTTAATGATACTCATGCAGCAACAGCCATTGCCTAACAAATGAAACAGACAGATCTGAACACTGTAAGAAAGACATATGCCTTTCCTCTAACTCAAGTAGCACTCTTCAGAGTTAATATCCAAGGAAAAGTGTGAATAAACATAATTTTCAAATATTTAGTACAGTGAGAAATGAATTTTTTGCTGTCTGATTTTTAAGACTAGACTAAAATTAAAAATCACTCTAGAGTTATGATTTTAAGGGAACCCAGTTCACAGTTATATGAATAGTTCTAAAATCACTATCTGTAGCTCTCAGGATTTAGCATATAAGTAAATATATTGACAATAGTGAAAACCATGTTTCTTCCAACAGGAGAAAGAAGAAATTTTCAAATTTGGATAAAAACAAAATGGATAAAAACAAAAACAAATTATGTTAAAATAAGTAGAAATGAAGTATGTGGTATGAAACAATGGTTTTTAATGCGGAGATGCAGAAGTAAAATTATACCTATTGATAGGAAGGTAAAGATGAGTATGTATCCTTATATTGATCAGCTCTTCCCACTGAAAGCATCTAAAATGAAAGAGACCCCAAGTGCAATGAGCAAACAAAGTTTTTAGGTATTAGCTCCTGTATACTATATCCTTCTAAGGGAAGCAGGACTCTTAGAGGAGTGGCTTAGTCCAAAGCTACAGAGATACAAGATGACTCTAGAGCATCCTTGTGGTGTTAAGAAGAGAACTACTAAAAATAATAATAATATGTCAAATCATACTGAAGCAATCTTCAAGTGGTTCTCCTGGGCAAGTCTGAGACAAGTTTATGAAAATGAACAATGGGAGCAACTGAATATTCATAAAGTAAACTAAGAATCTATAAATCAATAGTACTATGAAAATGTAATGAAGTTATAAAATCATCAATTTGTAGTTACCATAGAACTTAGTGATTCAGCCATGAATCAGTAATGGCTAAAACTATTTAAAGTAGTTTGCTGAGGCTATACTACAAAGTGTACTTCCATGAAATAGTTAAAACTTCAAAAGGAAATACAGTAATAGTAAAACTGATGGATCTCATTAAAATGGTCAGATTTAACAATTAGAGAAGACAATACCAAGAGCCTCTTGACATGTGGCATTACAAGGGACATGGTGCCATTTCCATGGTATTTCTCTGATTAAAATCTATAACCTGAATCTAACCATAGTTAACTGGGGGGAAAGTATGATTATTGTTTCAACAGTACAGAGACTATTCACACTCAACCAAATGGCTGAATTAAGTTTAGGTATGAGAATTGATAAGGGAATTATGAATTCAATATCAAAATACAAATCATGGGTTAAGAGTTTAAGAGCCAGGAACTCTTAACCAAAAGCTTCTCCAGTACTGACAAGATTCAGATGAGCAAAGATACATATTGTGGTCAGAAAGAGGGTTGGGAATAATCTCCAGAATGGCTAAAAATGAATATATAAATATATTCATAAATTAATATATATAAATAAATATATAAATATATAAATAAATTTATTAATAAATTAATATATTCATATTAATTTTTGATATCCTTGTTATAAAACACAAGAATGTATTTTTATTAAGAAAACAAAATCAATGGAGCATCTAAAATGAAAGAGACCCCAAGTGCAATGAGCAAACAAAGCTTTTAGGTATTAGCTCCTGTATACCATATCCTTCTAAGGGAAGCAGGACTGACAAAACATACATAATTTTTGAAATATACTCTTCTTAAACATATACTTCAAGCTATGGAATTTTTAATAATCCAGATGAGTTATTTGCAAACAAAACTGACACAAAATAGAATTACTTATCTGAGATCAACTGACTACAGAAAGGTCTAGATATTGGGTCATGTAGTTAAGTGACACTGTTTGACATTTATCCTTTAGCCAATAATAATTCATTTTCTTTTGTTATCTTCAAGAATTTTGTGACAAACATAAGGCATGTGTATTTAATGCACACAGGAAATAAATACATACCCATGAAACTAACAAAATCCATGCCATAAACCTATCCCCTATAACAGATTTTTCCTACCCTTTTATTTATTATTGTTATTTTGGTGATAAAACATTTATCATAAAATCTACCATCTGAAAAAAAGGATCTATTAGGAAATTTTTAAGTGCATATTAGAAGAAGTGTTCTCATAGGCTCTAAACTGCAGTGGGTACACAGGACTTGTTGATACCTCTGGTTATCAGTGAAGAGTCCTGCTCCCCCACATGCTGAAGTTTGAACTTTGGAGAATCACGTGGAGACATGCATATAAAGCAGGGTTTATTTAAAAAGGGGTAACATACACTTCTCCTGGGAAGGAGAAGGGGATCATAGATGGTATCCTGGTATCCAAAGAAGCGAGGTGTTCTGCCCTTTTTATGTATCCTAGGTTTCCTTTGTTCTCCTGCCCTCTTCCCCTATCTTTCTCCTTCCTGCATACAAGACTAGGTAGGCCCAAGAATGCTTGTGTGATGGCCAAGAAGTGGGAAACAGGTGGGCTGAAGGGGGAAGGGGGGCAGGATGGAACAGCCCAGGACACATTAATTAATAACCCTATAGCTCCCTGTAGGGAGGGGCAATTCCTGGGACAGGTTACTTTAGCAACCGGTTGGAACAGGGGCAGGTTCTTGATAAGGGTGGTGAAAGGGATCTGAAGGAATTAACATTTCAGTCCCTCAGGGGATAGTCTCCAACTTCCGGGACTCACTCAAAATTGTCCTCTTTGATCCGACCTGACTCGGTTTACCTAGGTATACTGACTGCTTGTCTAATTCTGGCTTCGTTGTGTAACCGAAGCTTTGTACCCTTTGACTAATACCTAACTATTTCCCCTTTCCCCCAGCTCCTGAGAACCATGGTTCCACTCTTTTGTTTTTTTTTTCCAATATAGCTATTTTGTATTCCTCGTATAAGAGGGATCAGGTAATATTTGTTTTATATCTAGGCTATTTCTTTTAGCATAACATCTTCAAAGTTCATCCACCTTCCACAAATGGCAGATTTCTTACCTTTTAGGACTGATACCATCTATACCTCTTACAACACATACCATTGCGTGTATGAGCACATTTACTTTGTCCATCTCTGACAGTGAACATTTAGATTATTTCCACATGTGAATACACATGTACACATAACTGACTTCTATGTCTTGGCTATTGTGGTGAGTACTGCAATGAGCAGGAGAGTGCAGGTATCCCACTGAAGTCCCAATTTCAATCTCCCTGCATATATACCTAGAAGAGGGCTTGGTGGTTCTAGTTTTAATTTTTTTGATGGACAGCCCTACTGTTTCCCATAATGGTTCTACTAATTTGCATTTCCCTCAAGAGTGTGCAAGAACTCCCTGCCTTACATTCTCCTCAACACTCATTGTCCTTGTCTTTTTGATAGTAGCCATTCTAATAGTATGAGTGAGAACTTATCTCCTTGTGGTTTGAATTTGTATTTCCCAAACTGTTAGTGACATTCAGCACCTTCTCTTTACTATTAATAGATTGTCTTTGGAGACAATGTCTGTCCAAGTCCTTTGTTTTTCTTATTATGCCTGTTTGTTTGCTATTAAGGGTAGGAGGTCCTCATTTGTATTAAAAATTAACTATCTGATACGTAGATGGCTAGACTGCCTTTTTATTTTGGTTGTTTCCGTTGCTGTACAGAAACTTTTAGTTTGACATAACCCCACTCATCCACCTTTGCTTTTATTTTCTATAGTTTTAATATCATATTCAAGAAATTGTTGTCAAGTTCAATACCCAGAAACTTTTTATTCAGGTATTCTTTTAGGAGATTGTGATTTCAACCTTACATTTAGTTTTTAACCCACTTAAAGCTGATTTTAGTATATGGTGGGAGATACTAACTCCATTTATTCATTGTGTGTTTGTGGTATACTTGCCACAGATAATTGACCATCCAAATGTGGGTTTATTTCTGGTGTCTCTTTTCTATTTCAATGGTCTATGTTTCATTTTCATGCCCAAATCATACTGTCTCAATTACTGTTGCTTTGTAATAAATTATGAAAATCAGGAAGTCTGAAACCACCACTTTCATTTTGTTCAGTGTTGTTTTAGTCATTCAGTCTTTTGTGATTCCATATGAATTTCAGGTGAATTTTTTTCTATTTCTGCAAAACCTGCTGATGAAATTTTGATAGGGATTGCACTGAGTCTGTAGAATGCCCTGAGATATTTGCAACAATGATACCCTGAGATATTTGCAACATACATGTCTACAATGTGCTTACTGATGTAATCTTGAGTATTTACATTATTCTATATCATCTCTTTCTGTCTCTTTCATTTTGCTTTTCTTTTTCTTCTTTCTTAACTCTTCCTTTCCTTTGTTGTTCCTTCGTCCCTTTCATTCCTACCTTATTCCTTTCCTCACTTTCACCATTCCCATCTTTTCTCCTTTTCTTTGTCCTCCAAATCATAAAGAAGATTCTTCCCCATTTAATCAATCCAAAAGGCTCACTCACAGAAGATTATTTTTGCTTAGACTATGTTAAATCCCCCCAAATGAAAAATAAGTTTAAAAATTCAAATTGTTTTATGGTTAGTGCCCACCTTTTCCCCTCATTTACATATGCAAATCCAGACACTGTTCTGCAGCCCTCTGTTTGCTCTCTCTGAAATCAAGACTATGATAAAGCTGATGATTGTGTGTCGTGAAAGAACACATTGTGGGTGAATAGTGTGGACCTGTTTGCCATCACATTCTACTATGATATTGGCTCCTTTGCATTGTCTGTTGATGGGCGGCTTCATACTCTTCCATAGCTATTTGTGATAAGCATGTGGAAAATCATTACAAATGATGCATGATTAATCGAGGGATAACAGAATTCCTGTGTCTTGTAAGCTAGCTTGGAGGAAACCTAAACCCATTCTGAAAACAAGCTAGTAATCCTGACTAAGATAGGGAGCTTCTAAGTCTCCTCTGGAGACATGTTTTGAACAGCTATTAGGAAGACAAAGCAGTCTTAAAAGATTTTAAAGATAGCACAATTACTGTTTATAATTGTTTATTTAAAATTATACATTAATCAAGACCAGCTTCTTCTAACATCAGAAAGTAGAACATTTAATTTTGACTTGATGAAATAAAAAAATAAGAGAAATGCAGCAGTTTCACAAATCTAACTTATAGTCATTAAAGTGAACAGATATCTGTGGATACAGAAAGAGAAAATTATGGCCATGTTTTCAAATTTAGTAAAATCTGTTGGAGATTCCTACAGTCAATATTTACACTTCTCCATCTAAAAAGTCATTGCTGTTTGCTGCTCCTTGGTTTTCAATTTTTCTGAAAGCTCAATGAGAGCTTTTTGTTTGATCTAATAGATATTTTCCCACAGCAGGGCAAAACTTTGAGAAATCTGGGTGCATGATTAGACACCATAATTTTTCCCACACATCAGGCACAAATGATTAAATTATCTTCATGAATATGAGATTATGCATGCTAAATAAACAAATTTCAATGTGTATACAATTACCTGTAATCTGGAAATGAAGTACATGTTGTTTGTGAACTGTAATTATTTACTTTCACACATGGAGATTTTTTGGGGGGCAAGTTTCATGATTCTTATTAGAAACAGGTCATGAAGTGCCATTACTTAACCTTGCCAGTTTTTTATGATAATATGGCAAGAGAACTTTTTTGTTCTTAAAAATATTCACAGTTTTGAAATCTATTTTCTTTTATCACAAACATCAGAGCCTTGATTTTATGTACAATTAAAAGAAATTTTACTCAATTATGGAAATTGGATTAACCTAGGAAGCCCAATGCATTTTTCAAAATTCTCTGTCATTCTTTGCTTCTCTGCTAATAAAGACTTCCAGTCAACTAGTAATGGGTTTCTTTTAATTCGAATATTTCAACATGTTTCTTTTCTGAAAGAAGTTTTCCTAAGGATAATATCATTTAAAACATAATTGTTGTACTCAAATATTTATTTTATTTCCTTGAACTATTAAGTTTTCATGAAAGGCTCACAGAATCTTTTGTTCATGGGCCATAAATAAACCCCTATCCACCACTTCAGCACGTTTCTAATTGTTATGCACCATGTAATGTTACAGGCCATTATGCAGATGTTTTCTGTTATTGTAAGGTGGGAGACAGTGACACCCAAATGTGTTCTTGAGTTACAAAGATGGGGTGAGCTCAATCATGAGTCTTGATGTAATCATTTTTTTTTTAAACTCTAGGAGCCCAATTTATTCAGCCATGTTTGCCCTTTGAGTAAACTGTTACATTTGAATTCCTAAGTGTAACAATCCAGTAGTAGGCATAGATTGTTCTCTCTGAATCATATACCAATAAACATGTGTTTTTTTTCTAATTCATACTTCGCTGTGCATCTTTTCTTAAGAGATTTTAGAGTTGATACCCAGCATACTGTTCATAGGGAAAGTTTTCATGCTATATTCCTTGGGTTTGTGACTAAGTAGTGCTACCTTTTGTCACAATAATAAAAGCAAAATCTGAGATTTTTGCTCTTTTTCTTCCAGTATATGTTTGCATTCATCTTTACGAGGAATGGATGAACCCCGTGTACAAATAGAGTCACCCACATGAAAAATATAATGCAGATCCTGGATGTGATGCGCACACCTGTAATTCCAGGGTCTCGAGAGGCTGAGGCAGGAGGATCCACAAATTAAACGCCAGCCTCAGCAACTTAGCAACGCCCTAAGTGAATTAGCAAGACCTTGTCTCAAAATAAAAGGGAAAGAAAGAAGAGCTGGAGAAGTATCTCAGTGATTAAATACCCCTGAGTTCAAACCCTGGACCAAAAAATATATATATATTTTTTTCAAAATCGGCATATATACATATTCATAAAATATATAAATTTACATATGAATATATATATTTGTTTGAAGTGCCTGGTTCTATACCAGCAAATTGTGGTGGGCAGAATTCTAAAGTGATCCTTGGGATTGCTGCTTAGTGCTGTACACCATCTGTGGGAATTACATTAGACTAGATTAGATGGCACATTGGACTTTAAGACAAAGGGAAGAGATTCCTCACTGTGGGTTTTGAGAGCCAAACAGAAATGCTGGCATGCATATATATATATA
>NW_026000240.1:18044818-18053637 GCF_001458135.2 Marmota marmota marmota | reverse complement strand
TATATATATATATATATATATATATATATATATATATACAGAATTTTGTTTCGATAGTAAATTTCTCTTAGAGAAAAAAGTTGCTAAGATCTGAATTTCCTGCCTGTAGACCCAAGTACTAATATTTATAACCCATTCTTCCAAGACTAGAAAACAATCAGGCTTACTTTAAGACCTTGACATATTGCATATTATATTTCATTCAAAATTAAAATATTCCAAAGACTCCATGTCAAACTTCTAATCTATAGCCAAAACAATATTAACCACATCTTGATGAAGGTACTGGGCTACCTACATTACTCAGGAGACTTTTTAGGTTTCACTTTAATGAATCATCAAAGCAAAATAACTAAATAGCAACTGGAATTTCCTGGATGCTCAAAGAAGTGTTTTAATTTAATTATTTTCTTTAATTTTTGAAATAAATTCAAGACTGTAGTATATGTGTTCCCACTCTACTGAGAAGAAAACTGAATGATTTTGTCATTCACCAAATATTTTTGTGGTTGACTTCTATGTCTGCATAACAATTACTGAAATCATAGTTCTAAACATAGCGTGGCTCGGGTCTCTACTCAGAGTCCCACAAGGCAAAAATCACCTTGTCTTTTAGACCAGGTGTTATTTAGGGTACTGGCAGGGTTCAGTTCTTGTGACTGTAGGACTGATGTCCCCCATTTATTGATTGATTTTCAACTGGGGCTGCTCTCAGCCTTCAAAGGCTACTCGCATTTCTGGCTGGTTGGCTCTCGCAATCTTCAAAACCCATAGTGAGGAATCTCTTCCCCTTTTCCTAAAGTCCAATGTGCCACATAACATAATCTAATCTCATTCCCACAGATGGCATACAGCACTAAGCAGCGATCCTGAGGATCACCTTAGAATCCAGCCCGCTGCAATTTGCTAGTCAATAGAACCAAATTTTTCAAACAAACCTCAGTTGGCAAAATGCTAACCTAACCATTTCTCAGATACGCAAGAGGTTAGCATAGGAAACTGGAAGTTCTAAAAAGCTAGTTCAAAGTAAAAAAGAGATTTTTACTTTCCACCTTGGGAAGCTCTGCTTTTAATGTCACTTTTACATGTCAGTTTATTGATAAGTTTGAACTTGAAGAAAATCTCAGCAGTTATTAATTTTGAAAAAGTCTTTGATATTACATTCTCTTTTAGTACTCATATGCCTGAATTTTAGCAATTAAACAGTTTGTGTATGTATATAGAAAAGTATAAATTAATATCTGAGACATAATTTACATAGTATAATAGAAGTCTTTCACAGTTTTATCAATATATATTGCATAATGTTGAAATCAGACTAAAGAAAGCTATGTCCTCAAACAAAAGTTCTTTTTCGTTTTGCTATTGGGTTTTTTGGGTCCCTTCTCTATTCTGAATAATATCCCAATGCCAAATATATAATTTGAAAATAATTTCTTCTATGTCTCTTTATTGTGACCACTCTTTCCTTTCCTATGGAAAATATTTTACTTGAAGGAAAAATTTAAAATTTTATTTTCAGTTTTACAGAAAAACTTTTTCCTGCATATGAAATCTAAACATGGCATGTTCTTTTTACTTATTTGCATTAAATGGCATTCCATTTTCTTCTGGCTTACATTGTTTCTAATGATAAGTCAGCTGTATCTTATCTGTTCTCCTATACATAATGTTTCTCTATTTGTCTTTTAAGATTTTTATCTTTAGTATTCAACATTTTCCCAAGATACCTGTGTGTGTGTCTGTGTGTGCACATGCGCACACATGCTCATGTGTGTTTGTGTCTGTGTGTTTGTGTGTGTGTTGTCTGGGATCTGTTTAGGTTTGTGGATTCAAAGACTAATAATTGTCATCACATTTCAAGGTTTGTATTCAATATTTGCTCAAATATTTTAACCCTGATCTTTTCTTAGTCTTGAAAATACCAATGACAGGTGTTTTAGGATCCTTTATGTTTTCTTTTTTAAAAAATATTTTTTAGTTTTGATAGACTTTTATTTATTTGTATGCTGTTCTGAGAATCGAACCCAGTGCGTCACACATGCTAGGCAAGCGCTCTACCACTGAGCCACAACCCCAGTCCCTCCTTTATGTTTTCTAATGTGTTGCTAAGCCTCTGATGATTTTGAAATTTTTTCATTGATTTGCATCACTTTTGAAAATTTCTAATGCCCTGTTTACACATTCAACCATCTTTCCTGCTAAGTGTTCAATTAGCTGTAAGTACATTTTGTGATTTTTTTATTCAAGTACTATGCTGTGATCTAATTTATTACTTTGGTTATTCTTTATAGTTCTGTCTGTTCTTAATACTTGAACATATTTATAATACCTATTTTATCATGTTTGTCTGCTATTACCAACATCTGTATCACATGTGTGCTTCCATCAGATGCTTTAACTCTTGAACATACTTCAAATTTCTTGATTCCTTATATGTTGAATAAGTTTTCAAATGTATGTTGAACATTTTAGATTCCATCTCATTGAACTATAGATGTTACTTACTTCTAAAGACTGTAACATTATTCTAAAGAGTTGGTTTTTTTTTTTTTTTAAGGTGAGTGTTTGTCCAATTTTGTCCTAAGCATTGTTTGGTGTATAGAGTAGTTGTTATTCTTGGTCTAAAGTTGCCCTAATTTTAATGTCTGACTTTCTGTCCTGTCAGTTTTACATACAGGGTATTCATCAAAGTCTTTTTATTGGGCTGCTTACAATTTCTTTTCTGAGCACAGTGTGATCTATGGAGCCTCTCTTCATTTCAAAACCCACTGGTGGCTTTTCTCTATCAGGCTTTCTGGAGTCACACCTTCAGCACGCCTACTTTTTTATCTAAGTACTCAAGGGGACTTACATAAAGATCATAATTTTTTTTTCTTCCCAGCTTCCCCCAACACAGTAGCCTAACCCACAAATATATGCACCCTCTATAAACCCAAATCCAGTCTTTATTATCTTACACCCAGCAAAACTGAAGTTTTGTGTCAAAATTCTACTTTGCTGTGCCATGATATAGAAAAATTCCCCACTGAGAAAGTCAGCATGAATTTGGAGCTCACGTCATATATATCCGTTTTTCTAAAGGATCACATTCTGTGATGTCTATCCATTGCCTAGAATAATTACTTCATATATATTGTCTAGTTTTATAATTGTTTCAAACAGTAGAGTTATTGTAATACCTATCAATTTATCATGGTCAGAATCAAAATTCTTTCCATATCATTCCTAATGCTATCTGCAGTCTAAATAATCTCATTAGGAAACTTGAATAACTAAAAATAATTTGTCTATATTGTTTAAACACATGAACTTTGTAAATATCTTTTCTAAGCTCAAATCCTATGTATTTGTTTCTGAGTTGTAATATATGGGGGGCCCATAACCTAGATCTTCTATGCATACTTCCTCATTTGTAAAATGCATTTCATGATTGCTCTTAATTCAGAGTTTCTGATGAAAATTAAGTTACTTAGTAAGTGATAAAAGAACTCAAATGTTACAAATACTCATACCTACCCCAACCTTCTATAAGTGAAATAAAAATTATAAATTTAGGCAAATTTTTAACACCATCAATTTTTCATAAGTGTGACTGTGTTACCATTTTGTTCCTCAATCTGAGTTTTCCAAAAGAGGAAAATTAAGTAAATTAGTTTCAAGGTATCCAGAGTAGGCAGTAATTTATTGGTTTAAATTCCTGTTTTTCTGATTTTCCACAATGGGTAAACAAGTGTACTCTCGATAATCATGATCAAGGTGAGAAGAGGATACCAACCTTTTAATTCAATGCCATCTGAACCAAATAAATGCTACAATTTAATTAACACTGAGTAAGTCCCAAAACAATACAGATATTGTGCCTTTGTTTGAAATTGTGCATTTGTTTATCTAATCCACTTTTTTATATCACTGGCTTCCCCAGTGGTTAAGTATTTAGAAAGTAATCTCATGGGAATGCTTACTCAAATTTTAACTCTCCCTCCAAATAAGTTTATTTTCTTATCTATATAATGTTCCATTTAAGCCCTCCTCCCTATCAGAACAGCATACCTCATCTTAAGAAATTAGAATGCAAGTCCGTACTCCTTCTGGGTCATGGCAAATTCTGCACCACAACTTTCAAGTTGTTGCAAATATAACCTTTACATAATCTGGATCCTTATACCCCTTGAAACGTAAGAGAATAACTATTATTTTTGAGACTGGCAAGCGGATATCTCTGCGTGTTCACCAGTGCTGTGGTCAAGTAACTTCTGAAAATACAATTTCCCATAAACAATATGAGATTTTTTTTTCTCAAAAGATCATCTAGACAGTATACCTGAGATTTATGGGAAAGATACTCATCTGCTTTCACCTGAACCATGCCCTACACAGCAAATAAATGCATAGAACTTTTGCCTTCCTATTTATGTAATAATTATATTATCGCTGAAGCCTACCAATCTTCTGGCCAAACTTCAACCCAAATAAACCGAGAGCACCTCTGCTGAAGCTATGTGGATGAGCACCTCTCTCACTGTTTCTCACATTGAGCCTTTGCTTTATGCGCTCAATAGCAAGCACATATGTCTTTCTTGACCTAACTTCAGATCTATCATCTGCAACAGCAACCAGACCCTTGTAGGTGAACACTTAATCTTCAACCTTTTATTCCCTACTCGCTGCTCCTTCCAATGGATATTTAAATATATGTAAGTCCCTCTCATATAAAAAAGAAAAGAAAAAAAGAAATCCCAGTAAAATGTCATTGATCTATATGGAATTCAGGCACCTGTTGTCTTTTCCCTTTTACCATGGAACTTTTTCAAAGTTTTCTCTGTAATATCCAGTCACTCTACACAGGCTCATCAATTTGCTGCTCTCTGGCTATGGAATCCATTCTATAGTATTAATTGTAGTTACCAAGATCAATTCTTGGTGGATCCAGTGTTCCTTTCTCAGTCTGTTCTATATCATTTGATGCTGCTCTATCCTGTCTCTAGACTGGAGCCCCTGTCCTCTTGATTCCTGTCATACATGGCTCTCATTATGTTTTCTTCACTATTGTAACTCTTCTACTTAAATATTAATGTTCCTTGACGTTTGATCCTAACCTAGTTGCATGGACAATGTTATTCTCTCTCAGGGTCTCAATTGCCATCTTCTCAGTGCTTTTTCTTATTATACAAGTCTTTCCAGTTTCAAACTTTAAAATCCCTACTGGACTTTTATGCTTCTAAGTGCACATCTTCCATAGGCTTATCATATCTAAAACTGAACTTGTCACTCACTATGGCTGTCATTTTTCTTGTGTCCTCTGTCCCAAGGAATGTTATAATCATTCTCCCATTTATGTAAATCAGAACCCTGGGCTCAATATGCAAGTCATCCTTTTCTGTCCTATCTAATTAATGACTGAAAACTGTCAATTCTCCATAAAATGTATCTCACAAATCTGTTCATTTTCTTCTATTTATAATCATTACTTTAATCAAAGTTCTTGTTACCCCCGACTAGATAATATCAGAGAAGTACCAATTCTTCCCACTGCCTTACTTGGTTATTTCAAATGCAAAATGCCACCCCAAGAATCTTTCATGAGGACAAATTTGATACCCCCCCCCCAGCCTAAAATCCTTCTGTAGCCCCTTCTTCTGCTAAGGAATATTCCAAACATTTTTTTTCCTCAATACAAACTGTGTGATTTTGCCTCTGCTTATGACTAAGGATTATTTCTCCCTTTGTCTCTTCCAGTCTGTATCTAAATATCAGCTTCACGGAATGTTTTTTTCAGTACCACGAGCATGTCTTATGCCTGCTTGCTTCCAAGCCTTCTCATATGATGTTTCATCTTTTCTAGAACATTCTCCCCACTGTTCATGCCGTTTGCACTGGTTAATCCCTATGAAGACCTCGGATCTCTTTGTGTATGTTAATTTTCTATGAAAATTTTATGTAATTCTCTGAGAGACTTGAGGGTTCCATCTGATGCTGTTATACCCTGTTGTACATTACTCATCTTTTCTATAAATGATAAACAAGATGAATGCAACACCCAGAAACTCTTGATTCACCATCATGTCTCCAATGGACACATGTCATATAGATATGTGTTGAAAGAATAATAAAGTTATTCATTAAAAAATTCCTTACCAAAACATTTTTGAAAACACCAAAACAACAACAGCAAAGAAACTTCCTGCTTTGCACTGGGTCTCTTTCTGGCCTTAGTCCTTCACATAGTCCCATGTGGTACACTCTACATAATATGCTTATGGTTTTCCAAATTCATATAATCTCTGATACCTCTGTGCTGTTGGATTTCTGAATCTCCCTTTCTGGAATACCACATTTCTTCTTCCCCAGGTTACAGAGCTGAGTCTTCAGCTTTTCTAGAACCTGATTCTTTGAAAAAACTCACTTATCTGTTATTCTCCAGACTTCCAACAGCTGTGGGACTATTCCTCATAATAATAAACACCTGACACTGCTCTACCAATAGTTTTATCCTCAAAATTAGAGGAGATGCTTTGGTAAATCTTTTTCTTAAATATCTTATAATGAAGCTAGCTAATATGAGGAACCAATTACTGTTTACAAAATGGAAGAAGGAAAAAGGCAATCATGGTGATGCCTATGCTATTCCAGTGGCCTGATGGGATGGGAAAATATACCCATGAATCTGGAGGCCTCAGTGGGGGTTGGCAGCGGGAAGGTTAATTCACAAGTGAAATTGAAACAAATAAAAATTAAATGTTAGCTTCCTTTACCTTGAACATCATTATGGGTGAATTTTTTTAAATAATTTCTTCATAGTCAATGAAAAAGAACTATTTACGTCAAAGAAACAAGTGGTAAATCATAACTCCTGAAAATCTTACCTGATCTGAATTGATCATGTTTGCCTTGCTAACTTCACTTCTCCATAGAAACTGCTCTCTGTATTCACGTTAGATGACAAAGGCTTCCATTAATAGCAACCTGCTCCTTGGTGAGCTCAATGTCAGCCAGTTGGGGGGTGGTAGTTATTGTATGTTGGTATAGTTTTTAAATTTTTTAATATTTCCGCCTTTCCACATACTATTTTAACAATATTGGAATGCCCTTAAAAAAAGCAAAATGTACTTAATAATATATGCTGAAATAAGATATTCTCTATCCTTTTCTGAATGTCAAAACTAATTAAGAGGAGCTTAACAATTGAAAAAAACATATATTCACAAATTCTGAGAAAAATAGAAAATAAATAAGGCTAATAATATTTAGAATTTTTTGTAAAAGAAGATTTGTTATTTACTGTTTTCTTCAAGTAATTGATGAATGTCTATCCTAACTCATTTCTTTTAATGGCTATATCATATTTTGAACTTACTACAACACTTAGTTTTAAGTTCATAATACTTCAAAACTGAAAAGAGAAAAATAATTGATGAGTTGCTTGGGATATCTTTATGCACAAGTTTGAGAGTCGGTGGGTAGCAGCCTCTATGCCTTTCCAGCATCCATTGCTCCCCTCTGGATTTACTTGCTTTACTCTGTGTAATGAGCCCCCAGAGCATGGTTCATTGCAGGAGAAAGAACACATTCTTCACTTGCGGTCAGTGGGATGTGGCTAATTTGAAATCACTTAAACTATTATATCTGTCATGTGCGGTTATTTTATTTTCAATTCACATCAGTATTTTAAATGCATGGTGGTTACTGAATCAAACTAGCAGATACATTTATGAGCATTCTGTTGCAAATCTCTGTCTCACTGTCATCAGATGTGCGATACTATTGAAAGTTAATACCTGGGGAGGCTCAAGAGGGCAGGTTAGAGGCACCCAGTATTCATCCCCTTCTCCAAAAATAGAACTAAAACAACAGGAGAGCAGCTGCATATTAGGGTAGATGACTGTGGACTTGGAGAAACCCAGAGACTTATAATGGGGAGGAAGCTGAAATGGAGTACCATAGCACCATTCACGTGCTAGCCCCGGCAGAGGGTGGGGTGGCTTCGAAAGAGGGAGAGTCCCAGTGAGCACCACTAGCTCAAGAATGGACACCTGTGGTGAGCCGTTCTAATTAGACCGTGGCCGCCATTAGAAGATGGCGCCGGCTTCCACTGTGGCCTGTGACAAACAACTCCTAATATGGAGAATTGGCATGCAATCCCTTCCCATCCTATGAGAAAGGTCCACGTGGCAGCTTAAGATTGGTATGCGGGAGGCTTTATTAGGCTGTGCTTGGGTGCTCGGCGGGGGGTCGCTAGAAGATGATACTTGAATCAAGGCCTGAATAAACTGCTGAAAGAAGAATCCTGTGTCGTGTTTTCCCTTGCTGGCGAGGGGTTGCGACAATTGGTGGCCCGGACGGGGAATTATATTCCTCGAACCCAGGATCCAGAACTTTCAGCAGTCAGGGTGGTGCACCGGTAAGTTCCCAGGTAAAGTGGGAATCCGCAAGCTAATAGCGGGACGCTCCTCGGAAAAGAAAGAGAGAGCGAGAAAAGGGACGCTCCCCTGTAAAAGGAAGAGAGAGGGAAATTCATAGAACGGAACGCTCCCCTGTAAAAGGAAGAGAGCGGGGATTTTTGTACTTTCACTTTCTTTATAGTTTTGAAAACATTATGGGCGTTACTTCTTCAAGCCCAATTTTGTTGGCCCTAGATGGGTTGTTACGTTCAAAAGGACTTAAAGTAAAGCAGAGCACTTTGCAGATGTTTTTGAGAGAAGCTGCCAGGGCCGCGGCCGCAGTCTGGGCATGAGAATGGCGGTGGGCTCAGTCAAGATGCAGCCGCCGTGCGAGAACCCGGCCCTGGCTGCGGAGGTGGCGGCGGAGGCGGCGGACAG
>NW_026000240.1:18033741-18042974 GCF_001458135.2 Marmota marmota marmota | reverse complement strand
ATATATGTATTTTATATATATATATATATATATATATATATATATATATATATATACACTATATATATATATATATATATATACACACACACACATACACACACACACACATACATGATGGTGGGGGATTCATTCTAACAAATTTATAAATAAATATAATGTAATTTGCTGTATTTCAATCCCCAGTGTTTTGCCATTTCTTCTGCTTGTCCCTTTCCCATTCTCCTCCCTCTACTCCACTGGTCTTCTTTCTAATTATGTTGCTTCCTTTTCTCTGTTGAGTCCTGGGGGTCAAGCCTGGCCCTCTGAGCATGTTGTATGGGTGCTCTCCTATGGAGCGACACACCTAACCTTAGCTCAGAGCAATTGCACCTTACTCCAGCCATGACCTAGTTCTGCTTGAAACTTGGCATATACTCCAAATTAAGGAATAGGTGAGATAAAACCACCAAGCAATCAACTAGGCTCCAAGTTGGAATGTCCAGGGGGACCTGAAGTCCCACTCCTGGATATTTGTTCCCCACCATAAAAATAGCAAAAAGAAATAATGTAATAGATGTGGATACCATATATATATGAAGGATGTCACCATAAGTCATTCTAATACCCTATCACTTCATTTTGCTGAAAAGACTGGAGAAGTAAATACAAATGGTATACCTCATATAAATGTTGTTCACACCAAACCTTCCTGAAAAACCAGAGGAACTCCCCTCTAACAAGACCTACATAACAAAAGGGTCCTTCAGGTTCTAATACAGTATGCATTGTGTCAAACTACACTAATCACAGTCAAAAATCAATAGAGAAATTTTAATGCAAAGTCCAAATAGAATTAATGCAAACATTATATAACAAACCGATAACCCAGGGTACATCATGAAGAGATGGCCTTTTACTAAGAAGGTCCTCACCTTAAGGTGGAAATGATATGCACCCTAAGCAGACGTGCACATCTCAATATAGAAACAAAAGAAATATGAAAATACAAAGCAACATGGCTCTTCCTAAAGTTCTTAACTCTCTAGTAACTGATCCCAAACATACCAAAGTGAACAGATACTAGACAAACAGTTCAAAAGTTACATGAATTCTGAGAGAATACAAATTAACATTTGAGTGAATTTAGGAAGAAGATGCAAGATGTGAATGAGCAATTTGATAAAGAGATATTTTAACAAAGAACCAAACAAATGAAAACTTCAATAAGTCAGATTAAAAACTCAAGCGACAACCTCATCAACAAACTAGATCAGGTGTGTAAAATAATATCGGGACAGGAAGACAAGATGGAGAAGTTATCACATTTGGACAATATTTTAAAAATAAGAGGGCTGGGATTGTGGTTCAGCAGCAGGGCGCTCACCTAACATGTGCGAGGCCCTGAGCTCAATCCTCAACACCAAATAATAATAAATAAATAAAATAAAAATATTTTAAAAAGTAAGAAATGGACATGCCGATGACAGATGAATTGACATGGACCAAGGGATATTATAAAGAAGAATGGAATCCTGTCATATGCAGGAAGGTAGATGGATTTGGAATTGAAAGGCATCATGTTCAGAAAACTAAGCCAGACACAGGAAGACAAGTGTCACATGTTTACTAGAGGACAGGGAAATGGGAGATCAAGAGAGTAGAATGGAGGATGGACATGATAGGGGCACAATAGATACATGTATGGAAACATCAGAGTGAGACCCACAAATTAGCACAATAAGTGTGTGGGGATAACTATAATAAAAAAGAAAACTAATACCTGCCCATTGAAATTGTTTGCCAACGATATCACAAAGTATACAATAGTGTGTAGATAAGAAAATGGCTTAACACAAATGTCTTTGTCAAGAAGATACTTTCTGTTTCTAAACTGACACTGCTTGTGCTCAGAGTGTTTCCATTTGTTAAGAGTAAGTTCTCACTGATTGTAAATGAGCCTTCATCTATTACTAGAGGTAGGAAATGCCAATGTGCTTTCAAGCGTAAAAGCACCATGAGAACCAGCAAAAAAGAAAAGGAAATGGTGCTAAACTGGTGATCATGTTTCACAGCTCCTGTGGTATAGGGGCATTCAGTTAGGAAAATGTTTCAGAAAAATTGGAGTTTGAAAGTAATAAGATGCTGAAAGAAACATTTAGAATATTCTAATAGACATGGTAATATCCTCAAAGAGTCTTTTACACTATTTTATCGTGTTATAGTCCATTATAGCTAGAATTTCAAACTCTGTCTCTCTGTCTCTCTGTCTCTCTGTCTCTCTCTCTCTCTCTCTCTCTCTCAGTGTGTGTGTGCGTGTGTGTCTGTGTGTGTCTGTGTGTGAAAAAGAAAGAGAGGAGAGTGGGGACAGAGAGAGAAAGAAGAGGAGAGTGGGGAGAGAGAGAGAGAGAGAAAGATTCAAGGTACTGCAAGGCTTAATATTTAATGGTGAATATTGGATTATTTTTTAAAAATAGATTAAACTTGTGAAAATCAAAATTAAGAATGTCAAACAAGGATTTAGTCTGTCCAATCAAAAAAAATAGCCAAATGTTTCTAAAAACAGAATTTAAATGAGCATTTGGTAAAGGCACTGTCACAATAACATATATGCCACACTAGTAAATAGTATTTTTATAATGTGCCGCTGTGAGCTGTGATCACACATAGTTAATGGCATTTTTATAATATGTAGTCATGTTTTCATCATTTTATAATTCTGTCAAGAATACTGAGCATTCAATAGAGTCAACAGATATATTTTCTTGATAGTTCTATACATGTGGCAAAGCTCTGATTAATAACATTTTGGTAGCAAAATTGCAAAATTTAGAACAATAAGAACTGATTCAACAACACCAAAAATATTTTAGTTCCCTTCCATCAAAGGAACTTTATACTCTGGAAATTATGCTTTTACGTTACACCTCTTTTATTAAAATTGTAGTACTACAGGAAATTGAAATCACCTTTATTCACAAGCACCTATAAAACTGTGACCTTCAAACGTGTGAAAACCTAGAAGCCACACAACAAAATGAGGAAGCACAGCTCAAGACCTTGAAATGTACACAGAGAAGCAACCGCCAAGGATTCCTTTTTATCAAAGTGTTAACTTCACAAACTGTTACATTGTGAGACTAAATAAAAAGACTATCTAGTAAACCAAGGATGAGAGGGAGGATGAGAGGGCTAGGCAGTACAGCTGGTGGAAAGTAGTCAAACCTTTGTTATCTGGATAGAGTGGGTGAGTACCTAACCTGTATTACCTTCCTATTGATTGACAGGTGATTTCATTTGTCCTCCATAACATTTACCATTTTGGTTATTATTAAGTTTTTCATATCATTGAAATGAATGAAAAGACTTTAATTTTTAATTTAAAATCAATAGTAAGTTAACAAGTCAGGATTTACATCATCCACATGTTAATAGTCTGTAGTCATACCAATGATAGCAACCCAGACCAAAATACTTTCTCAAAAAATGGAATGAGTCAGGCTAGGTACATATGCCTGTAATCCCAATTTAGGAGGAGGTTAAGACAGGAGGACACCATCCTCAACAGCTTAGCAAGGCTCTAAGCAACTTAGTGAGACCCTTTTAAAATGATATACAAATATGAATACACCATAGTGAATCTCCACATCATGTACATCCACAAGACTGGGATTCTAATTAGAATAAGATATATTCAATGTTTGTATAAATATGTCAAAATTGACTCTACTGTCACATAGAATTAAAAAGAACAAATTGAAAATGAAAAATAAAAGTCTAAAATAGTCATCATCAGGGTTGTCAGGATGGAATTCAAATGCTCAAAGGCAGCAATAATCTTTCTTATTCTCTAACATTTTCTTTGCTGGGGTTGGAATTTTTTTCAGAAATATCCTGTTTCTGATCTAAAAATTTTTACCCTTTACAACATAAGTATCTCTTAAAAATCATATATCTATAATCTAGTAAGGAAATCATAAGCTATACTATAAAAATAGTAGTTATAAATGAAATCTATTAACATAAAAAGTTGAACTTTCTCATTGTAAAGTCTATGTAGTGTATGTGTGTGTGTGTGTGTGTGTGTGTGTGTGTGTGTGTTACTGGTGATTGAACCCAAAGGCACTCTACCATGGAGTTATATCCCCAGTCCTTTCTATTGTTTTATTTTAAGAGAAGGTCTCACTAAGTTGCCCAGGCTGACCTCAAATTTACAATCCTTTTGTCCCAACCTCCATAGTCCCTGGGATCACACCCAGTCCTTCCTACCAAGTTCTGAAACATTTTGTGTTCTTTGGAGAGTATGTTAATTTCCCAAAATAATCGACTTTGCTAGAGGTTGGGAGAAACAACCCCAATTTTGCGTTTCTTGCACACCTTTTTAGCTCTTTTGATAGTGCAGTTTAGATTCTAGTGTCTATTTCTAAAGCGTGTTTATAAAAGAGAAAAAGTTGGAGAGGTGAACATCTTTCAAATTCTTTGCCCTATAGCTAACGGTTTATTTGCTAGATTAAAAGTGGTAAAGTTCAAAAGTAAGTAGTTTGAAGTCAACATAATCCTATTTTAGAGCAGCTAACATAAATTTCCATGCATACTTGTTTCCGTGGAAATGAATTCAGTTAGATGAAAATTAGTATAAATTTTGGATATCATGCACACAGCTGAGAAACACAAGGCTGTTAAACTGCCTCTCCTCATTTAGCAACAATGATGGCCAAACGGCAGCTCTAGGTTTCCATTTCAAATGATTTACTACTCCAGAGGCGAAAGAAGAAAGAAGTCCTCACAACCAAACTGTCCCAGAGAAATTCCAGAGTCAATTTTCAGCATCAGTCACAGACCCATCCCTGAAATGATTATTGTAGCAAAAATGGATAGAATACCTGGCCAGACAGGTGAACCGAGACCCACACCCAGTCCCATTCATTGGATGTGATTAGTGACTGACAGAACTTTCCCCAGAGTACACAGGGATACTATCACCAAAAAGGAAGAAAGAGATGATCCTTCGATGAAATTAAGAAATGATTTTTGGCGTGAACATACTGTATGTACAGAGATACGACAATAGTGCTATATATGTGTAATAAGGATTGTAGTGAAAAAAAAAATAAATTAAATTTAAACAAATAAAGAAATGGTTTTTGGCATCTCTGCTTATCTTCCTCTACTGTGCCAATTTTGACCTGTGTCCTTTATGAAACACCTTGCTTAGTGAGTTGATGACTCGAAACTTCATTAATGTCTCTTACACTGTGAAAAGACAATTATTTCCACCATTAGTGGAAAAAAGGCACATGACCTATCCTTTATGTCAGACGGTCACTTATACTTTAATTACTTTAAGTTTCCAAAACATGGAAATTAACCATTTGACTAATAGCTAAACTTCAAATACTGTAAACCTACTAATTCATTGATTAGACATTTTTTGCTAGTGGAACATAGAGAATAATTAAACAGGGTTCATGATGTCGTAGTTAGGAGGCTTAATAAAATAGCATGTAAAATGTGATGGAATCCAAGTATTCAAGTAATAAAATACTGTATCCCGTGGTTTGTGTTCCTTCTCTCTAAAACTTGATGTGTGAATTTCTTTTCATTTTTTTTTTGTTTTTTTGGTAAACAATCAATTATAACAAAATATCATTTATTTAGTTAGAGACAATTTCATAAATACTACCTTTAAAAAGTTCTAAGGCATCATACTCATGGATACTGAATCAAAAGCAAAGCACGATATAAATTCTTCTAAAAAGCAACTGTGAGAATAGTGTCTTCTACAGTATTCACTACGACATATTTTACTTTTTCTATTAAATACTCCATTATCTTAAAACTTCAAATCTCCTTTTGAAAAAGTTTTTAAGACCAGTTCATAGGCCACTTGAAGAAAACACAATTGTTATTTATTATTACATCAAAAGTGTTATCTGCAGCTAATGAAAACCTCTTAAAACCACACCTAATTCAACGTATTTGACTTCTAATAACTTCTAGTAAATTCTTGTAGCCCTACATATCAATAAAGGCCTAACATGGAAGGAAACATTTTTAAAAAATCAGACTATATGAAGTCAGAAATTTCTAGCTAAAATATTTTATCTAATCTAAACTTATTCAATAATATTTTAAAAAATACATCTTCAGAATAAGTGGATAATTTCCAAGAAGAACAAAATTTCAAGGAAAAAAAAATGTCCATGCCAGAGATGTGGCATTAGTTTTTAACTCACCCTTAATTTGTACATATTCACTGTTCAAGGTGCAAATTGGCAATAAATGTAGCTATGTGGGTAAAATATACTTAAAGTTGAAAGACCATATTAAAGGTGAAACCATAAAAAGAAAGGCTAATATTAACTTATCCTAGGCTAAATGTCCTTGCTGACTCTACTGGATGAGACTTTTTGATGCACAAATATCTTTTTAAGCCATTTTTCATTAAGTTTTAATTTTTATGTATTTTTAACTTCAAGGTATATTCACCATAACCATCTCTCTAATATCATGCTTTTTTTTCACTGAGAACAACAATTTCAAATTACAACTTTCAGTGAAATGAATCAGCTGATAAAATGGCAGTTTCATGCCTCTGCTAAGATTACTGTGCTGATGAAGCCACTTTCACAGGTTTAATCCCGAAGTGGGCCAATTGACTTTGCTGCAGGCAAACCCTTAGAACCAGGCCTGACATCCTGCAAAGGGAAGCCATCAGTCATGAAGGGAAGCTGGGGGCAAAGTGTGAGTGGAATACAGCCAGCTCATCCCCTCTGTAGGAAAACAACTCCAAGTCCAAACCAGACTATGCCACAGCTTTTCTCTTGTAAATAAAGGAGGAGACTATCATTTAAATAGGAGTGAATTGGCACAGGTCAGAGTGTAAAGCTCATCTCCAAAACTGTCAACAATTACTGAAACACTAATCAATTGGTTTGTTGAACACCGCACCAAGAATGTGTGAAGAGATCTCAAGATGATTTATAAATTTATCTATACTGTATTCTAGACCAGTTTCAAAAACGATTGGCTGTGGATCAAAAAGAAAATGAACCTAATAGCTGAGAAATCATAGTAATGAATTGAATCAAACAAACACCATCAAAGCATTATATGTCAAATTTTTATTTCACTCATTAATAAGGGGATGAGCAAGATGACAAAGATAGTTCCAAAGGGAATCTGAGAAATTGGAATTTTTTAATCAGTAGGAAGGAAAGTTGAAATAAAGTACCAGATTAGATTAAATTGGTTAAAGTACTATACTGCAGTAAAACCATCATATCCTACCAGTTTTATAGAACTATAAAATGGCCCTAATCCATTTGTGGAACAAAGTGGAATTCCCTCAGAACATATTAGAAACATCTGGCTAGTTTTTAAAAACACTTACAACTAGATTCTAGTTGATATTCTGATGGAATTGGAAATGAGAAAGCCAGAGTTTTAAAACCTCCCCAGGTAATGTGCTTTGGTGTTCATCTGGAAGAACCCTTCCATAAGTATATGCGATGAAATCATGGTCCCCAACTTAGGTTCAGACAGGGGCCCTTCAGGCAATGATTGGATTATGAGGGTTCTGCCTTCCCCAGGGGATTACACTATTGGGTGGATTAATAATTTGGATTACTTTACTGCATTGGGAGATGGTGAAAACTATAGGCAAGAAGTAGGTCACTGGGGGCTTGGCTTTGGGGACAATGTACAGCTTTCCTCCACCATGCCCTCCTACCATGTTTCTCCCTTGGAGTTAGCCAACCATGGAGTAAACCTCTGAAATATTTGCCACTGTTAAATCTTTCCTGCTCTAAGTTGTTCCTGTTCAATATTTTGGTCACAGCAACAAAAAGCTGACTAATATGTGAAGCTCATTTACAACCAAGTTTGAGAACCACTGTCCCAGAGATTTTGGCATGATGGTGTTTTACATATGCTTATAATTTAAAGATATCAATATGTGGGCTGGAGAGAGAGCTTGGTTGGTAGAGTGCCTGCCTGGTATGCACAAGACCCTGGGTTCAATCCTCAGAAGTTTGAGAAGTATGTCTCTAATACAACATTTGATATGATCATAATGTACTTTGTTTCTTTTTTATTTTTATTTTTTAATTTGTTTTAATTAGTTACTCATGACAGTACAATGACCTTGACATATCATACATTTGAATCAGATGGGATATAATATCTCATTTTTCTGAGTATACAGGTTGCAGAATCACATTGGTCATGCATTCACTTATATACACACAGTAATAATAATGTCTGTTTCATTCTATAATCCTTCCTATCTCCCCAACCCCTCCCTTTCCCTCCCATCACTTTTCTCTACCTAATCTAGGGTAACGCTATTCTTTTTTTTTTTTCTCATATCTTCATACACGTATTTTGTATAACAATGAGGGTCTCTTTCCACCATCCATGCAATTCCCTTTCTCCCTCCCTTTCCCTCCCACCTCCCTTCCTTATGTAGAGGTAATCTTCTTCCCATGCTCTTCCTCTCTTCCCCATTTTGAGTCACCCCCCCCTTATATCAGAGAAGACATTCAGCACTTGTTGTTTTGGGATTGGCTAACTTCACTTTGCATAATCTGCGCTCTAATGCCATTCATTTCCTTGCAAATGCCATGATCTTATTGTTTTTTAGTGCTGAGTAATATTCCACTATGTATATATGCCACATTTTTTTTTTATCCATTCATCCACTGAAGGGCATCTAGGTTGGCTCCACAGTCTAGCAATTGTGAATTGTGCTTCTATAAACATTGATGTTCTTTATTTCATATTTCCAAGGACTGGAAAATTCTCCTGACCTAACACCAACACGAAAATACCACCATACTAAAAATACTTCAATACATAAATTATACTGGCAAGTATCCCTAAAAAGACCACAAATAGCACTTTAAGGATCTGCATGTCTGCAGGGATTGGAGTCAGCTGAATACTGAAAAGTCTACACCAGATGGGTCAATGGTCTTGCTGCCAGGCATCCTTAGTTGCCTGGGGAACTGGGTGCTGGACTTATAGTGTTTAAGATCCACAGATAGCTCTTCAGGGATCTTAAAGACAAACACCATGTTTATATGCTAAAGACTCAGGGCAGTGGCCCCCCATGTGTAAATACCACTTTTATCTTGTGACAAGCAGAGGATATAGCCATGAGGAAAAAAAAAAAAAAACAGTCAATAGAAAGGTATTTAATTGAATTGAAAAGAAGGTTTAGGGAACAGTAAAAAAAAAAAAAAAAAAAAAAA
>NW_026000240.1:18009712-18032775 GCF_001458135.2 Marmota marmota marmota | reverse complement strand
CATATATATATATATATATATATATATATATATATATATATATATATATATCTCCTGAATTTTCAAACTATTTTTTCAATTCATACACTTTTTAATTTATTGTATATTTATGGAAGAATGGTTTTCTTAGATTTACAGTGATAAAAATAAAATATAGCCTCCAGTTTTATGAAGCTTTCAGCCTAGTAAGGCACAAAGATATTAAACAAAGTGATAAAATAACATGTTATTATAACAAAGATCAGTAAGTATGATGAAAGGAAACAGTGATTGCTATGAAATTGACTTACTCAATGTGTAACCAAATGTGATTTATTACCTATAATTTCATAAGGATTTATAAATAAGTTCACAAATAATAACACAATTTCAATTCTCAAACATATAAAATAGAAGCCACATGTTTTATTAAAACTGTCCTATGTGCTTGACGCTGCTTAACTCCTCACAAAGATAGAAAGTTCCCAAAAGATTTGTGAGCATTCTCTTGTGTTTTCCTTCTTCTCTAGGCCAAGTGTGGAGAGTGGTCTCTGAGCAGATGAATAGACAGTGTCTTCCAGAGATCTGAAAGTCACAGAGGCTTTACTTCAGGCCAGAGTGATGACACACTGATATTAGATATATGCACAATTCACATGCACACACACAGACACACAAGCATCCATGTAGATTGACACAGACAGATGTTTCCAATATTTCAGATGCTGATTTGATATCTTATTTTTCATCAACCTAGTAGCTGAAAATAATACCACAATGAAAAAGATAAAAATGTTCTTGTGTGATTAAAAAAAAAAAAAAAAAAAAACTTGTGATTTTTTTTGTCTTGGTTTTGTTTTGTTTCACTATGTCCTCTCCAGATAAGGAAGCCAGAATTAGAGAGGCAGATAAGCAAGGTTCAATCCAGAGAAAGGGGGGATTGAAATGTTAATTCTTCTGAGCCCTTCCTCCACCCTTATCAAGAACCTGCCCATGCTCCAACCAGTCCTAAGGTAACCTGTCCCAGGAATTGCCCCTCCCTACAGAGTGTTGTAAAAGTTGCTAATTAATTTACCCTGGGCCCCCTTCCAGCCCTGATCACACCTCCCTGGCCCTTCCAGCTCACCTGTTTCCTACCTTTTGGCCATCCCACAGAGCATTCCCTGGCCTAGTCACTAAGTGTAAGGAGAGAGATAAGGAGGAAGGGAGTAAGAGAACAACAGAAGTCTGGGACATGAAAAGGCAGAACACCCTTACATCTTGGGGTACTAGGATACAGCTATGACTCCCTTCTCCCTCCTGGGAGAAGTCTATATTACCTGTTTTTAAATAAACCCTGCTTTGTATGTTTGCCTTAGCGTGCTTCCACATGTGAGGGAGCAGAACTCATCACCAATAACCAGCGGTATCAATAATATCATAATTCTATCATACTGAATTTCAGCCATTGTACCAACTACTCTGTCTTGAATTATTTTTCCAGAATGTCTCTGCCCCTCTGACCTCATTTCTTGCCTCCACTATTCCTTGTTCCTTAAACCCCTTAACTCTAAACTTCAGCTGCTGACATCTGTTTCTGACCCTCTTTGCTTTTTGGTGGTCAGTTTAAAATGTGCTCCTCATGTTGTGATCCTCACAACTTAGAGATCTGAACCTCATCTCCTCCTTCCTCCAGAGAGCTCCAGAAGAAAAACAACTTACCATACTATATTTAACAACCAAGGGTACCTGTGAATAATCAAGATTAGAACTGGTTCTGAGAGACCCCAGCCCAATAACTTTAGGCCCAGTTACAAAATCATCAGGGCATGCTACAAACCTGCGCAGGCACCAGATGTGTTTTTCAGATAACCAGTTAACAGGCACCAGATGTGTTTTTCAGATAACCAGTTAAATGTAACCGATTAGGAAAGAACAGGATGGTTGGGAAAGAACTGGGTAATTGTGTCCCAGGGCACAATTGGGCAAACCGGAACAGATAAGCAGGAACAGAAAGAATGGAATGTAAAACTGTGGGTTTTCCAGGAACATACAGTGAAAAACAACCTTGCTCTTTAGGTGACCTATATGCTAGGTTCAAAATGACCAATAAGAAACCTGTTGCTTGCCGCGCGCGCGAAACCTGCTCCTTTACCCCATAAAAGATCTGTGCCCCAAAGCCCGGTGTGCCAGTTCACCGAAGCTCCGGCTGAGGTTTTGCTGCGCACCCGCAGGTGCCTGTGTCCTAATAAACAGCCTCTTGCTTTTGCAGCCAGTGTCTCGTGTGCTTTTCCTTGGACAGGGAATCGGAGGGTCTTTCAGTTCAAGTAAAGGTATTCCTAATTTTTAACTCCTGAATTTTTCTTAGGAAGATGAATGGAACAAGAGAGAGTCGAAGTATGAGCTTTCTCAGGGGAAGTTCCCTTTGGATGGGAAAAGGAAGGATGGTTCTCTTTAGTTGAGAATAGGTGGGTGATGCCGAGAATTCAAACCACAGAGATGATTAATTCACTCTTATAATTAAAAAATATTAATATTTACTGACCCCTGTTAGAATGGCAGATGTTCTACTCAGCACAGGACATATGATGCTGGACACAGTGCCTCACTGCCCTCAGAGGGATTACAGAGCAAAGAGATGGACAGACAGCAGCAAAATGAGCAATGATAACTAACATGAAATTCATCAAAATCTAGGGGGAGTGGGGCTACTTTACGAGGTATTCAGAACATCCTCTTCCCTTTTAAATCAGGTTGCTATATCAAGAAAAAAAAATTGACACAGCAATGCGACCCTCCCTCTGAGAAACACCATTTCCCAGACCGTAAAACCAAAGTCTAGGATTCATTTTAAGAGCTCATTTTTTCCACTCATTTGACTTATTTCTTGTATTTTGACTTGACTCAGGAAGGTGGGTTCTTTTTAGTTGATAGGTTATAAACCCCCAAATTCTAATAGGCAAACAATCCTAGACTTGTAATTTGGGCTTTTAAGGCTCTTCTCCTCAAAGAAATAAATCATTTTCTCGACAGAAACAGTGTTGACATTTGGGGCCAGAAAATTACTTATTTGGAGGGCTTCCCTAGAGGTTGTAGGATATCAGCAACATCCCTGGGCTTTATCCACTAGATGCCAGTAGCAACCACCCGCACACAGAAGCTGTGACAACCAAAAATGTCTTGACATTGCCAAATGTCCTCTAGGATGGGCAGCAAATCCTCTCCTTCATCCCTACTGAGAACCACTAAATTCACCCTTATGCTGTGCTGTTGCTGGGTAGAAATGCCACTTTAATTAGAGATTTAAATTGTGCAGGACAGTCTCTCTCTCTCTCTCTTTCTCTCTCCCTCCTTGATTTTTATGTAGAGAATCTAACACCTGGCCATAACGAATAGTTGACAACTTTTATCCTTCATCAAATCTATAACCTCATTCAAACAGCACTTGGGTCTGCTTCCTGGGTCTGCCTTTCAGCAAGAACACCCCCTCACTGCAGCTCAGCCCCAGCCCAAGAGGAGGACCATCCTATAGCTTATCCACCACTCCATGTCAGGTCTCCCACACTTCTGAGTCCAAATGAATGAAGCTGGAAGAAAAGGAAACAAGATGAAAAAAGGGAATTCTAGGATTATTGGAGTTGAATGAGGAAATGTGTGTGATGAGGGGAGGAGGTTGTTTTATCAGTCTAGGTTCAGATATGGGAGGCTTGAACCTTTACATACTATAAGGAGCATCTGCCACATGCTAGGGCTCACCAAGTTGCTGTCCATAAGGAACAGAAGCCATTGAACTGCTTAGTCATGTCTGTTTGCAGTTGATAAAGAGGTATGGGGCACTAGCCACGGGCAGGCTTAGCAATGACTGGTTACAATTGATAGGGAACTCAGATCCATGGACATGCGCGAAGAACATACCCAGTTGCAATTACATCCCTCACTGGACATAACCAATGGACATTGACTTTCACTGGGTGTAACCAATCACCAACATATACCACCAACTTGGGACTGTATTTAGATTGCTGGTCCTGCCACATTGAAGAGTTTTTGCTCCAAGGACATCAGTGAGACTGGCCACCTTGTTGTCCACCCCTGAACTGACTCCACCATTCCCTGATGTCCAGCCATCAGCTGAAGAGAACCAACAGATAAGGACAATGTCTGCTCTTTGCCTAAGAGAAGTCACATGGCATCGGAGGTATTTTGGGGCTCATGGTTGCCCTGGGATTGTGTAATTTGCTTATAGTGCTTAATTAGTGTGCATTGAATGCTAATTGGTGTGCTCCAGCACACCCAACCCTTTTTGTATTAATTGTTTATATTTGATGATTGGTGTGATCCAATATATATGCTTGCATTTAAAGACAGTCTGCCTCCGAGTAATTATTAATAGCACTGCTCATGACACACACGTGTCCACAGACAGAAATGCAAATGGAGAGGAAAGAGTGGGTTCAGAAATGCTCAAAACAATTCGTGATTAGTGATTCATAGGGATTGCAGTTCTATTAGAGAAGATGGGGGACAGATTGAAATCTGGCATTCCTTTCACTTTTATCTTGAATATTATGGTTGAAAATGGTGCAGTTCACAAATTTGGGCATATGGAGTGGGAGGTGAGAGGTGTCTTTCCACTTCACCCACATTAACCACAACAGTGATTACTGATTCTTTTCTTTTCGTTTTTTTTTTTTTTTTTGTACCCAAACTGTTTTGTTTTTGTTTCATTTTGCAAGTTAACCATTTTCTTCAAGGAGGAAGCTCCCTGTGGAATAGGGAAGGAGAAGAAGAGACCATGTCTTCCAGATAGGAATGGGCAGAGGCAGAGGCAGGAGTCATGGGGAAACAGGATGTGGTTCAGCAGAGCTGGGGCTGAGCATCTCTGTACCACATGTTGGGGTTGGGAGGAATGTTGGGAAAAGTATAAACGGCAGCCATACCCCAGAGAAAAAAACCCCAACATGGCGCCTAAGCACCTCTTCTTCCTACCTTCTTCTTTTCTGCAGTGGCGCGAAAAGTTCCCGCCCCTGTGAACTCTCCCACCGGCGCCAATTTCAAATCTCGCTGGCGGGGAACCTTAGCCCCAATGAGAACTAATTCCTGGGCTCCGGAGCTGATATCTGAAAGAACTTGCCAATAAACGGGTTGCCTGCCATTTATCTAAGCCCTGCCATCTCCCCCTTAGTTCTATATAAGCACACTGCTTTTTGCAATAAAATTGGAATTCTCCCGGCGAAGTGTCTTTGCGTGGGGAATTCTTTCATTCTGGTGCCGTGACTCGGATACGGGTGAGCTCTTTCCAACAAGAGCCCCGTCCCCCGCTCTGCTGAGACACTCCGCCCTGGTCCGCTCTTTTCAGACTCGGCTGCCTGCACTCAACACTGATCTGGCGTGGTAAGGATCCCCTGACCCCGGCTCGCCAACTCCCTTCAGGCTATCGCTGGATTTGTGACCGTGATCGTCCGGCACACTCCAGACGCCCAGTGGGGGGAGGGAATCCACCCCACTAAGACCTTTACTGGTTGAAGTGGACCCTCTGGTGATCCGTTTCCCTTTGGGGCGTGAGGCTTCTGAGTTTACACGAGAGGCTCTGTGGTTTTTTCCCTCCTCCGCTGCCGCTGCCGCTGCCGCTGCCAGCTAAGAGTTGCTGTTTCCTGCGGGGCTGCTGTGTCTGGCTGAAGCTGCCTCTCTGCTCGGGAAAACTGAACTCCCGGCCTGGAACTGCGTTCTGCCGGAGCCGGAGTTCTGTTTTCATTACTGACTTCTTCCACTGCGGTCGAAAACTTTCCTGACGTCAGGTTGCCCGTGGCTCCGACCCCATTGGGTCTCACAGATCGCACTTCACTGGTGACGACCAGGTAGTGCCCTCTGTATTTCCTCGCGACGGCTGGTCATTTTGGGGACGCCCACCTGACCCCCGTTCGCCCTGGGCTTCCTGGAAGCCGGTCCAGCCCGGGTTTTCTCTTTGTCTCTCTCGCTTACTCTTATTCTCTCTCTCTCTCTCTCTCTCTCTCTCTCTCTCTCTCTCTCTCTCTTCCATCTTTCCCTGTGACTATGGGCACCTCTTCGTCTATACCTGAAGCCTCACCTCTCAAATGTTTAATAAAAAATCTGGCCACACTCTCCCTCACACCAGACATCAAGCCCAAACTTCTAATCAAATTCTGTACCCAAGATTGGCCTACATATCCACTGGATAATGGCAATCATTGGCCTCCAGAAGGCTCCTTAGATCCAAACCTCCTCCGGGACCTTTTTAACTATTGCCAGCGTCTGAAAAAGTGGAGGGAGATTCCCTGCGTTGAAGGTTTTAGCCTTCTCGCACAGCACCCTGCTCTCTGCTCCTCCTGCCCTCCCTCTCAGGTCCTTCTTGCTTGCAAACCCCTCTCTTCCCCTACTTCTACTCCTGACTTCGCAGATTCTTCCTCATTTGACCCAGCAGATGAACCCCCACCTTATCCCCCAGCCCCATCTGCCCCTTCTCTCCCACTATACCCTCCTCTTCCTCTGCCTGATTCCACAGATCCTCAGCCTTCCGTTTCATCCCCCTCCTCTCCACCCTATTCTGCCTGCTCCACCTCCTCCTCCTCCACAGAGACACTCCCTTCCCCTCCCTCTCCTTCCTGTCTGCCGCCTGCCTCTTTCAGTCCTCCTGTTACCAGGTCTAAGGGACTCCTTCCCACCCCCAAGACAATCGCACCCCTTCGTGAGGTAGCTGGTCCCGAGGGTGTCATCAGAGTCCACGTGCCCTTCTCCATGTCGGACATTACTCAGCTAGAGAGGAAGTTAGGCTCATTCACCACTGACCCCACCACTTACATTCGGGAGTTTCAATGGGTCCTACAAGCATATAGCCTCACTCATCATGACATCTACATGCTCTTGGCCAATACACTTCTCCCCGAGGAAAGGCGACGGGTCTGGGAGCTAGCCCAAGCCCATGCTGATGAAAATCATAGGACCAATCCTAACCACCCCACGGGCCCTCATGCTGTCCCAGAGCAGGATCCCCTATGGGATTACAACACCCCTGAAGGCTTACAGTCTCGTGACCTTTTTACATCCTGCCTCTTGGCGGGCCTAAAAAAGGCCACCCGCAAGGCTGTTAACTTTCAAAAGGTGCAGGAGGTCATTCAAAGGAAGGAGGAAACACCTTCAGAATTCCTGGATAGACTAACCAAGGCCCTTCAACAGTACACAAACCTCGACCCAGAAACCCCTGATGGCCGTCATGTCTTAATGACATATTTTCTGGCCCAAAGCTACCCTGACATTAAAGCCAAGCTTAAAAAGCTTGAACAGGGCCCTGCTACTCCTCAGACCGAAATCCTCGCTGTCGCTTTCAAGGTCTTTCATGGTAGAGAAGATGAAAGTGAACGCCGTAGGCAGAGGGCTGAAAATGCCAAATTCCAAATGTTGGCCCAGGTCATTCAGAGAAGGTCATCACCACGCCGTCCTAATAAGACACCCCCTGGAGCTTGCTTCAAATGTGGTAAGGAGGGACATTGGGCCAGGGATTGTCCTTCGCCAAGGACACCCTCCAACCCCTGCCCAAAATGCCATCAAAGGGGACACTGGGGGGCAGACTGCCCAACAACCCGGAAGGGAGGTTGGTCAGCTGCCCGGCAACCCCAGCCTCTCCTGGGCTTGGCAGAGGAGGATTGACGGAGCCCTGGGCCTTCCCTCCCGACTATTACCATCAAAAAGCAAGAGCCTAGGGTCACCTTCCTGGTGGATGGACGCTTCATTACCTTCCTCTTGGATACTGGTGCCGCTTTTTCGGTCTTGAGGGAGTATTGGGGTCCTACCACACCCTCAAAAACTCCTATTGTCGGGGTAGGAGGTAAACAGATTTTCCCTCGAAACCCCCCCCCCCTTATCATGTTATATGCAGGGATCCCTTTTGTCCTTCACACACTCCTTTCTCGTTATGAGCCATTGCCCCATTCCCCTTCTGGGAAGGGACATACTCTCACTATTGAAAGTCACCATTCACATATCACCCCACACCTCTCCTACCTCTCATTTCCTCATGATGTTCCTAGGGGCAGATACACCTCCTTCACGCACTCTTCCACAACTATCTAAACCAGTTAACCCTGAGGTTTGGGACACAACTACACCCTCTATGGCTAAATGCAGTCCTATTCATATTGTCTTACGGGACCCTTCAAGATATATTAGTCAACCACAATATCCACTCACAACCACAGCCCTCCTCGGATTAGAACCCATCATCCAGGATTTATTACGAAAGGGGTATCTTAGGCCTACACACTCTCCTTTCAACACCCCCATTCTGGCAGTTAAGAAACCTAACGGGTCCTACAGGCTGGTTCAAGACCTTCGCCTTGTCAACTCCTCTGTGGTCCCCATCCACCCGCTAGTGCCCAACCCTTACACCCTCCTCTCTCAGATCCCTGCTACTACTACCCACTTCTCGGTCCTAGATTTAAAAGATGCATTCTTTTCTATTCCCTTGTCCTCAGAATCTCAGGATATCTTTGCTTTTACGTGGACTGACCCTCACACCCGCCATTCTCGTCAGCTTACCTGGACTGTCCTCCCACAGGGATTCAGGGATAGCCCCCATCTCTTTGGCCAAGTTCTTGCCCAGGACCTCACATCCTTTCACCCCACCTGTCCTGACTCTACTCTCCTTCAATATGTCGATGACCTTCTTCTATGTAGTCCCTCTTGGGAACACTCTCAATCCCACACCGCCCAGCTTCTCAATTTCCTAGCAGATAAGGGATATAGGGTGTCTCCCCACAAGGCCCAGGTTTCCCAGTCTTCTGTCACCTATCTTGGTTTTCGTCTTACACCTGGGAAAAAGGAAATAACACTGGATAGGAGGCAACTCCTCTCTAATCTTCCAGTGCCCCATACGAAAGCCGAAATACTATCATTCCTAGGACTAGCAGGTTATTTTAGGGCCTGGATCCCAAATTATTCTCTTCTAGCCAAACCCCTGTATGACCTAGCAAAGGGACCCCCTAGTGAATCTCTTGCCTCCTCCCCCAACTACCACTTCCGCAGGCTTCAGCAACTCCTCCTAAAGGCACCCGCCCTTCACCTTCCTGATCTTTCAAGACCATTTCATCTATATGTCCATGAAAAAGGGGGACAAGCACTTGGGGTCTTAGGTCAAAACTATGGGCCTACATTTGCACCTGTGGCATATTTGTCCAAACAACTAGACCCTACCATCCGTGGGTGGGCCCCTTGCTTAAGAGCTCTGGCTGCTGGACAAATTTTACACAAAGAAGCCTCTAAGCTGACTTTTGGGGCCCCTTTAACTATCCACTCCCCACATCACTTGAAGGATCTTTTAGCTTATAAGGGCCTTCAAACCCTTCCTCCATCCAGAGTTCTGTCGCTCCTCACTTCCTTTCTGGAAAACCCTAATATTACTTTCCTCCCCTGCTCTGCACTGAACCCTGCCTCACTGCTCCCAATGACTCCCACGTCTAACACACCAACTCATAATTGCTTGGAAACCTTAGATGATTTCCTCCCCTGTCATTCTTCCATTTCTGAGGGACCACTCACCAAGCCTGACCTTATCTGGTTCACTGACGGCAGTTCCTTTAGGCAGAACGGCACTCATTACTCTGGATATGCTGTAGTTTCAGCCACTGAGATTATAGAGGCCAAAGCTCTGCCTTCAGGAACTACCAACCAGCAGGCTGAACTTATAGCAGCCACTCGTGCCTGCCTTCTAGCACAAGGCAAATCCCTCACCCTTTATACTGACTCAAAATATGTCTTCCATATCTTATTATCCCATGCTGCAATATGGAAGGAGCGAGGCCTACTTACCACCAAAGGTAATGCGATCACTAATTCGGCTCTTATAACCAATCTGATAGAGGCCTCCCACTTACCCACCCAGTTGGGAGTTGTCCATTGTAGGTCCCATCAGAAGGACGGCTCTCTCATCACTGAGGGCAATGCCAAAGCTGACCAGGCGGCACGAATAGCTGCTACCACTTCCAATTATGGCCCCCCTGGAGGACATATAATGGCCACTTTAGACAGCTCATCTGAAGCCCCTACTTCTTCCAGTAAGAACAAGGATCTTTTCAAGTTCCTTCATACTCTATTCCATTCCAATTCTCAGTCTTTAACCCTCTTTTTACAGAGCTTCTTCTCCCTCACCCCCTCTGACAAAGCCATGCTCCAAAATATAGCCTCTAATTGTCAGATCTGTCAGCGGACCAACCCTCATACTCCTTTAAGGCCCAAACCTTTCCCTTCCCACCAAGCCCGGGGACACATTCCCGCTGCTGACTGGCAGGTAGACTTCACCAACATGCCCACAGTACGGCGCACTAAATACCTCCTTGTCTTTGTGGACACTTTCTCTGGTTGGGTTGAGGCATTTCCCACTTCCAATAAAAAGGCTTCCACTGTAGCTTCAATCTTACTGACAGACATCATCCCCAGGTTTGGTATGCCCACTTCCTTACAATCTGACAATGGCCCTGAGTTTATTTCTAGGATCACACAAAAGGTCTCTCAAGCCCTCTCCTTCAAGTGGCATTTCCACTGTCCATATCGCCCCCAGGCTTCAGGGAAAGTGGAAAGGGTAAATCGTACTCTAAAGGAAGTCCTTACCAAATTGACAATGGAATTAAACTTAGACTGGGTCAAACTCCTTCCCTTGGCTTTGCTTCGAATCAGAGCTCTCCCTAAGAAACCATCTTTACTGTCTCCCTTTGAGATAATGTATGGAAGACCTCTTATACCCCCTGGGCTGGTCGTTTCACAAGGACCTCTCACCCGAGATTTGTCTTTGCCTCTCTTGTTTCATCTCCGCTCGGAACTCTGGAAATATCAGGACTGGCTTCTTCCGGACCCAGTCTCCTCTCCAAACACTCCTCCCTTAACACCTGGGAGTCTAGTCTATTATAACACCCCAGAGGAGAAAGGGCCTCTTGCCCCAAAATGGGAAGGCCCCTATCCTGTCATTCTCTGTACCCCCACCGCCGCCAAACTCTCCTTACCAGACAACCGTCTCACTCCCTGGATTCACATTTCTAGGTTGAAGCCATATCACCAGGAGGCCCCACCTGCTGACGACAGGACCACCCCAGAGGAACTCCAAGAATCACCTCCTGAACCTCCCCTTTACTCCTGCTCTCCACACCCATCTCACCCCTTTAAGTTGCGGCTCACACGGTGTTCTCCACAGCCCAATTCCTCTTAAAGAAGGCACAATGAGCTCTCCCAACACCCTAGTCTTCTCTCTCTGCTTGTTTTTTGTGCTCTGCTTATTTTCTGTGCTCTGTCGGGACTGGCCTTTACCCTCCTCTCCTACCATGTATTTATTCACTCTTCGGGAACGATACTCAGAACATGGCATGCAGAAGGTCCGCGCAGTGGATGCAACTACTTGCTTCATCCACAACTGCACCTCTATTTCCCTAAAATTGTCACCTTCAAGGACCTTCGTCCCTGGTAGCTGGAACTGGCCTTTCATTTGCTTCCTTTTTGATCAAACCAAAGACTATTGTCATTGGTGGCCTGAGATATATAATGGGTGCCCCTATTGGTCATGCAGGTTCCATGATGAACGTGGTAGCTATTCTTACCACTCACTTGGTTACCCTGAAGGGTGGACTTCTAGTTACCTAAAGTGGCATAAAGGCTCTTCATCCGATAACAATGGATGGTATACTTTAGATATACCTGACCCCAAGGCCAAACGTTGGGACTATGTTGAGTTTGCTGTCTATGCTCGGACAACCTCAGCCAGACCCACAGGGTGGATGACTGTTGGCCGCACCCTGATTACGCCACCTAAAGCAACCATCCAGGTAGTCGAACACATCAAGGAGTCAGAATCAAAACTTCGAGATCTTATCCATAGCCCATCCAAAGAAGATTCAGAGCCTTCAACCCCCTTAGGCCCCCCTCCCACATGGCTCAATTTGCTACACCAAACTCTTCGATTATTAAACTCCACCCCTCTTTCTGTGCCTACTTCTCAGTGCTTTCTCTGTGCTTCACTTAGTCGTCCACTTCTAGCAGCGGTCCCATTAGCGGCAGGAAATATTTCAGCAAAAACCTACAATTTCTCTAAGAAAGGACAACCCCTACATGTGACACGTATCCCACTGTGGGAAAGTTATTCCACCAATACTTCATTTCCTTTCATCTGTTTCCACCTGCCAACAATGAATCCTTTACCCATTTGTTCCTTGAGCTATAGCACCCCATTGAGCCCTGCGTTTATGCAACCTGGACATTTCCTCTGGTGTAACGGGTCTTTAAGTACCTCAACAATCAATGTCTCTGGCACCTGTTTCTTGGTTACTGTAGTTCCTCAGCTGTCTTTGTATACTCCCACCGAATTCCGGCAGCTGGCCCTACCTTCCCGCACCCGTAGGGCAGTCTTTCTGCCGGTTCTGGTAGGCCTCACTTTAACAACCTCAGTGGCAAGTCTCGGACTCTCTGGTGGAGCTATAGGTCATGCTCTGTGGGCATCCAATGACCTGCAACAAAAACTGCAGGAAGCACTCGATACCACTGCTGAGTCTCTGGGCTCCTTACAGCGGCAGGTTACTTCATTGGCACAAGTGGCTTTACAAAACCGAAGGGCGATTGATCTTCTCACTGCAGAAAAAGGGGGTACATGCCTGTTCCTCAGAGAGGAATGTTGCTACTATGTTAATGAGTCTGGGCTAATAGAAAAAAATGTTGTTAAATTGCAGGAATTATCGACCCAACTGCTCAAACCCACCTCCTCTAATCCCATAACGGGGTTCTTCCAATCCTCTCTTGCCACGTACTTACTACCTATCTTGGGGCCCCTTATTGGGATGCTCCTTTTTTGTGCTCTCTTGCCCTGTATAATGAAGTTCCTTCAAACCCAATTGCAAAAAATTTCTAATCAAACTTTCAACCAGCTTCTGCTTAGGCACTACCAGCCTCTGATGACCGATGAACCCCCAACATCTCCAAGAGAACAGTTCACTCAGTGCTGAAGCTCACTACCAGGCACGATGGAATGCAACGGACATCAGACAGCGGGAGACAACGAGCTCGGAGAACCTCTTAATCTGCCATCCTGGATTCATGAGTCTTTATGTCCTTCTAAGCTTCCTCATGGCCCTTGGCCTCTTCTCTGTCAGTCCCCCAACATGGAACTTCTGCCAAAAATTGACCTTTGCTTTAATTTTTATCTTCATTCTGTTTTTATTCGCTCTGATCTTCTTCAGGTGCTGGTGACGCCATGTCCAGGCAACGCTTCCAGTATTTCCTAGAGTCTCTGTTACAGGACCAGTGGCTGATACCAACAATCTCCTCCATCCAGGACTGGTTCGATGCCATCGACAATTTGTGGCTTCAGGGAACTTTCACAGACTTCACCCCTACGGAAGTAGCTGTCTATAGCCACTGGGTTTTATTTCTGGCTGCCATGATATCCCCAGACCTGCCCCCCGAGCATTCCTCCACTTCCCTTTCTAGGCCCCACAGCGCCCCCACACAGCAGGAAGCAGCCAGATCTGACCAACGACGTCCCACTTCCTAAGAAAACAAAAAGGGAGGAATGTTGGGAAAAGTATAAACGGCAGCCATACCCCAGAGAAAAAAAACCCCAACATGGTGCCTAAGCACCTCTTCTTCCTACCTTCTTCTTTTCTGCAGTGGCGCGAAAAGTTCCCGCCCCTGTGAACTCTCCCACTGGCGCCAATTTCAAATCTCGCTGGCGGGGAACCTTAGCCCCAATGAGAACTAATTCCTGGGCTCCGGAGCTGATATCTGAAAGAACTTGCCAATAAGCGGGTTGCCTGCCATTTATCTAAACCCTACCATCTCCCCCTTAGTTCTATATAAGCACACTGCTTTTTGCAATAAAATTGGAATTCTCCCGGCGAAGTGTCTTTGCGTGGGGAATTCTTTCAAGGGCAAAACCTTGAGTTAAGGAAACACGTTGAGGAGTAAAATCCCAGAAAGTTTTGTACACCAAGGCAAGAAATTTGAACTTGAAATATGGAAAGGCCAATATCATTCCAATAAAAAAAAAAAAAGTGGAAAAGAACCGAGAGTTAGTCAAATCTTCTTTGAGAATAAATCATATTGTGGTTGATTACAGTTTTATTAAAGTTGATCATTACAAAGCTTCATATAGCTGGCCTCCCTTTGACCTTTCACACCCCTGCAATAAACTATCACAGTGGACAGTCATGTTAGACATTTTGCCTCAACCGAAATCCTATCACAATTATCTTAGTTATTCATGTACTTGTTTATTGTCTGTCTCTCACAATAGAATATGAGTTCCTTGAGAAGGGACACCTTATCTATTTTGTTTAGTGTCCTCATGCTGGTACCCAGAAGAGATTCGGGCACATAAAACATACTCAGCAAATATGTGTTCAATGAATAAAGGAAAGGCTGAGATTCTTCTTCATAAAAGTAAAGAAAAAAATCTATATTAAAGTAAATGTCACCCCAGGTTTAACATGATTACTTCACATATGTAGGTTCTCATGCATGTATTTTTCCTTACTTGTAACGAACTAGCAAAAGTGGAAAAATATCAGTGAACATGGCAGCCGCAAATAAAAAATAAATAAATAAAATGGGAAGGAATATCAAAAGTGAAAGAAACAAATCAGAAGAATGTAGGTGGCCGAGCCTGTGAAATATTTAACGTGTGAAGTTTGCCACTTCCTGTTCTTGAAAACCAAATAGTTGTAAGGAGAATAAAATCAGGAGCAGAAAGAGCTCATCCTTGATCCCATCTGGAGAGCTAGTACAAAGAGAGACTTAGAAGAAAGGAGACGAAAACATGCTGGAGTCACAGAAGGAAACTGAGTTGAAAGGAGGGGGAAAATCTGCATTCCGAGTCATTTGGAACAGAGAAGGAAGGGAGCCATTATCCAAAGACCATGTTCACCAGAGGCAAACAGGCTGAAAAGGAAACCGACATCTGTGAAAGTCTCGAGCGCCCCAGATCTGAGGGGGCAGATGAAGATTGTTTATGTAGCACAAGAAGGTATTGGGAGAAGGAAGGAACAGCCACACATGGAAACATATGCTCTCCGAAGCTACTTGAAAAATACAGCATGCAGGAGAGAGAGAGAGAGAGAGACATCTGTGCTGCACACGAGAAGACCACCAGTAGTGCTGCGGGCTCGAGGTAGAGGGGGAAGGCGTCCACAAACAAGATTGGACATTATGTCTTGTCAAAGTGACATGTAAAAGCCCTGGCTCTGCATCTCATTCTCTGGTGAGTGAATGGGAGCTGGACATCTGGGGAAATCAAGGATGAGCAGGCTTGCTGCTTTGGTACTTCCACAGTTTTGCAGAAATCACAAAGTGTCCCCAAGTTCTTCCAGAGCTATTTTTTCACCCTTACTGGAAAAAAAAATCTTCTAGAATTCAGTTTGTTTATATATACCTTTTTTTTAAAAAAAGAAAACATCAGACAACTCTCATTCCAAATTCACTGAAACAGTATAAGCAGCTGGATTTCTCATTCTCTCACTACAGATGTTCAGTCTACAATAGTTGTAGAGACCACTGCTTCCCATTAGTAAATGACAGTGGGAAATGTGTAGACAGTTAACTAGATACCATTCCCCTTTAAATATGAAGAACTGTCTGAAATACTCTAAGGATATATACTGAATTTAAAAACTATACTTAATGACGAAAACTGCGATTTAACAAATGTACAATTGTGCGATTTAATAATTTACTAAAGTAGAGAAATAGATTTTGAATCTTTGATATTCATTTTATACTAATTCATTTTATACTACATTTTATCGGTTAAACTAAAAGGTTAAAATTAGAAACCAAGCCAAATGACAAAAGGCAATTATGTTCCACATCGCTTCAACTAGGATTTTATCCTGTTCTTATGTATTACTGAAAAGACATCTATATGTGAGTTTACATAAAACTAAAGCCATATTCATATCAAGGTCTTTCTTTTTCTTCATTTGCCCTCTGTGTGACCTCTTCAGAACTCCTTCACTTCTAAAATGGTGGAGTGAGAATCTCAGTGAAACCCTCCCACAAAACAGCAAAAATTAATAACAAAGCAATTAAAATTAGCCAATTTTAGAACTTTAGAAATTAACCAACACCACTGGCTGATTAAATCAAATATAAGCAAACAAACAAACAAAAAACTGTACGGTAGGATTTGCTATCTTAAAACTGTATTCTAAGACCACTTGCTGTATTCATATCTTTGTGCCTCACAAGACCCAAAGGAACTTAATATAATTTTATATTAAATTTATATTAATTATTATCAATTATGCCTGATACCCAGCCAGGTAGGCTCCCCAGCCAGGTGATTCTCCCACATCTGCATCTGCTATACTGGGTTCACTCACCAGCACCACAAAAATAAATAAATAAATAAATAAACTAACTAACTTAAGCAAGATGCATTTCCCCAGTTTAACCAGTTCTGCCTCCTTGCTAACCCACAAAATCATGCAAACAGGCCAATTATATCCTCCCATCAGGAACAAGAGGCTCGTCATTCTTCTGTTATTGTAAAGCCCCTCTCCCACAGCCCCTTCTTGCTCATTCTATTTGCAAGTGCAACCCCTTCTGGTATTTGGTGTTCTCCTTTCCCAGGCTGTGAATACATGCGGCTAATACTGCTGCCAACCTCACCTGCTCAGGGTTAGATGTCATGTGTGGGTCCATCTTATACTTTTTAGAGCAAAGGAATCTTCACCCTGTTGATGAGGGATCACTTCCAATACTAGCAAGCTGAAAATCTTCCATGCAAGAGAAACCTTGAAGCCTCCTTTGTCAACAGGGACCCAGGACTGGAAGTCAGGCTGTTTCCACTCCCTCCTTTCCACACGGGAATACCTGTGAAACACCTGCAGCCTGCGGACAAGACTGAGCTCTTCTATCTCACAAAACAAACACCGTCCCCAGAACACAGTGAACACGTTGCCTAAACATCCTGCTCCATAGAGAATCTCTATTCCCAGGATATGAAAGCTCTCAGATGAATTCACATTTAATCTCAGCCAGAGAGGGCAGGAGGAGGACTACCACCATTCATTACTGAGACAATACAATCTGCAAGTACCATTTAGACACAACAAAAATTTGGGAAGTAGGAAGAGGCCTGATACCAAAGTGGTTATGGACTGGAAGTCTGTGTCTCCTCCAAAATTTGTAAGTTGAAACCTTCACCATTGGTGTAGCTGAACTTAGAATGGGCCTCCAAGGAAATATTTAAGGTAATGAAAAGTGAATGAGATCATAAGGGCAGGGTCCTGATACAATGGGATTAGAGTCCTTATAAAAGAGAAATCAGACTTTCCCCTTTTCCTCCTCCGTATCTTCCTCCTCTGTGTGCACAGACCAAATAAAGGTCATATGAGCTCACAGAGAGATGAGAGATGACAGGCAGCCTCTGCCAAGGAACAAGTGCTACCCCCCCTCCACCGACTCCCTCTAACCCTGCTGGCACCTTGAGATGGACTTCCAAACTTCAGAACTGTGAAAAAATAAATTGTGTTTTTCCAGCCATTCAATCTAGGAAATTTTGTTATGGCAGCCCAAAGAGGCTAACACAATGTATTACCTATAATATCAGGTTTTCACAAAATAATAATAATAATAATAAGAAGAAGACATGCAAAACAAAACTAGAAAGTGTGACACAGAAAAAGATGAAAAGCCTTCAATAGGTCATTTATCTGGGGAAGTACAGGTTTTTGTTTTGGATTTAGTACATAAAGACTTTGAATCACCTATTATATATTCAAGAAACAAAAGGAAACATATTGAAAGAATTAAAGAGAAATGTGTTAATGATGCATCATCAAGAGTATCTATAGAGAGTTTTAAAAAAGGTAAAAAGAGAAGGTTCAAATGGTGGTTCCATTCCAAGTTTTCTGAGGAATTTACGTACTGCTTTCCATATTGGCTGCACCAATTTGCAGTCCCACCAGCAAATGTAAGAGTGTGCCTTTTCCCCCACATTCTCACCAACACTTATGATTATTTATATTCTTCATTGCATTCTGACTACAGTGAGATAAAATCTTAGAATAGTTTGATTTTCATTTCTCTAATCACTAGAGATGATGGACATTTTTTTCATATGTTTGTTGATCAATTGTATTCCTTCTTCTGTTAAGTGTCTGTTCAGTGACTTAGCCCATTTATTTATTGAGTTATTTGTTTTTGTGGTGGTAAGTTTTTTGAGTTCTTTGTATATCATGGAGATTAGTGCTCTATCTGAGGTGCATGTGGCAAAGATTTTTTCTCCCATTCTGTAGGCTTGCTCTTCACATTATTGATTGTTTCCTTTGCTGAGAAGAAACTTTTTGGTTTGAATCTATCCCATTTATTGATTCTTAATTTTACTTCTTATGCTTTAGGAATCTTGTGAAGGAAGTCAGATCCTAAGCCAACATAATGAAGATTTGGGCCTGCTTTTCTTCTATTAGGCACAGGGTCTCTATTCAAGTGCCTAAGTCTGTGATCCACTTAGAACTGATTTTTTGTGCAGTTTAAGAGAGAAAGATTTAATTTCATCTTGTTACATTTGGATTTCTACCTCTCCCAGCACCATTTGTTGAATAGGTTATCTTTTCACCCACTTATGTTTTTGGCACCTTTGTCTACTATGAGATAACCATATTATGCAGGTTTGCCTCTGTGTCCTCTATTCTATATCATTGGTCTCCATGTCTATTTGGTGCCAATACCATGTCATTTTGTTACTTTTGCTCTGTAGTATAATTAAGGTCTGGTATTGTGATGCATCCTGCATTTGACCCAGTCAGCTCACTCCTTGGTTTATATCCAAAGGACTTAAAAATCAGCATACTACAGTGATGCAGCCACATCAATGTTTATAGCAGCTCAATTCACAATAGTTAATCTATGGAACCAACCTAGATGCTCTTCAACAAATGAATGGATAAAGAAAATGTGATATATATAAGCAATAAGATATTACTCAGCCTTTAAAAAATGAAATTATGATATTTGCAAGAAAATGGAAGGAGGTAGAGAATATCATGCTAAGCAAAATAAACCAAACCCAAAAAACCAAGGCCAAATGTTTTCTCTGATAAGTGGATGTTAATCCACAATGGGCATGGGTGGGTGGGGAAAAATGAAGCAACTCTGGATTGTGCAGAGGGGAGGGAGTGGAGGGAAGGGGTGTGGAGATTGGAAGGACAGTGGGATGAGATGGACATTATTACCCTACATACATGTATAATTACAATACCAATGTGACTTTACACCATGTTCAGCCAGAAGAAGTTGTACCCCATTTGTGTACAATGTGTCAAATTGTTCTAATTAGTTATACATTCTACTGTCAGGTATAACTAATTAGAACAAATTAAAAATACTAATAATAAAAAATAAAAAAAATTAAAATAGAAATAGTTCTATATTTGAAAGATACCATAATTGAAAAGAAAAAATAATTAGTTGGATTCAGAAGAACCTTTCAGAAGAACCAGTAGATTTCATAGTTAAAGAGATTATGCAGTCTGAGAAGAAAGAAATCAAATGAATAAAATTAACAAGGCCTCAGAAGTCTACAAGCACACGTAACGGAAATTCCAATAAGAGAAAAAAAAAGGGGGTAAAAAAATTGAAGAGCTGGGCACAGTGGCATGTGCCTGTAATCCCAGCACCTTGGGAGGCTGACACAGGAGGATTGCGAGTTGAAAGCCTCAGCAATGGCGAAGTGCTAAGCAAATTAGTGAGACCCTGTCTCTAAATAAAATACAAAAAATAGAACTGGGGATGTGGGTGAGTGCCCCTTACTTCAATCCTTGGTACCCTCCCTCCCCCCAAAAAATTGAAGAAAATGTGGTCGAAACATTTCAAATACAATGAAAAACATAAATCACATGTAGAATTAGGTCAATGAGCTCAAAAAAAAAAAAAAGCCTCTATCAGCACAGCCAATCATAGATGGTCTAAGTAAGAAAAGTAAAAAACAAAGAGAAAATCTTGAAAGAAAAGAAAAAAAAAATGACTCATCACATGCAAGTAATCCTCAAGAAGGTTAGTAGCTATACCTTATTAGAAAATATAGAGATCATAGGCAGTGGAATAACATAGTCAAAAGTGGTGTAATGAGAAACAGTGTGTCAAAATAGAATTTTACATCTAGCAAAACTAGCCTCCAAAAATAAAGGAGAAATTAAGGCAGTTCCATTACCACAAAAACAGAAAACTCGTGACTGCTAATTCTGCCTTAAATTAATTATCAGGGAAAGTCTTTCCCTGATAATTAATGACATGAACAACGGACTGAAATGACAGAACAACGGATAATAACTAAAATCCACACAAAGAAATAAAAAGGATCAGAAAAAGTTATAAACAAAAATGAATATAAAGACAGAACAAATAGCTTTATTTGTAACTTTTCCTTCTTATTTAAAAGGCAAACATATGCATCAATAATTACACAACTCTGTAGATAAGCTGAAAATATATAAAATTGAATTTGTATTGTAGCTGTAGCAATAGAAATAAAGTATATAACTTTTGTAGCAAAGTATTCGTATAGTATTAATATTAAATTGATATCAATCTCAACAATTTGTTTTCAGATGAAAAATGCAATTCCCAGGAAGCCACTAAAAATAAGCTCAAAATATAGTTAAAAACAAGAAAATTAAAATAATATACTAGAAAATATTTACTCCATACAAAAGAGGGCGATAATAGAGAAAATAGAAGAACAAAATAAGGCATAGTAAAATGCAAAGATTTGAAGATAGATTTTAAAAATCATCTACATGTTTGCTGTCTACAAAATGCAGATTTTAGATTCAGATGTGTATTTAGTTCAAAAGGAAAATAAAATAATAAAAGATAGCTTGGGAAACTATATTAATATCAGACTGAATAGGCTTTAAGACAAAAACAAACAAACAAAAATCCATAATGATTCTAGAGATAGTGATCATTGCTGGAGAGAAAGAGGATCAAGTGACTAGGCAGATAAAACATCTAGCAATAGAACTCCAAAATACATACCTCAGAAACTGACAGAATTGAGGAAACAAATAGAAAATGCAGCAGAAATATTTGGAGACATTGTTACTCCATTTTCAAAAATGGATAGAGAGCTCACACAGGGCAACCTTCTGTAATTAAGAGCACATTGCACTATCCTACCATGCTTTCTAGACAAATCTCTTTTAACACCCAACATCGCGTGTGTTGGAAAATCTCACACACACCTTAAATTCATGATTTGTTCTCTTCATAGCCAGTGCCCCCAAACGTGCTCCAGCCACCCTTGTTTTCCTTTACACTTATCTCAGAAGTTTCTACATCAATCTTTCTTACTTTCCTTTTACCCTTCTCTGTTAACTATTCATACAATAGCTAATGCCATATTATTTGTAAATGTTTGTTGGATTGAAACACTACCCATCATGAAACTCCTTATATGATTTTCACTATATTTAAAGTAAAACCAATCTTTGTCTATGGTCTATAAAATTAATATCTGCTTCTCCTAACAAAGTTTGCATTCCTGAATACATATTTTTTTTTTTTTGCACATGGTCTCTTTCTGTTTATCAAACCGCCAAACTCTTTTTTAGCTTTACTTTCAGGTCTACGATTCCTTCCACCTGGGCTCCTCCAGGTCTCAGCTTAGCTGTGTCTTTGACCAAAGAAGACTTCTTGATCCCCTAATCAAAACCACACCCTTCAACACTCCACTCACACTGGTTTCTATACAGTTCCCTCCATCAAACTCATCACTCTCTCTATTTTTTTAACGTTAATGCTATTATTTAAAAGAGTCTTTGGAAATTGAAATCAACCTGCATCAGTTTTTGTCTGAATTTTCAACACTGTGACCCAAGGAAAAACACAACCTATTTTATTGAAAATGCAAAAATGACTACAAGAAGTGGATGTTCCTATGATTTCTTCAGACTACAGTTGTCATCTGTGGATGATTTCTCTTCTAGGGGAACTGTGAGAAGAGAGGGAAAGATTTATGAATTTCTTTAGTGTGAAGTAGCCCCAAAACTGGGTTTTATGGATAAATTCTGCCTGCCTGTCTCTTTCTCTGAGATCAAAAATCCTTTTTATCTCTGATTATTCCATCTCAATCACTAGCAACAGGCAAGACCCTCAGTATTTTAGATTTTTACAAAAGTCATTCAAATATTCCTTTATCAGACTTTGTACATGTACATATATTTTTTCATGGTCTTCATTACTGTTATACTGGAATGATATGGAATGCTCCCAAAAAGCTCATGTGTTGAAGACTTGGTCCCCCAATGCATCAGTTTCCAGAGGTGGGACATTTAGAAAATGATTGGATCATGAAGGCTCTAACCTCATTGATGTGTTAATCCATTTGATGAATTAGTAATGGAATGGAAAGTTGGACAGTGTGACAAATGTGGAGGAAGTAGGTCTCTGAGGGTTAGAACAGTTAATCTTGTCCCTTGCGACTTCTTCTTCTTCTTCTTCTTCTTCTTCTTCTTCTTCTTCTTCTCTCTCTCTCTCTCTCTCTCTCTCTCTCTCTCTCTCTCTCTTTCTCTCTCCTTTCTGGGTGCCAAGAGCTGAGCAGTGTCCCTCCTCCATGCCCATCTGCCATGATGTTCTGCCTCACCTCAGGTTCAAAGCAATGGAGCTAGCTGACCATGGATGGACTGAAACCTCTGAAACTATTAGTCCAAACAAACTTTTCCTCCTCTAAGTTATGTCTGTCAGGTATTTTAGTAACAGCAACAAAGAACTGACTCATCTAATTATCAACAATGGCCAATAATATCATGGTTTGTAGTTATTTCAGACAAACTTTGAGGCATATTAAGGAACCTGGGACTGAGGAACATCACATGAAAATAAATCAGAATGGAAATGTATATGTGTAAAATGAACATACATTCTGAGAACGCTTTATTTTTGTAAAATATTGGCAATGTTCATTTTTCTCATTTTCAAAAAGGGAACTGAAAACGTTTTCACGTATTTTCTTTCAATAAAATGTTAAGTTTCCTTAACTCCTGCTATTTGGCAATGATGTTGACCTCCATGGAAAATCCTTTTTCACAAAAAAAAAAAAAAAAAAAAAAAAAAAAAAA
>NW_026000240.1:18008080-18009693 GCF_001458135.2 Marmota marmota marmota | reverse complement strand
AAAAAAAAAAAAAAAAAAAAAAAAAAAAAAGATTTGATCAAATTGAGACAGTCTAGCAGGGATGAAGCATATGACACTTGTTCACACTCCCAAAACATTTGGCTCCGTGAACACAACACACACTTCTGACTGTCACAAACACATGACACCATGCCCAGAAGTTATGTATCAGAAACTAATCATTTGTTTCAATATGGTCTTGGGAGAGTTAGAATTTCATTCACTTTCATTATCTATGAACTGAAAGGATGATATATTTTAACTCATAAAACTACACATCACCAATTTGTGCTACAACTTAGTGGACACCATATAACTTGTCATCCTATGACTTCTGTCTGCCTTAGTCAGAAAATGGTTTTCTGCACATGTGTGTAGAAGCACAAAAGTGTAAGTACATGCCTATGTTCATTTTCAAGGTATTTTGGTACAAATGCTTTATTAAAATGAGTAGATAACTAGTGTGTGAATAATCAGGAAGTGATTATTTTAACGATTCTGTCCCTCTGCTGTTATTTTTGGATCAGCTTCCTTACTAATAAAAACTAGTCACTACCACATTGCTTAACACTTAATTATGCTTTTCTCAAGGAAAACATGGGAACTGCTCTCAAATGTGTGCTCATCCATAATGTAAAGATCTCAAGTAAATCTCTTCTGAGAAAATAAAAACCATTCTTCTTTTCCTGGACATAGCATAGATACTTAAAATTTTCAAATTTCTGTTGACTTGAAGGAAATGACTCATTTCATTGCTTTGAAATAATGGTAGCCATCAAAAACATCCAGAGGGAATCCTCACAAATGTCCTCTTCACCAGGACAGCAAAGAAATGATGAAGAGGAAAATATGTAGAGGCAGAAAAGCCCCCCAAACAGCTTTTAAATCTTAGAAGATCTTTAAAGGGGAGTTAGATATTTTATGTCTATGCCTCACTCTGAGGTTGAGTTCTTATTGCCTGGAGTATCCACAAGGGCTCATTCTGAACTACCACCTCCCCAAACGCTTTATATGATCTGTATTTTTACAATATTATTATGAATATTTTGAAGCAGTATTGTTGTACTTTTAGGCCTTTGTTTGTACAATAAAGTGTTGGGAATATTTTTGGAAAATGTATATGATACTGAGTAGTCCTGGTGTTAGGAACTGACAACCTATTAGAAATTGAGAATAGGTAGGAAGGGAACCATCCAAAGTCCCAGACAATTATTGGCAATAACAACTCTAGAATTATATAAAGAATAATCTAAGGGGCAATAATCCAATTTAAACAGGAAGCTAGAGGAATTGTTTAGAAATGAGAAGAGGTGCTATTTTAGTTAAATTCCTTAATATTAGGGAAGATTTGAATCTGCATTGCCTAGTGAGCACCATATTTAATTTACATTTTTTTTTTTAATTTTTTTTATTGTGGGTTGTTCAAAACATTACAAATTTCTTGACATATCATATTCCACACTTTGATTCAAGTGGGTTATGAACTCCCCCCCTCACCCCATACACAGATAGCAGAATCACATCAGTTTCACATCCATTGATTTACAAATTGCCATCCTAGTGTCTGTTGTGCTCCGCTGCCTTTCCCATCCTCCACCCTCCCCCCTCCCCAC